>NW_003852404.1:1949663-1959871 GCF_000181295.1 Otolemur garnettii
AGCCTCAAGCTATCCCCCTGGGTAGAGTGCCGTGGCTTCACAGCTCACAGCAATCTCCAATTCCTGGGCTCAAGCGAGTCTCCTGCTCCAGCCTCCCAAGTAGTTGGGACCACAGGCGCCCACCACAATGCCCGGCTATTTTTTGGTTGCAGCCGTCATTGTTGTTTGGTGGGTCTGGGCTGGATTAGAACCCGCCACCTTAGGTGTATGTGGCTGGCGACTTAGCCACTTGAGCCACAGGCACCAAGCCTAGGTATAGTTTCTTGAGCACCTGGTAGAAGGAAAAACTCCCACTGATGAGCTCCCTTGACCCACTAGGCATTCAAGAGAGTCTTGAGTGTCCATTATCTCAACATGTAACAGGGGCTGTGTGGGGTAACACTTGTTAAGAGGGGTGTAGTTAGTGAAGTTAAAGGGGATGGGCACAGCTGTGAGCTTTAAAGGTCCTGAACATAAACATAACCAACAATCCTGGGCCGAAAGGGGGTTGGTTATGTTTAACAGGGCATGAGTTATCTGTAAGAGGTGAAAAGTAGCCAGGTCTAGCTGTAAGGGGACCCTGACTGCAGGAAGACTGAGGAGGTGATACAATTTAGGTGTCCATTTTTCTTGAAGGCTTTTTACTGTTTCAGAAATGACCTGCTTTGGGGCCCAATCCTGCACCCCATCTCCATCAGATTGTCCAGAAGGGGGCAGTATTTTCCAACAGCCTTGTCTTGGTTGGTGCCTGGGACATTGATACCCATCATGGTCTCTTTATCCAACCCATCTAGACTTCTTTTTCTTTTTATTTTTTTTTTTGAGACAGAGCTTCAAGCTGTCCCCCTGGGTAGAGTGCTGTGGTATCGCAGCTCACAGCAACCTCCAATGCCTGGGCTCAAGCGAGTCTCCTGCCTCGGCCTCCCAAGTAGCTGGCACCACAGTCGCAAGCCACAATGCCTGGCTATTTTTTGGTTGCAGCCATCATTGGTGCTTGGCGGGCCCCGGGCTGGATTTGAACCCGCCACCTTAGGTGTATGTGTCTGGCGCCTTAGCCACTTGAGCCACAGGCACCGAGCCCCGTCTAGACTTCTGTTGAGTTTATTTGACATTTATAGACTTCCTTTTCATAACAATATGTTGGCATCCATGCATGTACATGAGTGCAGGCAGCAGGACATTGAGGCATGCCTTTACCAGTTATCTTGGGCACATGCCTTCTCTAGCACAATATTTATCCTTTTTGTCCTGGACACCCTATTTCAGAACCAGCTATTAAAGTAGCTGCATAGGTGGGGGGTTCAGTGGGGCACTCCAGTGAGCTTAAGTAACATTTCTGGGGTAAGAATTGGACATTTCCTTTACAGGAATTGTACTTGCCAGACCCAACCTTAGAATTATAAAACTTTCAGAGCTCTTCTCCAGAAGGTTTGAACCCGCTCTAACTGGAGGGGAACAGCATGAAAAGCAAACCCGTTATAACTGCCCAATAAGTTCCCATGTCGGTTTTGTTTTCTTAGCTTAATGTGAAGGGGGCTGGTCAGATCCTTGGTGACAGTCCAGGTGTGTTGATTCTGGTCTCTCCATGGAGCTGGGTAGGGGTGGACGTGGGAACAGTGGATCCATGTGTCGAGTCCGTCTACCTTTATTGCAGTTGGAGTGGTGAGGAGTACTACGTATGGGCCTTTTCACCGTGGTTCTAGTGTCTCTGAGCAATGCCTCCGACCCAACACGGAGTCTCCTGCTTTAAAAGGGTGGGGGTTAATATCTAAATGTTTAGTGTAGAGCTGTCTTAGTCAGGGCCAGATATCTGCATGTACAGTCTGCAAGTTCAGTAGGAACTGTTGTAAATCTGGAGTAGTGGAATGTTCAATTTTAAGAGTAGGAAGTATTGGTGGGGGAACTCTATACATGATTTCATAGGGGGTACAGTGTAATTTATAGGGTGTATTATGTACCCTAAACAAGGCTAAGGGAAGGAGCGTTACTCAGTTTTTGCCAGTCTGCAAAACCAGTTTAGAGAAAATTTCCTTCAGGGTCTGATTTATTCTTTCTACCTGTCCGGAACTTTGGGGATGGTAAGCACAATATAATTTCCAATCTGTCCCCAATACCCGAGCCACCCCTTGACTCACTTGAGAAACAAAAGCGGGTCCATTATTTGACCCAATAGTCAAGGGGTATCCAAATCTGGGGACTATGTCTTTCAGTAGCTTTCGGACTACTTCATTTGCTGTTTCTCTTTTGGTAGGAAAAGCTTCCACCTGCCCTGAAAAAGTATCTGTAAAGACTAATAGATATTTATACCCATATTTCCCTGGTTTAATTTCAGTAAAGTCTATTTCCCAATGGGCCCCTGGTCTCTGCCCCCACTGCCTATGGCCTTCAGTGGTATGTCCTGGCTCTACATTAACCATAGGGCAGATTTGGCAGTTGGCCCTTATTTCTTCTAAAGTTTTCCTTAGGTATCTAATGTAGTATGGGGAGTTGTGGAATAATTCTTCTGTTTTCTGTACTCCTAGATGGGTTGCTTGGTGAATATGGGAGAGAAAGGTAGTAGCTACGATCTTGGGCAGGTAAATTTTATCTTCTATGAGCCACCATCTCTCTGGTCCTACAGTCCCTTGGTGGCCTCTTGCCCATTTTTCTTCTTGATTAGTATATTGGGGAGGGCCTTCTAGAATAGGTTGGACTGGGGGGGCTTGAATAGCTAGTATAGCAGTGTTTTGATTTGGAGTGATGATCTTTTTAGCGGCTTCCTTGACTACTGAGTCAGCCAATCGATTGCCTTGTGCTACTACGTCACTCCCTTATTGATGTCCTGGGCAATGTACCACTGCCAGCCTCTTAGGGCGCCATATGACTTTAAGAAGTGCACTGATTTCTTGCTTATTCTTTATCTCTTTCCCTTCTGCTGTGAGCAACCCCCTTTCCCTGTATATGGCTCCATGTACGTGGATAGTAGCAAAAGCATACCTGCTATCAGTGTAGACGGTGATCTCTTTACCATCTCCAAGTTCCAGGGCTTTGGTGAGGGCTATGAGTTAGGCTTTCTGGGCGGAGGTTCCTGCCAGAAGGGGTTCAGCCCATAGGATGGCAGTAGCAGTGGTGACAGCTGCACCGGCCTGCTGGAATCCATTGTTCATATAGCTACTACCATCAGTGAACTATATCTCCCCCAGTGGGGAAACAGGACTATCTTTTAAATCTTCCCTGGTTCCATGAACCTGAGCCAGGATTTTTACACAGTCATGCAAAGGGGGACTCACACTCTCAGGCAGGAGGGTAGCCAGATTCAGGAGTGCAGGGGTGGTGAAGTCAATTCTTCCAGGATTGAGCAACAAAGTCTGGTACTGCAGAATGTGGGCATTGCTCAACCAGCGGTCTGGAGGCTGCCTGAGCAGCCCTTCCATGGCATGAGGGGCAGTTATGGTCAATGATTGCCCTAATACCAGTTTGTCTGCATCATGGACTAGTTCAGCCACTGCAGCTATAATCCTTAGGCATGGGGACAATCCAGTGGCCACAGTGTCTAATTGTTTTAACAGGTATGCAACTGGCTGATTCCAAGGCCCCAGGGGCTGGGTAAGAACTCCTTTGCTATCCCTTTTTTCTCATCTACATAGAGAAGGAAAGTCTTGGAGGGGTCAGGCAGGGCCAAGGCTGGGCCTGAGAGCAGATCTTGTTTTAGCTCTTGGAAGGCATGGTCATGTTTCGCTTCCCATGCAAACACTGCCCCTGCCCTGGTAAGTTCATACAATGGTTTGGCCAGTTCTGCAAATCTGGAGATCCATAATCTACAATATCCTTTCCAGGAACTCGGGTACTTGACGTGTGCTAGTAGGTGTCGGAATTCCCATAATGGTCTGCGTTTGGGAGGGAGTCAACCACCTCTGATCTCCCTGCAGTCTATAATCTAGATAGGTTACCTCCTGTTTATAGATCTGGGCCTTTTTGGCTGACACATGATATCCCAGGTCTCCAAGGTTCTGGAGTAATTCTTTAGTGGCTAAGTGACAGTCCTCTTCTGAGACTGCTTCCAATAGTAAATCATCTACATATTGAAGTGTAGTCACAGTCTCATGTACCTGTTTAAACTCTCTCAGGTCCTTGTGTAGCGCCTCATCAAACAGGGTGGGCGAATTTTTGAATCCTTGAGGTAGCCTTGTCCAAGTAAGCTGTCTGGCAATGTCACCTTCTGGGTTTCTCCATTCAAAAGCAAACAGCGGGTAGCAGGCAGGGGTGAGTGACAGGCTGAAAAAGGCATCTTTCATATCAAGCACAGAATACCAGACTAGGGATGGCTTTAGGTTACTTAATAACATGTAAGGGTTAGGGACCGTTGGGTAGATGTCCATCACCCTTTTGTTTACTTCCCTTAAATCTTGTACAGGCCTGTAGTCACCATTCGGCTTTTTTACTGGCAGGAGGGGTGTGTTCCAGGCTGACTGGCACTTTTGGAAGATTCCCTGTTTTAAAAGGTTCCTGATATGGGAAGTTATGCCTTGCCGGGAGTTTTGGCTCATTGGATATTGTTTTATTGCTATTGGTGTGGCCCCTGGTTTTAATTTAACCTGGATGGGGGGGGGTGGCATACTGCTCGCCTAGATCCACCAGTCTTTGCCCAAACGTTTGGGGAACTCTATTATCCACTGTTTTACTAGGGGGTCCAAGTTATTTTGGTCCTCTCCCTCCAACAGGCGATGCTCATCCTCCAGTCTTAAGGTTAGGACATGTATAGGATGTCCCATTTCTCCCAGAAGTCGGGCCTCTGTTTCTGTGAAATGGATCTGGGCTTTAATTTTACTTAAGAGGTCAATGTCCCAAGAGGGGATAGGGACACTCAGGTATGACCATGAAGGAATGAGTCACTGTCCCGCTCCCCAGATCCACTCTTTGGTTAGTAGTCCAAGAATACAATTTGACACCTGTGGCCCCTTGTACTAAGGTTTTCTTTTCTGATAGGGTGCCTATGGGTTTTCTTCAGTACTGAAAATTGGGCTCCTGTATCTACTAAAAAGTTAGTCAGTTTTCCCTCCACCTTTAATGTTACCTGGGGTTCAGGGAGGGAATTCGAATCCTGACCTCCTCAATCACTATCTTTTGCAGTAACTAGAATTTTAGGCTCCTGGTATTTCGGTTTCTTGGGACAGTCCCATGCCCAGTGTCCTAGCTCCCTACTAAAAGCGCATTGGTCATTCCTGAGGGGTGGCCTTCTCTTATACCCCTTCTTTCCCTCCCCCCTGTCTTTTAGGTAGGGTTGAAGGTGTCTCTCTCGGTCCTCGGAAGGGGCACTGGCTGCAAGGAGAATCTGGGCTAGGTCTCTGTTTCTACGTCTTTCAATCTTTTTTTCTTTTTCCTCAGGTGTGTCTCTATTATTATATATTTTTTCTGCTGCTTCTACCAACTCTCTAAGGGTCTTTTCTCCCAATCTATCTATTTTCTGTAACTTCCGCCTAATATCTGGGGCAGACTGATTAATGAATGCCATGGTGATAGTGGACCGGTGATCAGGGTCCTTGGGGTCGAAGAGGTTCCATTGTCAGAAGGCATTCATTATAGTTTCCAGGAAAGCTGCCGGAGACTCGTCCTTACCTTGTTTAATATCATATACTTTACTAAGGTTTGTGGGCTTACAAGCAGCCGCTCGGAGGCCAGCCAATAGAGTCTAGAGATAAACTCGTAGATGCTCCCTATCTTCAGCTTCATTGGAATCCCAATCTGGACGGTGCACTGGGAAAGCTTCTTCAATAGCAACTAACACCTGGGTGGGCACTCCAGTGGGGCCCAGGACATTCTGCCTACTGGCTTGGATAATTCTTTCTCTTTCTTCAATGGTAAACAGAACCTGTAAAAGTTGTTGGCAGTCATCTCGTGAGCAGATGGGTAAACAAGATGGTTTCCAACAAGTTAATTAAGCATTCAGGATTGTCAGAAAAAGGAGGGTTCTGAGATTTCTAATTATACAGGTCTGAAGTGGCAAAAGGCCAATAATAGAATGGTCTGTTCCCTTCTGCATCGGGGTTCCATACCCTGCAGGGGGAGTGCTACTGCTCTTTCACCAGTATTCTCACCCTGCTGCATTCCTCGCCTGCTCCTTGTCCCCTGTGCCGGGGCCGGTTGTGGAATCTGGCTCTCCCTGGGATTCCTGTACCTCTTCTTGCACCTCCCGGCCAGGAGGTGGAGCTGTTGGAGTATTTTCATGATAGAGAGGAGGGAATGGATCTTCTTCTCCTTGTAAAATGGGATATATCTTTTTTGGGGAGCTGATATTTTTGTTTTTGTTACCAGTACGTGGGCTTCCACTAAGTGTGGTATCACTCATGAAAAAGGATCAGTAACTAAAGATTCTCATACAATAATATAAGGCACTTGATCAGGGTGTCCTTCTGACTGAAAAACCTGGTTCTTTACTGCCTTAATCAAAGGTAAATGAAAAGTTCCCTCTCGGGGCCATCCTACTCCGAAGGTGGGCCACTCAGAAGTACAGTAAGTGTAAAGGCGGTTCTTCTTGACCTCTAGGGATAAGTTCTGTGCTCTGCTTTTAACTTTTCTAAACTGTTCAAGAACCAGCTCAATAGGGGAGGATGGAGTCTGCCCCATCTTGTCTTCAAAGTATAATAGTGACCACATTAAACAGACACTACACAAAACACCCCCTACCAATAGTATTTTTCCTTTCCAGGTCCTTAGACAGTACTGGAAATGAGCTGAAGGAGGACCCTCACCTGAGGGTGGCGGTCCCTTATGCCTCTCTACCAGGGGGATATCTTCACAATGCTCTGTGGGGATGGGAAGCTCTGTTCCCCATATACCGATCAAATTAAACTTTGCCTGCACAGTGTGCGTACAGTGTTGGCAAAGATGTCATCCCAATTCTTAAAAAGTTGTTGTACTAGCGGCCAAAATGCCGGGCCAATGAGGCTGAGGAACGTCAAATCCTGAAGCCTGCCCACAAGCGTCCCTGGGTGGCCAGTAGTAAGTCTACATAAATGTGCTGGTTTGCACCAGTATTGCCAGGGCTTAGAGTGTACCTGTTCCTGTTCCTCCTGATAGAGGGAATAAAAATCAGTACCTTATATAAAGGAATAATCTGTCAGATGGTATGGGACCCCTGTATAGGCTGACAGGAGCTGAAGAACTGTAGCTAGGCCCTCCCAAACCTTCCTAGCCACCAAGGAGTGATGAAAAAATAGATGGGCTAAACACTCAGCTGGATTGGTATTCTGCACCCACCATAAGGTTTTCTGATAATAAAACCGACAGTGTGACCAGCTGACGGTTTCTATGGGACGGTCTAAATGGCAACCTTCAGAATGACATTTATCAGATAGATGCCACGAATATTCAGAGTGATGGGAATTCTCAGAGGTGCCAGGACACACAGGGGAACAGCGGACTGCTGCTTGGCAAAACACACACTTATTTTTTGGGTAGACAAACCCCACGACCCATTTAGCTTTCTTTCCAAAAGATCTCTCAACCTGCCTCCACGACTTGAGTGGCGTTCCCTTTGTTAGGTCATATAAAGAAAACATGGGATTTGGGGGATTACAGACTGGGTAGGACTAAAGTAGGAGGTAGTAGAGAAAGTTGAGAAGAGTAATTTCGTCTGGTTTGAAATCAGAGAGAGTCCCTTGAAAGTATTGATCAGCAATCCACTCAGAATAGTGCTCAGGACTAAAGGATTGGGGTCTCGACCAGTCTTTACACAGACATTGGGCGAAGTATTGGAATCTACAAATTAGGCATAAAGAAGATAAACAAGCCTCACACAACTTCATGTAGAAGAAGAAAAATATGCCCTTTTGAAAAACAGTTTCTGGCCAAAAAAGAGGAAGTGGCCTCAGAAAAGAGGAAATTATGCTGACCGACAAACTAGAAGAATTTTGGCCAATACAGTGTAAAAGATAAACAAATGGGCAGAGAGGTGAATGGACAGATTTTAGATGTAGACACGATTTAGTCAGGTACTGAGTACCTGACTTTCATTCAGGCACCTTCCCCACCACGCCCCCGAAGGGGTGAAAGCCTGTATCTTAGCTTAGGCAGGGTGGTATAAACCCCACGCCAGGTTGCCCCAAGGGGCCTGCCACTAAGCCATATGATAAGGGCGTGGAACCGTGGGTGGAGGCCCAATCAGACCCCATTGCCATAAAAAGCCATGGGGCCATACAGATACTCTTTCACTCCCTCAGTCACTCATTCACTCTTACAAGAGATAGGGCACATAGAAAAGCAGTTTTTCGGTTTCTGGCCAGAAAAGAGGAAGTAAGTTCTTATCAGAGAAACTTTCACTTAGACAACTTAAACAGTACAAATAACATACACTGGCCAGGGGGACTCGAACCCACGCTGGCCAGGGTCCCCAGCCTTGGTAACAAGGAACCGCTCACCTGCTCTTTGGGTGGGAGACTCTTAACACCTCCCAGGTTTTTACCGCCTCTCCCTGGGGGCATTCTGCTCCCCAGTTCCTGGACCTTCTTAGAGAAAAATACCTGAATAATAGAAGACGTCTCCTCTCCTCTCCTCGGGGCTTGGGGCCGCAGTGCGTCCACCTCCCCTTCCAGCTGTGTCCCAGAAACATATAAACACAAAGACTGGACACACAGACAACACCACACAGCTTGCAAGCAGACAATTCTCACCGATCGGTGTCCCTCCAATGTCGAGGGGTCTCTCAGAGCGGGGCAGAAATCCCGGATGAGCCCCCAAATAATGTAACCCCTCAGACTCAATTCAAGCACCACTCTGAGAGTCCAACACTGTTGCAATGGCACAAGGGTTTATTCAAACTCAGAGCCTGGGCTGTCCCCCTTAAAAGGAAGGCGAGACCAGCCCTTACAGACTATTCAGGAGTTCCCTAAATACCCCACAAGACCACCCCTTAGTAGTTATTTCGAGCAGTTAGACTTGTCTGATTGTGCAAGGGGGTGCAATCAGCAGGAAACAAGGTGTCGGGAGCTATTTGTGCCGGGAGCTATTTTTCAGTGTCTCCAGCTTGTGGTCTTAAACTGCAAACAGGGCACAAACTTCAAGACAAGGAAGGGGGTTGAGGGGCAAAAACACTATGGGCAGTAAACGATAAAATGGCAGGGTTCCAAAACAGTGTTAGTTTGGCTCTCACAGCACTCTACTGAGGGTAGCAGCTTCATGCTGTTTCAAAAAAAAAAAAAAAAGAATTTATCTTCCGGCCACTTAATTACAACAGTATATTTGTTCTAAAAATGACTTAATTCATTGTCTTTTTATAAAGTCCAGTGCCTCTTCATAGAAGAGGCCATTTCTAAGATTCCCAAAATTTCACTCTCAGAAATAGATTTATGTTAGAATAGATAATGACAAAAGATTCACTCCTCAGAGCTTGACACACTCCTCAGAGCTTGACACATTCGGTACACACAGTGTGCTGCTTAAATCTTAAGTGTCTTGGACTCCTGGTCTTTCCAGACCAGCCACCTGACATGTTCCCAACAAAACATGCCCCCCGGATGGGGGAGACTGAGGAAAGAACTCTCACTCAGTCACAAAGTCAAGTTCAGAGACATAGAACAGGACAAGAGGGAAACCTTATATAAGGACCCACAACAAAGTTCTCTTAAAAAGACACCAGACCAACAGGAACCATATAACTGCTGGTATGCAGGCTGATCTGAATGTCAGGCTGCGGGGGCTAGGCCCGAGTTCTGCCCTATGGTAACCCTCTTTAGATAAATGACACAGAAAGACAAGTGACAAAAAAAAAGCAGTAACAATAAAGGTTATTTCTGGCTCAGCACCTGTAGGTCAAGTGGCTAAGGTGCCAGCCACATACACCAGAGCTGATAGGTTCGAATCCATCCTGGGCCTGCCAAACAATAACAACTACAACCAAAAAATAGCCAGGTGTCCTGGCAGCCACCTGTAGTCCCAGCTACTTGGGAGGCTGAGGCAAGATAATTGCTTAAGCCCAGGAGTTGGAGGTTGCTGTGAGCTATGATGTCATAGCCCTCTACCCAGGGTGATAGCTTGAGGCTCTGTCTCAAAAAAAAAAGTTATTTCTGAGAGGAGATGGAATCAAACCCATGGAATATTCATATACCACAAAGTACCTAAAATATATACTAATACTAGAGTTGCTTATAAGACTAGTCACCGGCTCAGCGCCTATAGCTCAACTGGCTAAGGCGCCAGCCACGTACACCTAAGGTGGTGGGTTCGAATCCCCAGCCCGGACCCGCCAAACAACA
>NW_003852404.1:1960481-1963644 GCF_000181295.1 Otolemur garnettii
CCCAGCTACTTGGGAGGCAGAGGCAGGAGACTCGCTTGAGCCCAGGAGTTGGAGGTTGCTGTGAGCAGTGAAGCCATGGCACTCTATCCAGGGAGACAGCTTGAGGCTCTGTCTCAAAAAAAAAAAAAAAAAAGAAAATATTAACTCACAGTTATGGTAGATTAATAAGAGAAAGGTTTATTTCCAAATACCATGTGCCTGGGGGGAACTACAAGAATGATTTCTCAAAGTCTCAGTGATAGTCAGTGGCTTTTAAATATGTCTTTTAGAAGGGAAGGGGGAGAGAAACTGGAAAGTACTGTGTAGCAAGTGGTTGCTAAGGGAGAGATGGAGAGATGGGAAACAGATTGATTTGGAAATTAACCTGAGAGACAGGTATTATGCTTCAAATGACCTTAGGGCCAGATCTGTTAGCATGTGATAAGGAGGCCAGCAGCCCTTTTAAGATTTTAGGTAGATAGAGGAAAGTATTTGTTCAGAGTTTCCTGATTATGAATAGCCTTTAATTCAAAATAATCTTCATACCAAGGAATCATACCTTGGGGTGAAATTTTCTCAGCTTTTTCAACTGCAACTTAAATCTTGTGCAAAATTTTAAATATCTATATACCACGTGATCATGAGACGTGGCCATGTAGTTCAAAGAAGATGCAATGACAAGGGGCCCAGCTCATTAAAATATGTTGACTAGGCTCGGAGCCTGTGGCTCAGGTGGCTAAAGCACCAACCACATACACCTAAGGTGGTGGGTTCTAATCCAGTCTGGGCCCGCCAAACAACAATGATGGCTGCAAACAAACAAAAAAAAATGGCCAGGCGTTATGATGGGCACCTGTAGTCCCAGCAACTTGGGAGGCAGAGGTAGGAGACTCGCTTGAGCCCAGGAGTTGGGGGTTGCTGTGAGCTGTGATGCCACAGCACTCTACCCAGGGATACAGCTTGAGGCTCTGTCTCAAAAAAAAAATATATGGTGACTAACAAGGGGATCACTTAACAGGTTAAAGAGATTCAACATCATGTAGTACCAAGGGATTGATAAGATTTCCTAAAGTGTGTTAGCCTGCCTTGCCTTGTTCTCAGTGGATCAGCAACCTGTAGAAAGGCTTGGGCATGGATTCCCAGTCTATCTCATGGCTTGCATCTTTCTTTTAACCTCTGCTGTCACTAGAAAGTAAGTAACAATGGTAATATTACTCTGCTGTGGACATCTAGAACCAACCAAGAATTTTCAGTCCCAAATAAGTATAAATTATTTAGTTCTGAACTGTATGTGTTGTCCCCCACTTCACAGGTGCGACAGAGATTAATTGCAAATGACAGGATACAGTGGGATCAGAGCAAGAGTTAGGTCTTCAGACCTAACAGCATACCAGAAAGAGCTCAAGTCTGCTGGATAGAAGGGGTGCTTTCTGTCATTTCCATCTGAGCCTCAATACCTGGCTGGCATACTTCTTATTCCTGCCAAACTTGTGCTCTTACATATTGGAAAAATCCAGTTTAAGATCTTCCTTCTCGGGGGGGGGGTGGGAGGGGGCGCCTGTGGCTCAAAAGGGTAGGGCGCCAGCCCCATATGCCAGAGGTGGCGGGTTCAAACCCAGCCCTGGCCAAATAAATAATCCTTCTCCTTTAAAAAAAAAAAAATCTTCCTTCTCTTAAAACTTTCCACAATTGATTATAGGTATTCCCTTGGCTCTCTCCCAAGCCCTGTATCCTCCATACTTTTCTAATTACACAATATAAAAACCTATTTGGAAATAGGATGAATAGGGCGGCGCCTGTGGCTCAAAGGAATAGGGCGCTGGCCCCATATGCCAGAGGTGGCAGGTTCAAACACGGCTGGGCCAAAAACTGAAAAAAAAAAATTAAAAAAAAGAAATAGGATGAATAGTTTTCTGTTACTTGTGCATCAAGATTTTATATACTCTTGACCCTTGGAAAATGTGGGGGATAGGAATGCCAAACTTTTGTGAAAGGGTGACACTCGCCCGGCAGAGATCTCACAGACCACCAAGGCTTGTACAAAAGTCTTTATTGGCGAGGGATGCTGCAGAGCAACACCAAGGAGGAGAGAAAAGAGAAGAGAGAGACCAAAAGAAAAGCGCACCCTTATATAGGTTTAGTTAAGGAATGTCTCAGAATGGTGACGGGATGGTAGAATAGCCAATAAGGAGTTACTGCTCTGGCCGGAAGAGCCATTAGGGGCAGGCCATAAGTTTGAAATTTTTAGCAGATAATTAGGACAGGGAGATGAGGTAGGTTTTGCGACTGGGAGATAAGGAGATGTCTAGCAGGCAACTCCCTATGCTTGGAAAGGAGCTGTAACGTTAAGAGTGAGACAGCCAGTCTTGGTCTGTTGAAAGCAGGAAGGGGCTTTCTGGGAAAGGGGCTTTTCTGGGACAATTACCTAACACTTTGTGCAGTTAATAACCTGAACATAATTTTTGATTTCTCACAAATATAGATACTAATAGCCTATTGTAGACCAGAAGCCTTACTGATAACAGTTGAGTAATATATATTTTATATGTCACACGTATTATATACTGTATTCTTACAATAAAGCTAGCTAGAGGAAAGAAAATTAGATTAAGTCATAAAAAAGAGAAATGTATTTACTACTTATTAAGTGGAAGTGGATCATCCTAAAGGTCTTCATTGTCTTTACATTGAGGAGACTCAGAAAGAAAAGGGGTTGGTCTTAGTGTGTCAGGGTGGCAGAGGCAGAAAAATATCTGTGTATAAATGAGCCCACACAGTTGACCCATGTTGTTCAGAGATGCATGTGTGTGTATATGCACACACACATACACATGTATGCACATAGCATATTATGTACATAAACATATTTGGATTTCTATATACTTTCCTATAGAGAAAATTGTGAGGTCTTCTTTTTCTCTTGTAAATGTCATAAAGATGTTCTAATGTAATTAAAATTTCTTTGTACACATCATTTAAAAAATGCATAATAGGCTCGGCGCCTGTGGCTCAAGCGGCTAGGGCACCAGCCACATACACCTGGGGTGGCGGGTTCAAATCCCCAGCCTGGGCCCGCCAAACAACAATGATGGCTGCAACCAAGAAATGGCCGGGCGTTGTGGCGGGCGCCTATGGTCCCAGCTACTTGAGAGGCTGAGGCAGGAGACTCGCTTGAGCCCAGGAG
>NW_003852404.1:1964888-1966442 GCF_000181295.1 Otolemur garnettii
CAAGTAACTGGGACCACAGGCGCCTGCCACAACGCCTGGCCATTTTTTGGTTGCAGCCATCATTGTTGTTTGGCGGGCCCAGGCTGGGGATTTGAACCTGCCACCTTAGGTGTATGTGGCTGGTGCCTTAGCCACTTGAGCCACAGGCACTGAGCCAAGTATTGTGCTTCTAATGACCTTAGGGCTAGGTTATTAGCAAGTGATAAGGAGTCCAGAAGCCCCTTTTCTGATTCTAAATCAGGTTACTCAGGTTTTATAGAGAGGCTGGTGCTTTCTAATCAAAAATGGCCTTTTCACTGAAAATTCTTTATACCAAGGAATCATATTTTGGGGTGAAATTTCCTTAGCTCCTGCACTGGCTACATATAGCCTGTTCACTAATAAGCCAATGACACATAATTTCAAATTTTGTCATTGCAGCACTCTACTTCAAAGTATCACCACATCATGACTCAAAATACAGAATTCATAAATGGATCGGCTGAATCCAAAGCTTTTATCTTTTTTTAGCCCTTTGGCTATAATTTAATTGTGAATCCAAAGCTTTGATGAAATTGGGGTTGAGCATTAAATACATTTAAATAAAGATTTATGTGTTTTTGTTTTTGTTTTTTCAGTTTTTGTCCAGGGCCAAGTTTGAACCCACCACCTTCAATATATGGGGCCAGTGCCCTACTCACTGAGCCACAGGCGCCACCCTAAATAAAGATTTAAATACAAAGAACTGGAGGAATTATGATCACTATACAGAATTGCATGTTATTAAAAGCTTTATGTGTTAAAAATGTATATAATTGACAAAATGAGAATATAGAGAAGTTGAGAAGGGAAGTGGTCTAAGAAGGGTAACAGCTACTTAAATCTTCATAGCATGGAATTGATCTATACCCAAATTAACTTATAATTAATAAAAAACAAAGACAGAAATTCTCATAGTGATTTTCATTATCTTTTCACTTAATACAATAGAGTATTTTGTGAAGCTAGGATCTCCTGGGGTTTATGGCATTTATTTGAAGTTTAGTACTTCTTTCAGTTCACTTTAGTTTGTATTTCTTCCATTAGATTCCAGTACATTTATGTCATTTAAAGTTGTAAATATAATATGTATGATTCTATTCTCATATATTTATATTTCTCTTTACCTCTTCCTCCCTCTTTCCTTTCTTCCTTTTTTATTTCTTTCCTTCCTTTCTCCATCATCCATTTGTTCATTTATCCATCCATAGCAACCATCCATCAGTTCATCTTTCTATCTTACAGATGCTTATAAAAGATCTGGAATGCCCTACAACAAATGTTATAGCTTTATTTTTTATTTTATTTTATTATTATTATTTTTTTGAGACAGGAGCTTCACGCTGTCCCCCTGGGCAGAGTGTCATGGCATCACAGCTCATAACAACCTCCAACTCCTGGGCTCAAGCGAGTCTCCTGCCTCGGCCTCCCAAGTAGCTGGGACTACAGCTGCCTGCCACAACACCCGGCTATTTTTTGGTTGCAGCCATCATTGTTGTTTGGCGGGCCCGGGCTGGATTCAAACCCCAACACCTT
>NW_003852404.1:1966644-1969330 GCF_000181295.1 Otolemur garnettii
CCACAGGCATCCACCACAGGCACCTGCCACAGGTGCCCGCCACAATGCCAGGCTATTTTTTGATTGCAGCCATCATTGTTGTTTGGTGAGTCCCGGCTGGATTCGAACCCTCCACCTTAGGTGTATGTGGCTGGCGCCTTAGCCACTTGAACCACAGGCACTGAGCCATAGCTTTATTTTTTAAACCCGAATGGTGCAACATGAGGTAATTGTTGTTTTTTTCCTTGTGGTTTTTTAGTACTGCCAGAACTTTGAATAAAAAGAGCTCATCTCATTTTTATTTTTAAAAATGTAATTAGTCACAGACTTTACTTTCCAGAGCTCATGATCTGTGAGAAGAGGTGAGGCCCAGTGTTTCCAGAGGATCTCTATGCTTCTCACCTGCCTCGGCAGCAGTGTCCCGGGTTACATACCCATGAACTATAACCAAACTGCTTCCAGGCAGGCTTAGTGACTGAGCTTAGAACCTTTGAGTTTAGACAGTCTAGATCCCAAAAGCAGCTGTTCTAATGCAGAACCTCAAAGGCTCTTATCCTGGTATTACTGGGCTATAGAATATTCCCAGTGTCTGATAAACATAAACACACACACACACACACACACACACACGCTTCATTATTGACCTTTTGTGTGACCTTGCTCATGTTATTATGCTTTTGTGCCTTGATTTCTCCATTTGAAAAGAGAAATATCTGTACCTATCCCATTTAGTGCTTTGAGGTTTTAAAAAGAAACACTGATGAACATCATTTCACAAAGCTACTGTGATACACTTAAGATTAAAGGAGCTAAGGAAATTTCATCCCAAAATATGACTACTTGGCATAAAGAATACTTTGTTTTCTTGTTGAGACTGAGTCTCACTCAGTCATCCTGGGGTTGAGTGCTGTAACATTGTAGCTCACAGCAACCTCAAGCTCTTAGGCTCAAGCAATCCTCTTGCTTCAACCTCTGTACTTGCTTCAGCTTGTATAAGCTGGGACTACAGACTCCCACCACAATGCCTGGCTATTTTTAGAGATGGGGGGTCTCAGTCTTGCTCAGGCTGATCTTGAACTCCTGAGCTCGAGAAATCCACCCGCCTCAGCCTCCTGGAGTGCTAGGATTACAGGCATGAGCTACTTCGCCGGCATAAAAAACACTTTGAATTAAAGACCAATAAATGAAAAAAAAATAAATAAATAAAGATAGGTGGCGCCTGTGGCTCAAAGGAGTAGGCGCCAGCCCCATATGCCAGAGGTGGCAGGTTCATACCTACCCCCCCACCCCCGCCAAAATAAATAAAGACCATTGAACATCAGAAAGCATTCAGAAGGGACTTTCCCTCTATCTACATAAAATTGGACTGACCTGATCAAAAGATCAAAGGGGAGCAACTGACTTCCTTTCCTCCCCCCCTAATGCTAGTAGACCTGGCCCAAATCCTTTAAAACACAATACCTATTTCTCAGATTAATTTACAAGTCAATCTGTTTCCCTGCCTATTCATCCTCCCACATTCTCCCCCTCCCTTCAAAAAGGCATCTGTAAAGGTATCTGACCATCATTGAGACACTGTGCAATCATTCTGTGATTCACCCCATGTGCATGGGGTTTGGGAATAAGCTGATCTTTCAGTGAACTTAAGGGGGGAAAGGGCAAGTTTCCTCTCACCCCTACAAGATCCAAATATTTTGATTGGAAGGCTAGAGTCTGTTTAGTTTCCTTTTGAAAATAAACTTTTCTAATAGTTTCTGGGGATTCTTACTACTGTTATGCCCGGAATTCTCCCAAAAGACCCCCACAGACAGTCCGAGACACACTCCGATGTAAAAAGCACGAGATGATTTATTTCAGGCCCCAGGAAGCCTGGACTCTCCTGGCATGCAAGCCTAGGACGAGCCCCGAACTCGGGGTAGAGCAAGTTTTTATGGGGTACAGAAAGCAAGAAGGGTAGGGTCCGTTACGGGTACACTCTTGATTGGTGGCTGGTGATTTCATTAGTAAAGGAGGATTTGGATTGGTACAGGTGAGGGGTGGGGGATTTCTTAACCGGGGCTAGAGGTGGTGTAGCCTAATTAGGTAGTTGAAGGAGACACCTGAATTTTAAGGAAGTAGAAACCTATTGCCTATTATGGGAGCTGTTCAAGGGAACTGATACTTATTGCCTATTATGGCAGCTGTCTGCCTAGGGTGTCTCAATAAGTGGCTGTGCAAGCAGGTGTGGGGGAGGCAGCAGGGAGTGGCCCTGCGGTTTTAATAGAGCCGCAGGGCCACTTTATTAAATAGAGCCGCAGGGCCAATTTTTAATAGAGCCGCAGGGCCAATTTATTAAAATTAATAATTTTAATAAATTATTAAATAATAATAATTTATTTTATTTTCTACCAAGTTAGAATTTATTTATTTATTTATTTTTTAGAGACAGACTCTCACTTTGTAGCCCTCAGTAGAGTACCGTAGCGTCACAACTCACAGCAACCTTCAGCTCTTGGGCTTAGGCGAGTAGCTGGGACTATAGGCGCCTGCCATAACGCCCAGCTATTTTCTTGTTGCAGTTTGGCCGGGGGCAGGGTTAGAACCTACCACCCTAAGTGTATGGGGCCAATGCCCTACTCAGTGAACCAAAGGTGCCACCTCCAACTTAGAATTTAAATGACAAAACACCAGTTAGCATGATGCTTTACAAATTCCTTTTTTTTTTTTT
>NW_003852404.1:1969493-1971428 GCF_000181295.1 Otolemur garnettii
GGCCATTTTTTGGTTGCAGCCATCATTGTTGTTTGGCGGGCTGGGCTGGGGATTCAAACCCGCCACCTTAGGTGTATGTGGCTGGCGCCTTAGCCGATTGAGCCACAGGCACCGAGCCTACAAATTCTTTTCAAAAGAGAACCAGGCTATTTACATGGATGGAACTGGAAATATTCTTCTTAGTAAAGTATCTCAGGAATCGAAAAAAAATATCCAATGTACTCAGTAATACTATAACACCAATCACTCACACTTTCTTACGAGAGATGAATCACAACTATAGCCCAGGATGAAGGAGGGAAGGGGCAGTGGATGGAAAGAGAGTAGGGTGGTTCTATAGAGGGAGGATTAATGGTGGCACCACACCTATGGAGCATATTGCAAGGGTACAAGTCAAATGTATCAAGTATTGAACACAAATGTCTTAACATTGTGATTAAGTAAATGAGGTGAAAGCTATGTTAATTAGTAGGATGCAAGCACTCCAATTTGTATTCATGATCTATGTATATGACTTAATTTAAAAAAAAAAGAGAGAGAGAACCAGGCTAATAAACTTATCCTGAAAATATTTTCATGGACTCTTTATACAGTAAACTATGTGCCATCACCCTATAGCCAGTCGCCATTTTTTTGTTTCTCTTATTTTTAGCAGGCCAGGAGATAGGCATTTGGCTGTCATTAAACTCATGTGTTCAGGCAAACTGACTAAATCATAGAAAAGAGAAATAAAGTGCTCTTTTCTGGTTGTGTTACCTTCTAAGTTTCCGTCAGCTCCACTCTGATTTATTTAGACCCTGGAAGACAGGGTCTAAAGTGTCTTCTTAGGCTCAATTAAGACCCTTTCCTTCAGGTTAGTAAGTGGCCATGTTTGCCCTTTTGTAGCACTGTTGGGAGAAAGGAAGCATGTCAGAATTTACCAATCTCTAAAAAACTGAAGTTAAGAAAACTAAAATACATTATTTCTTTTCTTTCTTTCTTTCTTTCTTTTTTTTTTTTTTATCACAAGGACAATTTAATCCTGCATTTTCCTGTAGTAATGTCCCTTGCTGGCTATCTATGGATTGAAACTGCTTTCCAAGAACCAAGAACATTAAGAAACGTTACATGAAGTCACACTGTGTTGATACAGGCACACAAACATCTCCAGCAGCAATGAAATACACACATTAACACGTGCAAATGGTCTTGATAGACAAATTTGCTTCATCAGGTAATCCTATTTAATAGAATTCAATTAATGCAGAATTTTTAACTTTAATATCTTTATTACACATTTTTCTAAGACTTTATTTTAAAAAAGAACATTCATTCAAAATTGTAATTTGCATGGCAATAAACAATGGTTTCAGACATTCTAAGTTTTTTCAAAATTTATCTATAGCAATTTAAAATACTATAAGTCTTCTTTTCAGTTTGCAGCACCTGACTTAAAAGTTTAAGTTCATTTAATGCATTCACTAAGTCTGTCAGTTTCTCTTGCAAGAAAGACATGTTTCAAAATTGTTACTTTCCAGATTCTATACTAAGCGTGGGTTTATATTATTTTTAATTGGTTAGCAAAATTTTACTCACATTACTTAATAGTTAGAACAAGAACTCCCAGCCTCTCTGAATAGCTTTCCACTCGGAATAATAATAATGAATATCTAAATGGATTTGGGTCTGCCCCATTTAACATTACCAAACATGTTTCCAAGTATTCTTAGAAAATATGAATTTTAAACATATACATAATATTCTATCACATGATGTACCATCACCTCTTTAACCATTTCCCAATTGTTCATTTATATAATTTGCAATTTTTGATATCAAAAACAATACTGTAATGAACACCTTCATTCAGCAGTTGTTTTTTTGTTTTTTTTTTTTTAGAGACAGAGTCTCACTTTATTGCCCTCAGTAGAGTGCTGTGGCATCATAGCTCACAGC
>NW_003852404.1:1973083-1976896 GCF_000181295.1 Otolemur garnettii
CCGGGCTGGATTTGAACCCTCCACCTTAGGTGTATGTGGCTGGCGCCTTAGCCTCTTGAGCCACAGGTGCCAAGCCATATTTTTTTTTTTAAATGGACACCCTCCCTTTGGCTGTAAGCCCCCAGACCCAATTTAGGCACCGCTCTGAGAGTCCGAATATCACTGCAAAAGCATGAGGAGTTTTATTCAAGCTCAGAGCCTGGGCTGCCCCTTTAAGAAAAAGCGGGACCAGCCCCTACAGACTATCCAGAAAGTCCCTTATACCCCTCCCTCTTCCCTCCCATTAGTCCATCCCAACCATCCCCTTATTGGTAGGTAAACCATGTCTGTCCCAAACTGACAGGTACAGGGTGGTCGTGTTCAGGGTTGATGACTCAGGGAGGAGTCTTCTTTGTCTCAGGTGAGCGAATGAGAAGGAAGGGATAAAGGTCGTAAGTGGGCATGTGCAGAGGAGAGTGGCGAGTGCAAAAAGGGGGCTTGCCTAACACCTAGGTATGTGATAAGGTCCTTGGTATGCGGCGACCTGTTGTTCTGAGTAAACAACAAAAGGAGGTAGTTTGACTTGAGTTAATTAGTTTGGTTCCCACATGGCCATATCAACTTTCAGTTCAGGTCATTAAATACAGACATATTTTCAAAATCACTTCTTTACTTCTACAAGATCTTTGATGCTGTCATTGTCTATTTCTGGCCATTTTTCCTGAATGACATTAATTATGTCATCTGTAAAGTCTCCCTGAATGATAATTTCATCCTTCCCTGTTATTGAGGCACCGCAGGAGAACTTTTGAGGAAAAACTCTTTGTGCTTCTTTAAGATCAATTTCAAAAGTTGCAAGGCCACATACTCTTGTTACATATTTCTTCTTTGCTCTGGAATTTTGGCTATAGTAACCTTCTGTGGTAGTGTTCTTTTTTTGTTTTATTTGCCCCCTTCCACCTCTCTTTTGTTTTTTCTTCTCTTCTTCTCCTCCTGTTGTTCCTTGATCCTCACTAATTCCTGCTTCTTGTTTGGGGTAATTTTCTACAGTAAGTTTTGTAAACTCATTTGGAAAATTCTTCTCTAACCATTGCCTACATTTAGCAACATCAGGCATGTATCCACAGTACTCTGTTGGTAATGCACAGACTCCACATTAAAGGACGTGAAGTGGGTAATCGGCATCTAACTTGGCACTGCTCCATGGGTCTCCTTTGCAATCAGCCTCACTGAATTCAGAAATGTCAGCAGCCATTTCCCAAACCCAGGCAGTCACACAGGCCTACCACCTCCACTCTCACCCCTATCACCAGCTGAGGTGACACGTGCAACTCCTCTTGTCCAGCCAGAGCTGCCCCAGAGCCCCTCTGCCAGCTGCCTAAAATACATTATTTCTTCTCCTTTTTAACATATACAGGAAATCTGGAAATATGTATTAAAATTGTTTAAAATGGCACTGTCCAATACAAATATGTGTGGGGTGGCACCTGTGGCTCAGTGAGTAGGGTGCCGCCTCATATACCAAGGGTGGCAAGTTCAAACCCGGCCTGGCCAAACTGCAACAAAAGAATAGCTGGGCATTGGGATGGGCGCCTGTAGCCTCAGCTACTCGGGAGGCTGAGGCTGTTATGCCTGAAAAATTCCTCCAAGTTGCCCCAGCAGACAAATCCGAGACACACTCCAATGTAAAACACAAAGGTGAGTTTTATTCAAGCCTGGGCCTGGTCTCTCCTGGCATGCAAGCTGAGGAAGGTTTTTATGGGTTACAGAAAGCAAAAAAGGAAAGAAGGGTATGAGTACACTTTTGATTGGTGGTTGGTGATTTCATTAGTAAAGGAGGATTTGCATTGGTGGTTGATGATTTCACTAGTAAAGGAGAATTTGGATTGGTACAGGTGAGGGGTGGGGGGTCTCTGGGGGGTCTCTTAACCAGGGGCTAGAGTTAGTGCAGCCTGATTAGGTGGCTGGAGGGAAATACCTGTATTTCAAGGTAATAGAAACTTATTGTTTATTATGGTAGCTGTTTGCCTAAGGTGACTCAGTTTATGGTTCACAATGGCTGTGGAACCAGGGGTGGGGGAGGCAGCAGGGAGTGGCCCTGAAGGTTCAGTAAACAGCTAGGAATGGAGCTTATGCAGTAAACAGCTAGGAATGGGGTTTGTGCAGTAAACAACAAAATGGTGTTGGTCTGGCCCTTTCAAGGCAAGAGAATCGCCTTAAGCCCAGGAGTTGGAGGTTGCTGTGAGCTGTGTGACACCACAGCACTCTACTGAGGGTGATAAAGTGAGATTCTGTCTCTTCAAAAAAAAAAAAAAGAAAAGAAAAGAAAAAAAGAAATATAATGTTTGCACATTGATAGTTTTATACTTTATAGAAGCCATATTAAAAAGTGAGAAGAAACAGGTGAAATTAATCTTTTTTTAGAGACAAGAGTCTCACTTTATCACCCTCGGTAGAGTGCTGTAGCATCATAGCTCACAGCAACCTCCAGGTCTTGGGCTTAGGCGATTCTCTTGCCTCAGCCTCCTGAGTAGCTGGAACTATAGGCACCTGCCACAGCACCTGGCTATTTTTTGTTTCAGTTTGGCTGGGGCTGGGTTTGAACCCTACTCACTAAGCCACAGATGCCGCCCTGTGAAATTAATTTTAATTATACATTTTATTTAGCCCAGCATATCCAAAATATTATTTTAACTTATAATAGATATAAAACATTATTAATGAGATTTTTTTATGTACCTTTACTTGTACCAAGCTTTTAAAATCTGGTGTGTGGGCTCGGCGCCTGTGGCTCAAGTGGCTAGGGCGCCAGCTACATACACCTAAGGTGGTGGGTTCAAATCCAGCCCGGGCTTACCAAACAACAATGACAGCTGCAACCAAAAAATGGCCGGGCATTGTGGGTGGATACCTGTGGTCCCAGCTACTTGGGAGGTGGAGGCAGGAGACACCCTTAAGCCCAGGAGCTGGAGGTTGATGTGAGCTGTGATGCTACAGCACTGTACCCAGGGGGACAGCTTGAGGCTCTGTCTCAAAAAAAAAAAAAAGGTCTGGTATGTGGTTGAAGAGGAGTCTTCAGGAAACTTGCTCTTTTCCCCTAGGTTGGTTCACTGAAAAGATCAACTCAAGTTATAGCAGAAAGGTTTTTTTTTTGAGACGGAGCCCAAAGCTATCCCCCTGGGTAGAGTGCCAAGGCATCATGCTCACAGCAACCTCCAACTCCTGGGCTCAAGCGAGTCTCCTGCCTCAGCCTCCAAAGTAGCTGGGACCACAGGCGCCCGCCACAGTGCCTGGCCATTTTTTGGTTGCAGCCATCATTGTTGTTTGGCAGGCCCGGGCTGAGGATTCGAACCCGCCACCTTAGGTGTATGTGGCTGGCACCTTAGCCGCTTGAGCCACAGGCGCCGAGCCTAGCAGAAAAGTTTATTTCCAAATACCACACGCATGGGGGAATCACAAGAATGATTTCCCAGAGTTTCAGTGATAGTGGCTTTTAAAGATACCTTTAAGAAGGGAGAGGGGAGAGAAACTGGAAAGTATACCTGGAGCAAGTGGTTGTTAAGGGGGTAGGGGTAGATGGAGGAAAACAGATTGATTTGTAAATTATCCAGAGACACAGGTATTGTGCTTCAAATGACCTTAGGGCCAGATCTATTAGCAAGTGACAAGGAGTCCAGAAGTTCCTTTTCTGATTCTAAATCAGGTTACTGGCTCGGAGCCTATAGCTCAACCGGCTAAGGCGCCAGCCGCGTACACCTAAGGTGGCGGGTTCGAATCCCCAGCCCGGACCCGCCAAACAACAATGATGGCTGCAACCAAAAAATAGCCGGGCGT
>NW_003852404.1:1977549-1979161 GCF_000181295.1 Otolemur garnettii
AAAAAAAAAAAGACTCTCTTGGGTAGCACAGGCCTAAAAGATTAGCCAATGTCATGTATTTTTGCAAACACTTCTAATCCATCTTAAATTTTTCAAAAAACTGTATGAAACATATGCCTAGATCTCCAAACATAGACCCATCATCACATCACTAATTAACTTCTTTTATTCTGGCAACTTCAAATATCTGGCATCACAAAGAACTTGGAAATAAACAACAGAATGAAATTCCTTATATATACTTGTTACTTCCTAAGGGCAGACCAGCTTTGAATCACTGTGAGAAAACTATTTCAGGGGCACAGGGAGATGCTAAGTCCCTGTGATTTTAATGTATGGAAAAGTGAGCAAGTTGAAACTTATGAAGTGGTCAGAGAGACTAATATAAGAGAATGCTTTGACCATTTCCCAGACCTTTTTTTTTTTTTTTTGCAGTTTTTGGCTGGCGCCAGGTTTTGTATCCTCCACCTCCGGTATATAGGGCTGGCCCCCTACTCCTTGAGCCACAGGCACCACTCCCATTTCCCAGACCTTAAAGGACATTGCTCAATAAATATAAAGGAATAACTTTGTGGAGAGCATAAATACTTTTCATATAGTGTCATTATTTTAATGCATTTGTTCATTTGTCCCTGATTATGACCAACTCAGGAGAGACCACAGGACTGGGCCAAAGTGCTATAAATGGTGATTGTCTTAAAATATAATCAGAGAAGAGTCCGACAAGTAGTGAGTTGTACAGAAGATAAGCCTATAGTTCAATGGAAGAAATTTGTTTACTCATTTCATCTTTTAACACACATGTTCCATGTAAAATTCTGAGCAAAAGACCTGCAGAGTGACCTGGAGGTGTTTGCTACTGACATTTACTATTTCCTCTTTCTTTAAGTTGGCAAGTGTTAAGGGAAGCTGCTACAGATACCTTCTAGTCATATGCAAACCAAGAAAAAAAAATCATAATTCATACTTACCTATAATTTAGGCTCTAGAGTTAAACCAAACACATGTATGTGGTGACTTTTGGAGATTCAGTTCAAAACTAAATGTAATAATAACAGCAACTGACATCTTTTGAGATGTTGATATATTCAAAGCACAGTTCTATGCATTTTTATATTCATTATCTCAATTAATACTCAGAAAAGCCTGATGGTTTTTATTATTTCTCCTTTACCAAGGAAGGCATCAAGGCACAAAGCATTTACATAACTCACTCAAGATCCCCCAGTTGGTAGGTAAGTGAGGAAGTGGGAACTTTAACCCTGGTAAATCTCATTCCAGTGTTGAGGGATTTGAGGGCTCAGCTGAGATGCTGAGCTACACGGAGATTTTATTTAAGAGCAAGTGAAGTCTTCAGGCAAGGAAAAGAGGCCGGTTGCAGTAGCTCACACCTATAATCCCAGCACTCTGGAAGGTTGAGGCGGGTGGATAGATTGAGCTCAGGAGTTCGAGACCAACCTGAGCAAAAGCGAGACCCTGTCTCTACTAAAAATAGAAAAACTGTGGCAAGAGGATCTCTTTTTTTTGAGACAGAGCCTCAAGCTATCCCCCTGGGTAGAGTGCTGTGGCATCACAGCTCACAGCAACCTCCAACTCCTGGGCTCAAGCGAGT
>NW_003852404.1:1980466-1985664 GCF_000181295.1 Otolemur garnettii
AAAAAAAAAAAAAGTTAGAAGAAGTATTGCTTTATGTATAACTTCATGCTTAGGCAGAAAGTAGAATATAAAACTATATATTTAAGAGTGGTCTATGCAGAGTAGATGTTTTGGTAGTTGGAAAGATGTCATTATGATACCTAATGATATTGATCCTTTGGATTAGAAAGGATGAGAGTCCATCCAGAAACAACAGGTTGTTTTTAAGCTGCTGTGGTTCTTTCTAAAGCCAGAGTAGTTGTACTGTTGCTATTTAGGGCACACATATTTCTCCCTGATTGGTTTCCAGCAGTTCTCCCAGATCTCTGTTGATATCTTGTCTGTGTATCCAGACTGAAGCTAAGTTTTCTTGACTGTAGAACCCGGGAGGAAAAAAAGAGTAACAATAAGTTAGAAGAATGAAAAAAATTAAATCTTTATCATGGACTATAAATACCTAAATGATAAGCCCCATACCAACCTCCTGACCTTGCTCACTCTGGTCTGGCCACTCTGGCTTGTAGCATGCCAAGTTTATTCTTGCCTCTGGGCTTTTGTACTTTGAGGCAGATTAAATATGGCTGGCCACACTTTTTTTGATAGTCCTCTCACGAAGGAAGAGAAATAGGTTCCACGTGTCTTCCTTTGAATCTAGGAGGGCTCCTTTGACTTGGAGAATGTGACTGAACTGATGCTATTCTAGTTTTGGGGCCTAGATCTTTAGAAACTGACAGGTTCCACTTCTTTGGAGTTTTGAGTTACACCATGAAAGAAGTCCATATACCCTGAGACCACCATACTGAACAAGCTACATGTAGGCACTCTGGTCACCTGTCCCAGATGAATTCAGCCTTCTAGCTCTTCCTACAAAGGCACTAGACTAAGGTGACCAGATTTTAACATTGGTAAAGTGGGACACCATTGATGGGGGTGGTGGATGAGAGGGATGTTGTTTCTTAATTAAAAATTTGGTCTATATGGAGCAACAAAAATTTTCATAGAACACAAAAATAGTATTGTAATATATTTTTTAAAATTTCAACATAAGTAGAATTTACAAATATAATACATTTAAAAAATTATGTATAGTATTATTTTATTCTTTGGCATATTTCTCATTTGAGTGAATTTTTTTTAGTAGATTGCTGTCATTGTTTAAAAGGTTATGAAATTTTTGACAAGAATTTGTTAAATTATATTTCATATATAAAATGGCTTTCAAAGTCTCAACACTTTTTTTTTTTTTTGAGACGGAGCCTCAAGCTGTCCCCCTGGGTAGGGTGCTATGGCATCACAGCTCACAGCAACCTCCAACTCCTGGGCTCAAGCGAGTCTCCTGCCTCAGCCTCCCAAGTAGCTGGGACCACAGGTGCCCACCACAATGCCTGGCTATTTTTTTTGGTTGTAGCCTTCATTGTTGTTTGGCCAGCCCAGGCTGGATTTGAACCCGCCACCTTAGGTGTATGTGGCTGGTGCCTTAGCCACTTGAGCCACAGGTGCCAAGCCAAAAACTAAAATATTTTAATAATAAGTAATCTACCTCTATAGGAAAATATGTGCTACATAGTTTGATGTCAAGAAACCAGGAAGGGGCTCGGTGCCTATAGCTCAACCGGCTAAGGCGCCAGCCACGTACCCCTAAGGTGGAGGGTTCGAATCCCCAGCCCAGGCCCGCCAAACAACAATGACGGCTGCAACCAAAAAATAGCCGGGCGTTGTGGTGGGCGCCTGTGGTCCCAGCTACTTGGGAGGCTGAGGCAGGAGACTCGCTTGAGCCCAGGAGTTGGAGGTTGCTGTGAGCTGTGATGCCACGGCACTCTACCCAGGGGGACAACTTGAGGCTCTGTCTCAAAAAAAAAAAAAAAAAAAAAAACCAGGAAGGTCCCTGTCTCAATATTTATACCACCAGCTCTCACCAAAATCCCACAACTAAAGACAACTTTGTTTGTCCATGGTTAAGTTACAAATAAACTGGAGATACAGAGGTGGAAAAAAATTACAAAAATCCTTGCCACAGAATAACTTGTCTGTTAGCTGGAGAGGACATGTAACAAACAAAATATATAGAAAAAATTATGTGCCTTAAGTAGGATTAGAATTAGTCATGTTGGCTTGGCGCCTGTGGCCCAAGCAGCTAAGGCGCCAGCCACATACACCTAAGCTGGTGGATTTGAATCCAGCCTGGACCCCCCAAACAACAATCTTGGCTGCAACCAAAAAATAGCCAGGCGTTGTGTAGCCTGTACTCCCAGCTACTTGGTAGGCTGAGGCAAGAGAATCGCTTAAACCCAAGAGTTGGAGGTTGCTGTGAGCTGTGACGCCACAGCACTCTACCCAGGGTGACAGCTTGAGGCTCTGTCTCAAAAAAAAAAAAAAGAATTAGTCATGTTTGGCTCAGCGCCTATGACTCAAGCAGCTAAGGCACCAGCCACATACACCTGAGTTGGCGGGTTTGAATCCATCTTGGGCCTGCCAAACAACAATGACAGCTGGAACCAAAAATTCGCCAGGTGTTGTGGTGGGCACCTGTGGTCCCAGCTACTTGGGAGGTGGAGGCAGGAGAATCACTTGAGCCCAGGAATTGGAGGTTGCTGTGAACTGTGATGCCGTGGCACTCTACCCAGGGTGATAGCTTGAGGCTCTGTCTAAAAAAAAAGGAATTAGTCACATTTTTGTATTACTTTTCACTTGAAGTAATAGATATAATCAGGAAATATGGTTGGCCAGATGTAGTAATCGTTCTCTCACCTGTAATGCTAGCACTCTGGGAGGCTTAGGGGAGAGGATGGCTTGAGTTCAGGGGTTTGAGACCAGCTTTAACAAGAGTGAGACCTCCATTTCTACTAAAAATAGAAAAATTAGCTGAGTGTTATGGCAGGCACTTGTAGTCCCAGCTACTCCAGAGGCTGAGGCCAGAGGATCACTTAAACATAGGAGTTGAATGTAGGAGTTGAACCCAGGTTGCTGTGAAGTAGACTGATGCCATGGCACTCTAGCCTGTGCAACAGAGTCTGTAAGACTCTGTCTAAACAGAAAGGAAGAGAAGGGAAAGAGAGGGAAGGGGAAGGGAGGGGAGGGGAGGGCAGGGGAGAGGAGGGAAGGGATATGGTTAAGTGCAGGAAAACTGCTATAAAATATGGATTTTATAAATGAAGTTAATTTCCCTGTAACAAAAATTCACATGTTGCTTTGTCTGAAATTTTTTTAAATGCTACTTTTAAAATTTTATTTGATACTCTCAACTCTAGTGGATATATGAGTTGATTTTCAGATATGTTTTATTTATTTTTTTTTTTTGTAGAGAGAGAGTCTCACTTTATTGCACTCGGTAGAGTGCTGCAGTGTCACAGCTCACAGCAACCTCCAACTCCTGGGTTTAGGTGATTCTCTTCCCTCAGCCTCCCGAATAGCTGGGACTGCAGGTGCCTGCCACAACACCCAACTATTTTTTGTTGCAGTTTGGCCAGGGCTGGGTTTGAACCCACCACCCTCAGTATATGGGGCTGGTGCCCTACCCACTGAGCACAAGTGCCGCCCCAGATAATGTTTTAGAGTTCAAATCTAGTTAACCAACAAGCTGTTAAATTATGCAAAAGGCTTTGGCTTTTAAAATAAGTTTCTCAAGTGTTGCCTGTAGCTCAAGCGGTAGGCACCAGTCCCACATACCGGGGGATGGGAGGGTTAAGCCCAGCCCTGATCAAAACTGCAAAATAAATAAATAAATAAATAAAATTTAATTAAATTTAAAAAAATAATAAAATAAAATAAGTTTCTCTGTATCAAGATTTAATAATTTCTAATAAGGCTTTGGAATTTTTAACCAGATCTGCTAAATCTCCTATATGCATGTATAAGATATTACTACATTAAAAGCAATGTATAGGGTAGCGCCTGTGGCTCAGTGAGTAGGGTGCTGGTCCCATATACTGAGGGTGGCAGGTTTGAACCTACCCTGCCCAAACTGCAACAGCAAAAAAATAGCCAGGGATTGTGGTGGGTGCTTATAGTCCCAGGTACTCTGGAGGCTGAGTGAAAAGAATCACCTAAACCCAGGAGTTGGAGGTTGCTGTGAGCTGTGATGCCACATCACTCTACTGAGGACCATAAAGTGAGACTCTGTCTCTAAAAAAAAAAAGCAATGTATAATAAAATATATGTTTGGGCAGTGCCTGTGGCTCAAAGGAGTGGGGCACCGGCCCCATATACTGGAGGTGGTAGGTTCAAACCCGGCCCCAGCCAAACAAAAACTGTAAAAATAAATAAATAAATAAAATATATGCTCATGTACATATTAAGAACATATATACACACGGTATATATAGTATCAGAAGGTGATGAACGCTACAGAGAATGGGAGTGTGTGGAGGGGGAGTAAGAGAGTGAGATCCCATTTTAAGTACGGTAGTTAGGGAGGGCCTCACTGACAGGCACCGTTTTAACAAAAACCTAAGAGAGGTGAAAGAACAAATAATGGCTATCTGGGCAAGAATGCTCCAGCCAGAGGGAATGGCAAATTCCTAAGCCCTGAAGCTGGTGTGTGAAGGGGCGAGGGGTGTGTTTGCTGGACAAAGAGGAGTCACACGGGCTAGAGCAGAGTAGAAGACAAGGGAGAGTTAGGGGTGAAAAGTGATAGGCTGATAAACCATTATCAAAAAAAAGCAATCTTTCACTTGCCTTACCTGTAAAGTCCACACAGTATAAATACTTCACGGCCGGCTCGGTGCCTGTGGCTCAAGTGGCTGAGGCGCCAGCCACATACACCTAAGGTGGCAGGTTCGCATCCAGCCCGGGCCTGCCCAGACAACAATGATGGCTGCAACCAAAAAAAAAATAGCCGGGCGTTGTGCCAGGCGCCTGTGGTCCCAGCTACTTGGGAGGCTGAGGCAGGAGACTCGCTTGAGCCCAGGAGTTGGAGGTTGCTGTGAACTATGATGCCAGAGCATTCTACCCAGGGGGGATAGCTTGAGGCTCTGTCTCAAAAAAAAAAAAAAAAAAAAGAACAGAGACCTAATAAGAGCTCAAGTTCTATTACTCTATAAGTGCAATTTATTGCATGTCAATTGTGTGTTGGTAAAGCTCTGTAAGAAAAAAGCATCTTGAACTCCAATATACAAACCTGAGGTGAATTATTTTCCTTTTTTTTTCCAGTTTTTGGCTGGGGATGGGTTTGAACCCACCACCTCTGGTATATGGGGCTGGCACCCTACTCCTTTGAGCCA
>NW_003852404.1:1985893-2011064 GCF_000181295.1 Otolemur garnettii
CGGGTCCGGGCTGGGGATTTGAACCCGCCACCTTAGGTGTACGTGGCTGGCGCCTTAGCCGGTTGAGCTATAGGCGCCGAGCCAAACTGTGTGATTTTAAACAAGTTACTCAACCACTCTGTGCTCTGAAACTCATCTGTTAAAAACAAAACATACTGTTAGCAGCTTACACACTGGGTTGTTGTGAGGATTTAAAATAAATAATTAACTTAAAGCTGCCAATTCAGTGTCTGATGAATAGTGTTCAATAATTTTAATTAAGAGTCTGGGAAACTTCATGATCAAGAGCATTGGCCTTTGAATGCCTGAATTTAAATGCTGCTGCCATTTACTAGTAATAGTTCTGAGATCTTAGAAAATGAGAAGTATTTCATCTCTCTATGCATCAGTTTTTCTGTCTGAAAAGAACAGTATTCTGTCTTATCTTGTAGAATGTTGTGTAGATACATGTAAAGGGCACAAAACAAGACCTAAACAGAATAAACACACTGCTAGCCATTGTCATTGTGGTTATTATTTTTCCTGAAGGGCTTTGCCTAGTTTCTCAGTCACTACCACCCCCATCTTCCCTATTTCTCCCCATGTGGACAACCCCAGGCCTTTCATAGTGCTGTGGTGCTGCTGGCAAATTCTAAAAATGTAATGTTGGCATTATTGTCTGAGTTTGCAGGACTCCCCCCACCATCCTCATGGGAAAGATTAAATTTCCTTTCTTCTGAACTAGAAAGTAAAGCTTGGTCATCCAAATTAGTTCAGCGCCCAAGTATAGCACTAGCTGTTAGCTGTAAAATTAATGATTGAGTTATATTAGGGGCAGGTGGCTTACCTTCACACCCCATGCTTGGGAAAGCAAGATTCCCATGAACAACAGAGGAGACATCAGCAAAATAAACAAACAAACACACAAATTTCTCAGCAACTAGATCTATAAAAGACCAGGCCACCTTGTTTCTACTGGCAGGGATCAAGGCCAGCATCAAGAATAAGATAGCAGGGCGGCACCTGTGGCTTAGTGAGTAGGGCGCCGGCCCCATATACCAAGGGTGGTGGGTTCAAACCTGGCCCCGGCCAAAGTGCAACAAAAAATAGCTGCGTGTTGTGGCGGGCGCCTGTAGTCCCAGCTACTCAGGAGGCTGAGGCAAGAGAATCACCTAAGCCCAAGAGCTGGAGGGTGCTGTGAGCTGCAATGCCACAGCACTCTACCAAGGGCGACAAAGTGAGAGTCTGTCCCTAAAAAAAAAAAGAAAAGAAAAAGAATAAGATGGCAAAGGGGTTCCCAAATGTGACAGAAATTGGGGGGTGGCATCTTTTTTTTTTCTGTAGAGACAGAGTCTCACTTTATCGTCCTCGGCCGTGGCGTCACACAGCTCACAGCAACCTTCAACTCCTGGGCTTAGGCAATTCTCTTGCCTCAGCCTTCCAAGTAGCTGGGACTACAGGCACCCACCACAATGCCCAGCTATTTTTTGGTTGCAGTTTGGCCAGGGCTGGGTTTGAACCCACCACCTTCAGTATATGGGGCCAGTGTCCAACCCTGTGAGCCACAGGCGCTGCCCTAGGGTGTGGCATCTTTGCCTCCAGAATAGAGGTCAGGACAACAGCAGAACATGTAGAGTGTGATGTTGACATTACTGATGTACATATCACGAAGCCAGCCTGTTGAGTGTCTAAGAACCAGTTGCCCCCTCTTTTGGTGATGGTTCTAGAAAGTGGAATTCTTGTATCTTTACTGAGCCCACAAACAAACAAGACCATGTGAAGATCAATTTGATTGCTGGTTTTCAGCAAGTCTGCTTTAAAATGTCAAACATAGAGCCAGGCGCGGTGGCTCACGCCTGTAATCCTAACACTCTGGGAGTCTGAGGCGGGTTAATTGCTTGAGCTCAGTAGTTCGAGACCAGCCTGAGCAAGAATGATACCTGTACTCTACTAAAAACAGAAAAGCTGGCTTGGTGCCCATAGCACTGTGGTGAGGGTGCTAGCCACATACACTGAGGGTGCCGTGTTTGAACCCAGCCTGGGACAGCTAAACAACAATGGCAACTGCAACAAAATATAGCAGCACTGTGGCGGGTGCCTGTAGCCCAAGCTACTTTGGAAAGCTGAAACAAGAAAATCACTTAAGCCCAAGAGTTGGAGGTTGCTGTGAGCTAGGATGCTGTAGCACTCAACCAAGGGTGACATAATGAGATTCTGTCTCAAAGGAAATAAAGAAAAATAAATAAAAACAGAAAAAAAAAACAGAAAAGCTAGCCTGGGTGTCATGGTGAGCACCTATAGTCCCAGCTACTCGGGAGGCTGAAGCAAGAGGATCATATGAGCCCAGGAGTTTGAAGTCTCTGTGAGCTATGTGTGGTGCCACAGCACTCTACCCAGGGAGACAAAGTGAGACTCTGTCTCAAAAAATAATGATAAAAATAATAGTAATAATAATAATAATAAAATGAAAATAAAAAGTCCAACATAAATCTTTATGTCAGAAATTCTGGTGCTAGGAATTTATCCAGAGGTGATTAATAAAAAATGTCAACAAGGATTTATGGGCAAGAAGTGGTTATATAAATGATGGTACATTTGTGATAATCACAAAGCCATCGACAACACCCATTTAGTGTGTTTATCCTGTGTGCCATGTATAATGTCAGTTTATTCATATAATATGCCTGAAATAGGTGTCATGATTCCAATTCTAAAGATAAGAGAGCTGAAACTTAACAAATATTAAGCAATTGCCTGTAGTCACACAGTTATCACATTTCAGAGCAAATTTGTATTACTTCTCTTGGCGTCTTGAAAGTAATCTTGCCTCAGTGCCCTTAGTACAGTGGTTACAGTGCCAGCTACGTGCACTGAGGCTGACGGGTTGGAACTTGGCTGGGGCCCACTAATCAACAATGACAACTGCAACAAGAGTAACGAAAAATTGCCAGGTGTTGTGGCAGGCACCTATAGTCCCAGCTACTTGGAAGGCTGAGGCAAGTGAATTGCTTAAGCCCAAGAGTTTGAGGTTGCTGTGAGCTGTGACGATAGGGCACTCTACCAAGCGTGACATAGTGAGACTCTGTCTCAAAAAAAAGTAATTTTGTACCCTCTCCCAAGGTCTTATTTCAGCACCTTTCAAAGTTTCACATTCTTTTTTTTTGAGACAGAGTCTCACTATGTGGCCCTCTGTAGAGTACAGGGCATCACAGCTCACAACAACCTCAAACTCTTGGGCTTAAGTGATTCTCTTGCCTCAGCCTCCCAAGTAGCTGGGACTACAGGTGCCCACCACAACACCTGGTTATTTTTTTGTTGCAGTTGTCGTTGTTCAGCTGGCCCAGGCCAGGTTCCAACCCTCCAGCCTTGGTGTATGTAGCTGGCACTGTAACCACCGCGCTACAGGCGTTGAGCCAGTTTTACATTTTTTAAAATTTTGGAGAATTCCAACTAGCTTTTACCTATGCAGCTTTATCTCTTTATATTTGCCATTTTAGAATTTTTATTTTTGTTTTTGTAGAGACAAAGTCTCACTTTATCGCCCTTGGCAGAGTGCTATGGCGTCACACAACTCACAGCAACCTCCAACTCCTGGGTTTAGGTGATTCTCTTGCCTCAGCCTCCCAAGTAGCTGGGACTACAGGCACCCACCACAACACTCAGCTATTTTTTTGTTGCAGTTTGGCTGGGGCCAGGTTTGAACCTGCCACCCTTGGTATATGGGGCTGGTGTCCTATCCACTGAGCCACAGGTGCTGACCTATTTGCTATTTTAGAAACTGAAACAAAATCTTCAAAATATTTATTGACTTACAATAATAACCCTATTATAAGTTAACATATTTTTATGAGAAAACAAGTTTCTAAAACAAAAATAAATGAGTGAGTGGCATTGATTTACATTTTTGCATATCTGTTTCACATCTGACTTGGTAGAAGACAGCTGGATTCTCATCTCTCTTTTGGCATTTAACCTGCTATAATATGTTGTTTTGATTGAAATATACGAAGAAAATATTCCCTTATGTAGATATGTAGCTGAAAAGGGAAATCCTCAAATATTCCCTGAATGTGTTTTGGGGACCCTCCCCAAGCCACAGTTTAATAACTGCTAGTCTCTGCATATCATGGAATATTTTTTTTTTTTTTGAGACAGAGCCTCAAGCTGTCCCCCTGGGTAGAGTGCCGTGGCATTACAGCTCACAGCAACCTCCAACTCCTGGGCTCAAGCAAGTCTCCTGCCTCCGCCTCCCAAGTAGCTGGGACCACAGGCGCCTGCCACAACGCCCGGCTATTTTTTGGTTGCTGCCGTCATTGTTGTTTGGCGGGTCCGGGCTGGGGATTCGAACCCGCCACCTTAGGTGTACGTGGCTGGCGCCTTAGCCGGTTGAGCTATAGACGCCGAGCCCATATCATGGAATATTATGTAATAATCAAGAAAGGTTTATTTAACAATAGCAAATGAATGACATTGGAAATATTTAGGCTATACCACTGAAAGCTAGCAGGTCAATAATTCTATGTACAACAAGAACTCAACTGTGTAGCCGGGCATTGTGGCAGGCACCTGTAGTCCCAGCTACTTGGGAGGGTGAGGCAAGAGAATTGCCTAAGCCCAAGAGCTGGAGGTTGCTGTGAGCTGTGATGCCACAGCACTCTACCGAGGGCAACAAAGGGATACTCTGTCTCTAAAAAAAAAAAAAAAAGAATTCAACCATAAAATATACAAAATTAATAAACGGATGAAAGAAATATGCTGAAATGTTAATATCCAGGATGGGCTGGATACTTGGTGGGATTATGATGCTTACCATTTATAGTTTTTTTTTGTCATCTGGAATTTCCATATGTATACAAACACACACTATGTGTGCATAGACATTTCCATCAACCATAGCTTCTGGCCTTCGCCTTCTCCCCACTGGCAGGGATGCATGTCTTCCAGCCATGTCTTACCCCTCATCAAATACCCACATTCCCTGAAGTGTCCCCTAAAGAGACTGGGGCTGCTTTGGATTCCTGTTATCTGTTTATCCCTAAGTCCACTTTACAGTTCCTTCTAGGGAGCCCAGAGAAAAATAAGCATTGCTTTTCAATCTCCGTGTCCTTATTGTAGTGTCTCTTCTTCATGGTGCTTGCTGCTGACACTTGCTTAACTTGTATCACAAGGATTTTGATATCAATCACCAGCATATATGTGTTGGCTAATGAAAGGGTGGTTCCCCAGGATTGCCAGGTGTTCCCCATCCTGCCACTTCACACTCATGACCATGGCAGCAACTATAAATTAAATAGAACGTCTAATAACTTCCATTTGTAATCTAATCTAAATGACTAGGTCCCAACTAATCATTTAAACTTATTTGAGCTTTCTTTTCTTTTTTTTTTTTTTTTTTTTTTTTTTTTGAGGTTTTTGGCTGGGGCTGTGTTTGAACCCACCACACCTCTGGCAGATGGGGCCGGCACCCTACTCCTTTGAGCCACAGGCACCACCCTGAGCTTATTTTCTTTATCTTAAAAGGAAGGAATAACTTCTGCTGGTCCTAGTTCACAGGGCTGCAATGAGGATAAAATAAAAATGCTATATGTAATTAGACTTTGTAACTTGGGCACACCCTGAGTTGAGGGCTTATTCTGATGTTTTCTCATGATTTCTTTCCAAAGACGGGACTCCCTGGACCATGTTCAAAACAGTAACAAATGCTATGCTATTTTTACTCTGGCCAAATCTGAGGCACAAAACTCTTGCCCTGCCTTTGGTTGTGTAAATCTTATAAATTTAGACATTTCCTCCCTACCCTACTTATTCCCTGTTGCTTGAAGATCTGAGTTTTTTTTTTTTTTAATGAGTTTAACAATAGCTCTTTCCTGTGTTTATTAGTTTTCTCTGATCTTATAAAAGAGTACTTGTTTTTATGAATTTACCTGCTTATATCTAAAATATCAAGGACTGTTAATAAAAGAGTACATAGGCTTGGTGCCCATAGCACAGTGGTTACGGTGCCAAGGCTGGAAGGTTCAAACCCTGCCTGGACCAACTGAACAACAATGACAACTGCAACAAAAAAATAGCCAGGCTTTGTGACGGGCACCTGTAGTCCCAGCTACTTGGGAAGCTGAGGCAAGAGAATCATTTAAACCCAAGAGTTTGAGGTTGCTGTGAGCTGTGATGCCACAGTACTCTACTGAGGGCAATGTAGTGAGACTGTCTCAAAAAACAAAATAAAATAAAATAGTACATAAAAAGGTAAAAAGTTTGGCTCAGCACCTGTGGCTCAAGTGGCTAAGGTGCCAGCCACATACACCTAAGGTGGCAGGTTCGAATCCAGCCTGGGCCTGCCAAAACAACAATGACGGCTGCAACCAAAAAATAGCCAGGCTCTGTGGCGGGCGCCTGTGGTCCCAGCTACTTGGGAGGCTGAGGCAGGAGACTCGTGTGAGCCCAGGAATTGGAGGTTGCTGTGAGCTGTGATGCCACGGCACTCTACCCAGGGGGGACAGCTCGAGGCTCTGTCAAAAAAAAAAAAAGAGGTAAAATGTTTATTCCATTTCCTCATAGCACTCTTTACATATTGTTGGTTACCATTTGTTCACACACAGCCTTTTGTGATAGTCACTTCTGTTTTTGGTTTTAGAGTTCTAAACAAACCTCCTTTCTAAGAGTATTCTTATATCTGGAGGGCTTTAAAGCTGGTCTTTGTCTCCATTGTATTGCTGAAATGATTGCTATTGCAAAGCCCCCAAGGGGTTCTGGGACCTCATTGTATGCACCTTTAGCTAAGGTGATATTTCAGCTGGACTGTTGAGCGAAGATCTGTCAGATGGAGTCTTGGAAGGTACTTTCTTCCCAACCTCTCAAATTGCTTTCATATGACATGTACTGTACAAAGGTACAAGGTCTTATCTTGGTGGAAAGAAGGGAGGGATGGTGGAGAGGTGTCCATCTCACATTTGCCGAATGGAAGGTTAACAGAGAAGGAGGTACAGGATGCTCTTTTTCAGTGGGGCTCTGCATGCAGGTCATGGTTTGTCATTTAACTTGGCTGTCACTGAAAATCTGTCCTTCACCCTTCCCTCGGCAAACCACCGTCTTTATGTTTCCAGTAGCTGCCATGGCTGTGGGTGCAGATCCTGGCTGTGACAGAATAGACACTAATTAGCCAAATCTGCTGGGCTCATATTCTTCTTCAAGTCACCAGTTGATGATTTCTGGCACAACCAAGGTGTTTGTGAAAACAAAAACAAACAAACCCCTAAATAATGAAATTATTTGGCTGAGTATCAGTTTCTTCCCCTCCATTTTTGTCCTAAGGATTCTTAAACAAAAAATGTGCTGTTCTTCTCATTTAAGGGATGGCTATTCAATCTGCTGTGGCCTCGTCTCTTTCTCATCCCCTTTATCTGTGGGCACAATGCCGCACTGAGAAATCCAGGGAAATGACTTTGTATTCCAGCCATAGATGCACATTCCCCGCAATGGGTGGTTTGACTTGGTTCTTTGCTATTTAAGTTTCATCTCACAGCCTGTTTGTACAAGTGCATGTGTATTGTGCAGGTGGGGGAAGGGATTGATACTACTCTGCTGGTGGGGATCTGCAGAGGCCAGAATAGGTTTGGGTTCAACTGGAGACTTAAAAATAAGGTTGATAATGGCACAGGAATCCAAAGTACAAAAGAGTGCTTTAGAGATCAAGACATTGTGTGTTAAACTAATAACAAGTACAAGGTTGCATAGCTAAAATGATATCAAACATGAATTACAAGCCTACTATGTGCCAGAAATCTATGCCAGCAGGTCCTGGACATATAAAGATAATTAACAGTAGTAGTGTAAGCCCCCAGATTCAATACAAGCACCACTCTGAGAGTTTGAACATCGCTGCAAAGGCATGAGGAATTTTATTCATTCAAGCTCAGAGACTGGGCTGCAACTTTGAGAAAAAGCATGAACAGCCCTTACAGACTATCCAAAAAGTCCCTTTATACCCCTCCTTCTTCCCTCCCATTAGTCCATCCCACCCCTTCCCCTTATTGGTAGGTAAACCATGTCTGTCCCAAACTGATAAGTACCGGGTGGTCGTGTTCAGGGTTAATCAACTCAGGGACAAGTCTTCTTTGTCTCAGGTGAGCGAATGAGAAGGAAGGGATAAAGGTCGCAAGTGGGGTATGTGCAGAGTAGAGTGGCGAGTGCAAAAAGGGGAGGGGTCAGGATGTGGGCTGAGTGCACAAGGGGGCTAGTGGGACAAAGGGGAGGGGGTCAGGATGTGGGCTGAGTGCACAAGGGTGCTTGCCTAACACCTAGGTATGTGATAAGGTCCTTGGTATGCGGAGGCCTGTTGTTCTGAGTAAACAACAAAAGGAGGTAGTTTGACTTGAGTTAATTAGTTTGGTTCCCACAGTAGCAGCTGCAGTAATAACATTTATTGAGCGCTTACAATATGCCAGACACTGTTCAAAGTGAGTTACATGGATCGACTCATTTCATCTCTTCAATATGTCTCTGAGTTAGTGACACTTGTCATGCTTCACAGTTGAGTTAACTGAAGCACAGAGAGGTTGAGCAACTTAATGTAGCTGATGAATAGCAGAGCCATGGCTTGTCCCAGGGAAGCTGCCCCAAGCCCATGCTCTTGCAGTTAGGGCCCGGTGGGTGACACAGAATGGTAAATGCATGAAGCTAGTGCAGTGGAGTTACTGGCAGATCAAAGAGAAATAGAGAGCTCTGGGATACTAAGAAGACCACCTAACTCAGCTATGTATGGTAATCTGGGCATACTTACTGGAGGAAGATGATGGGACCCAGAAACTGTCTTACTCTATGTCAGTCCTTAGGAGAAACAGAGCTGGAATGGGGATCCACATGTGCTTTGTGGAGAATGACCCAATGGAGTAATCTACAGGTTTCTACTAAGTTCTATGTGTAAGCGCTGATGGAGGAGGTGTAAGTACAGGTTTTTAAAATTCAGCATCCAGGGTGGTACCTGTGGCTCAAAGGAGTAGGGCGCGCTGGCCCCATATGCCAGAGGTGGTGGGTTCAAACCCAACCCTGGCCAAAAAAAACTGAAAAAAAAAATTGTAACAATATATACTGATAACAAAAGATGGATACAAGTTACATTAAGCACCTCTTATAATTGCAGAAGTCAAGTGTGCTTTGAGTGTTTCAATTTTGATACAGTTTTTTCCTTTCTTAAAATGTGTCGGCTCGGCGCCTGTGGCTCAAGCGGCTAAGGCGCCAGCCACAAACACCTAAGGTGGCGGGTTCGAATCCAGCCCGGGCCCACCAAAAACAACAATGACGGCTGCAACCAAAAAATAGCCGGGCATTGTGGTGGGCGCCTGTGGTCCCAGCTACTTGGGAGGCTGAGGCAGGAGACTCGCTTGAGCCCAGGAGTTGGAGGTTGCTGTGAGCTGTGATGTCATAGCACTCCACCCAGGGGGACAGCTTGAGGCTCTGTCTAAAAAAAAAAAAAAGTGTCTACATTTGTTTTGGCAGGGGGTTGGGGGCTCAGCGCCCATGCTCAGTGGTTAGGGCAGCAGCCACAAACAGGGGGGCTGGTAGGTCCAAACCCTGCCCAGACCTGCTAGACAACAATGACAACTACAACAACAACAACAACAAAATAATTGGGCATTGTGGCACGTGCCTATAGTCCCAGCTACTTGGGAGGCTGAGGCAAGAGAATCACTTGAGCTCAAGAGTTTGAGGTTGCTATGAGCTGTGACACCACGGCCCTCTACCAAGGGTGACATAGTGAGACTCTGGCTCAAAAAAAGAAAAAAAATTGAAAAAAAATGTGTATACATTTTTTGAAATCTCCTGTGTGTACACACACACACACACAGACACACAAGCACATACTGATATAAATAAATGATCCAATAAGTGAATTAAAAGGGGGAAGAGGGGCTCGGTGCCTGTGGCTCAAGCGGCTAAGGCGCCAGCCACATATACTTAAGGTGGTGGGTTCAAATCCGCAGCCCGGGCCCGCCAAACAACAATGATGGCTGAAACCAAAAAATGGCCAGGCGTTGTGGCAGGCGCCTGTAGTCCCAGCTACTTTGGAGGCTGAGGCAGGAGACTCGCTTGAGCCCAGGAGTTGGAGGTTGCTGTGAGTGTGATGCCAGGGGGATAGCTTGAGGCTCCGTCTCAAAAAAAAGGGTGGGGGGAAGAGGTACTACCCCTCCAGGAAATGAAATTTAATCCCTACAATCCCCTGTTAATGATGGTCTGAACTTAGTGATTCTCTTCCAAAGAACATAGAAGGGAGTAAACAACAACTTCACAGTGGAGAGACCTATGTTGATATATCACATGCTCCCTAAGGTGATTATGGGGGGAGGGCTAAAACAGACACACACAATCCCTTTTCCCTTCCTCCTTTTCCTCCCCTCCTAAAACAAAGATGGGGTATCCAGCCCCATCCCTGAGAAGTTCACAGGAAAGACCCTAACCTGACAGGCAACCTGTGAAATGTGCCCACCCTCTACTACCCCATATAAAAGTGGTCTCTAACTACCTCCAGGTACAGACACCATCTTTGCACTGCCCAGGAGGGTCACTCTCCCCATTCAATAAACATGGCCTGAACATCTCTGTGACCTTGTTGCTGGGCACCACCATTTACACCTTTCACTGATGTGATGGCAAGATCAGTTCATCTCTATGGTATTGTTCCCTAACCCCCCCCCCCCGCAGTCTAAAAATAAAAACAACAAAATTACTTTAGACAGATACAAGTTGAGAGACATTCTACAAAATAGCCGACCAGGATTCTTTAAAATCTGTCAAGGTCATACATAAAATATGAAGAAAGAGTGAGAAACTATCACAGACCAGAGAAGACTAAAGAGACAGGATGATGAAATGCAGTGTGTCACCCTGGACAGGCTCCTGCAACAGAAAAAGGGTGTGAGTGGGTAAATGGGTATAATCTAAATAAAATCTGAAGTTTAATATATAATGATGTACCAGTGTCAGTTTCTTGGTTTTGCGTGCCATGGTAACACAAGATGCTAACATTAGAGAAAACTAGGTGAGAGGTATATGGGAACTTTGTGAACTACTTTTGCAACATTTTTGTAAATCTAATATTGCCTTTTTAAAATAAAAGGTGTGCTTAAAACATGAAACAGCCTGGATGTGGTGGCTTATGCCTGTAATCCGAACACTTGGGGAGGCTGAGGCAGGCGGATTGGTTGAGCTCAGGAGTTCTGGACAGGCCTGAGCAAGAGTGAGACCCTATCTCTACTAAAAATAAAAAAACTAGCCGGGCTTAGTTGTGCGCGCCTGTGGTCCCAGCTACTTGGGAGACTTGAGGGAAGTGGATTGCTTGAACCCAGGAGTTTGAGGTTGCTGTGAGCTATGAGACCATGGCACTTTACCCAGGGCAACAGAGTGACACTGTGACCAAAAAAAAACATAAAAGAAAAGTCAGCAAGGGTCGGTATGCAGAGAAACTAGAACTCTCACCCATTGGTGCTAGGAATGTAAAGCCGTACAACCACTTCAAGAAGCCATTAAACTGAAAAAGTAAAAAATACACCATATGTCTCCACTGCTCCACTCCTAGGCATTTACACAAAAGAAAAAAAAAAAAGAGAGAGACCTGTACAGGAATGCTCACAGCAGCTACATTCACAGTACGTCAAAGCCGGAAAATAGTTATCAACAGGTGAATGGATAAACAAACCATGGTACATCCATGTAATGGACTGGTACTTAGTTTTAAAAAGGAGCAAGCTACAACATGGACAAACCTCAGAAACACTGTGTTGAGCAAAAGAAGCCAGATGTAAAGGTATACATACTTGTATGAATCCATTTTAAAAAATTAGAATGGGCAAAACCTATCTGTAGGCCGGGCACTCTGAGAGGCCAAGGAGTGTGGATTGCCTGAGCTCATGGGTTCAAGACCAGCCTGAGCAAGAGAAAGACCTCCGTCTCTAAAAATAGCTGTGCATTGTGGCTGGCGCCTGTAGTCCCAGCTATTTGGGAGGCTGAGGCAAGAAGATCACTTGAGCCCAAGAGTTTGAGGTTGCTGTGAGCTATAATGCCAGGGCATTTTACCAAGGGCAACAAAGAGAGACTCTGTCTCAAAAAAAACAAAAAAAAAAAACAAAAAAAAAAACCACACCAAAAACAATCTGTAGTGACAGAAAACCGAACAAGGGTTGCCCTGGACCAGAAGAGAGCCAGGGACTATGTGGGAAGGAAGAGGGAACTTCTGGAATGATGGGAGTGTTTTCTATCTTGATTATGGTGGTAGTTCCTCAATTACATTATAATTTACATTTAAAATGGGTACATTATTGGGAAAAATTTTGTCATAGGATACAAAATTTCAGTTAGATAGGAGGAAGAATTTCAAGAGATCTGTTGTACAGCATGGTGACTATAGTTAATAATAATGTATTGTGTTCTTGCAAATTGTTAGGAGAGTAGATTTTAAGGGTTCTCACCCTTAAATAAGTATATGTTAATTATGTGTATAATGTATATGTTAATTAATATCCAAAATAAGTATGTGAGATAATGTATATGTTAATTAGCTCAATTTAGCCATTCCACTATAAATATTTCAAAACAACATGTGGAACATGAGAAATATATACAATTTTATGTCAGTTAAAAGTTGTTTTTAATAATTTTAATTATAGGCTTGGCCCTTGTAGCTCAACTGGCTAAGGCACCAGCCACATACACTGGAGCTGGTGGTTTTGAATTCAGCCCCAGCCTGCCAAACAACAATGACAACTATAACCAAAAGATAGCCGGGTGTTGTGGCAGGCACCTGTAGTCCCAGCTACTTGGGAGGCTGAGGCAAGAGGATCACTTGAACCCAAGAATTTGAGGTTGCTAGAGCAGTGACACCACAGCACTCTACCCAAGGCAACAGCTTGAGACTCTGTCTCAAAATAATAATAATAATAATGATTTTAATTATGAAAAACAAGTAAACTAGGGGTGGCACTTGTGGCTCAAAGGAGTAGAGTGTTGGGTCCATATGCCAGAGATGGTGGGTTCAAACCCAGCTCCAGCCAAAAACTGCAAACCCCCCCCAAAAAACAACAACAACAAAAAAACAAATAAACTAAACTAAAATGGGAATATTGTATGTAAATTACACCTCAATAAAGTTAACAAAGGACTGGGATGGTTCATTTTATGTTTCAACTTGGTAAGCCACAGTACTTAGATATTTGGGCATACAGTATTCTATGAAGGTATATTTATTTATTTATTTATTTATTTTGAGACAGAGTCATTATGTCGCCTTGATAGAGTGCCATGGCGTCATAGCTCACAGCAACCTCCAACTCTTGGGCTTAAGCGAATGTCTTGCCTTAGCCTCCCAAGTAGCTGGGACTACAGGCACCTGCCACAACGCCTGCCTATTTTTTGTTGTTGTTGTTGCAGTTGTCATTGTTGTTTGTCAGGTTCGAGCTGGATTCAAACCCTCCAGCTCCAGTATATGTGCCTGGTGCCCTATCTGCTGAGCTATAGGCACCAAGCCTGAAGGTATTTTTAAATGAGTTTAACATATAAGTCAGTAGACTTTGAATACAACAGATTATCCTTCATGATATGTGTGGGCTTTATCCAATCAGTTGCAGGCCTTAATGGAAAAAGACTGACCTTCGCAGGAGAAAAGGGAGTTCAGCCAGCAGACTGCCTTTGAAGTTGAACTGCAAGTCTTCTCTGGTTCTGTAGCCTATCCTGCCACCAAACAGCACCACTTGCCAGACTCCTCAACCATATGAGCTAATTCCTTAAAATAAATTGAATCCTTCATTCTCTCTTTCTCCATACACTGTGGGTGCCCCAAAAATCTATACACATTTTAAGAAAGGAAAAAAACTATATTAAATTTGTAATACTCAAGTCATGTTAGACTTCTGCAGTTACAAGAGGTGCTCAACATGACATGTATTCATCTTTTGTTATCAGAATATATTATTACAATTTTAATACAGTTTCTTTTTCCTTTCTTAAAATGTGTATACATTTTTTTGGTGCCCTCTGGAGAGAAAAGACCAACATGGCCACAGAATTATAAGCAATCCCTGAGTTACAAATATCTGACTAATGTATGACTCACACTTAGGAATGGCGGCTAATACAGATAAATGTACCTGTTCTGTCTTACATTCAAAGTCAACTTAAGAACAAACCTATGGGACCTATCTTTTTCATAATTTGGGGACTGCCTGTAGTGCAAAAACGAACATGAAATTTGTTCTCATTTCGCAACTCCAGTTTCTCTGCCTACAGCGTCAACACACGATGTATCTTTGTTGAATGACTCAGAGTTATTGTAAGGTTTTAGTTGACTAAGAACCTTGAGTTACACTGATTCGGTTGAAAGATACTGTCAGAATGCACAGCTTGGCTTCTGATTCAGGTTTTCTAAAGTAGTTTGATTTAAAATAGTTTGGGTGTATGTACCTTAACCACCCTTAGCAAGTTAAGCCTCCTAGAGATGATTTGTGGGCTGTCTTATTTTCAATCCCTGGAGAGATGTATTTCCTTCATCTCTGTGTCAGGGTATCCCTGCAGGGAGAACTAGGTAGTGTAAACATGTCTGGACGAGAGACTTGAAAGTTGTCTCATCTTTCTTTTCTGATTTTGCTGATGTCTGGGAACTCTTGTGTTGACCTAGCACATCTGTACCCTTATAAGAACTTCCTGGGCTCTCTTTCATGGCTTTTTCTATTATTGTGATTGGTTTTTTATCCCCTTCTAACTTGTAGGATGTTTGTAGTTTTTGATAGTTATAATTTTCTGACCCTCCAAGCACACAGGGGCTCTTCAATCTCAGTTGCCAGTGGCATTCGTTTGCAAGTATCATAGGCAAATGAGATTACTTTAGATAACTACACTTCCGTACTGGCATTCATATTTTACCTGGTAAGGGTTCCAATTACAGAGAGATATACCTCTTTACTGTGCTTGATATGGTGCCAAACTTATTTAGTTAATGAAAGATTTTGATGGAAATCTCTATGCTTAAAAGTTAAGTGATGTTTTGAGGTCACAAGGAACTAAAAGAGTTGAGTGTATATCACCTATTAGTAACTAACATAATTTTTCTGGTAGACATTTATCAACTTGACAGATTTAATTACTTTAACATTGTTGTACATGTTTACTCTTTAAAATATATCTTGTATCTCACAGGGCAAATCATACCCCTTCAGGGGCCCATTCCCGCCTGTGTGGAATCCAATTATCTACCTTGATTTTAACAACCTTTGGAGGACAATAGATGACATGGGACAGGAGGTAAAGTTTCTTTGACTACATTTGTATTTTTCATAAGATTAGTCCTTAAAAGAAACAAGGTACAGCATATCATCAGTGCCTAGCATATTGTTGAAGACATGGTAACAATTAGTAAAGATTTGTGAAAGGTGTGAATGAAGTTTCTTTCTAGCGTTCAAAAGAATGAAATGTCCAACAGATTGTTATAGTGCTTACAAGAGGACAGAAAATCATGTATCACTCAGCCTTCCTGAGATGATGTTTCTAATTTAGCAAATCCTTAGGATATAGCTAAGTAAGACTTCTAGGTCTTTGATTCATCACCATGCTCAAACCTGGAAACTCCAATTGGACATAATTTAGTGCAGCCATATGATACTTGTTAAAGAGTACACTTATGAATGTTCTCTAGAAGTTAGTAACTTAGTAATCAATATTTGGAAATAACCCAATTACAACATATGATACATCCATTTATTGTGCATGAAGTGTTATAAATTAAACATGGCTTAAGTGGTATAGATTTAAAATAGGAAATCTACAGAGATAGCATTGACTATATAGTAAAAGTAACTATTGGGGGAATTTGGAAAGATTAACAGTTTTCTTCAAGTTAGAGATTTTAACACTATTTAAATAGTTATTTAAAGTGGACAATTACATTTGTCTTTCTCCTTCAAATCCTCATCTGAATGTAGATTCCCAGTGATGCCCCATGGAAGGCACCCCTTGCAGAAGAGTGGGACCACATGACAATGAAGGAGCTGCTGGATAAGATCTGCTGGACTAAGTAAGACTCACCATTAGGCACAGGCATTTATCATGACCATTTTCCAGGGTTATTAAGCATTACCAGTCAACAGTTATGGTACAAAATAGCTGCTTTATGTCTAAAACCATAGCACCAGCCAAGTAGAATGCTGAAAAATGTTAGGACTGACTCCTATCCTAAAGATGTCTATAAAGCCAACTTACTTCTTTGGAATAATTTTGTACCACAAAGGTGGTATTACCCCATAGAATCCTCAAAACGGATCAGTATGTGTCACCTTCTTTACCCAGAACAGTTTAAAGACCATCAACTTAAAGATCTCACATGTCAAGTTGTTGATGTAGGACTACTTTTATATTCTACATTGATGGTCACATACAGTGATGGTTAATATGCATGTACCATATGGGATGTAGTACAACTCTTCAAGGACTTAAAGAAGAATTTCTAGTGACCTTCTCCAGGTAAGGTAGGGGAAATATGTATATCTGAACTCACTACTCCCCTTTAGTGAAAAAGATGTGGTGTTGAAAGCAAGTATCTGTGTGTTAAGCATTCAATTCTCATTGGCAGAGCTGAGAACTATACAGAAATTATTAAGCCTGCATATATAGACTATATGGAAAGGTGCTGTGTTCTTGGATGGCATGGAAAATGGAAAGGAGTGTAGGAGTTCCCATTCAAGCTCATGGCAAATCTGTAGTAAGCAAAAGTAAGAGAAATGGAAGCCATGTTCAAGGAGACTGTCCTTTCATGCTAAGCAACGTTAGTTGGGAATATGCTTGGCCCTTGGATTGATGTCTTCATACTCTAGGCATTGGAGAGGGAAGCTGGGTCACTGCCAACTCAAAGTAAAAACAAATGTCTAGGCATATCTGAATCTAAGAAGTAGAAAAAAATCAAAAGATAAAAATTTTGTGTACTTCTTGATAGAGAAATTTAGCTTCTTAGAATTTAGCTTAAAGAAGGCAGTAGAAAAGAAGAACAAGAGAGAGGCATACAGGAAATGAGGAAGAGTGAGAGAGGTAGATTCAAACCATTAATTTTTTTGCATTTTTAAATTTTTATTTATTTATTTTTATTATATCATAGCTGTGTACAATGTGATGGTTTTATATACAATTTGAAATACTTACAACAAACTGGTAACATAGCCTTCACCGCACTTTCTTAATTATTGTGTTAAGACATTTATACTCTACACTTAGTAGATTTGACATGTACCCTTGTAAAATGCACCATAGGTGTGGTCTGACCAATTACTCTCCCTCCCCCTATCCACTTCCTACCCTCTTCCTCCTCTTTCCCTTTCATCTTGGGCTGTAGTTGGGTTATAGCTTTCATATGGAAGTGTGGGTGATTATATATTGGTTTCATAGTGGAGCTGAGTACATTGTATACTTTTTCTTTCCTTCTTGAGATACTTTACTAAGAAGAATATGTTCCAGCTCCATCCATGTAAACATGAAAGAGGTAAAGTCTCCATCTTTTTCAAGGCTGCATAATATTCCATGGTGTACATATACCACAATTATTAATTCATTCATGGGTCAATGGGCACTTGGGCTTTTTCCATGACTTAGCAATTATGAATTGGGCTGCAATAAATATTCTGGTGCAAATATCTTTGTTATAAATTGATTTTTGGATATAATATCACTTTGTTATAAAGTGATATTCTGAATATACCTAGTAGAAGAATTGCAGGATTGAATGGCAGGTCTATTTTTAGGTCCCCAAGTGATCTCCAAACTTCTTTCCAAAAGGAACGTATTAGTTTGCATTCTCACCAGCAGTGCAGAAGTGTTCCCTTTTCTCCACATCCACACCAACATCTATAGTTTTGGGATTTTGTGATGTGGGCTACTCTTATTGGAGTTAGATATCTCAAGGTGGTTTTGATTTGCATTTCTCTAATGATTAAGGATGATGAGCATTTTCTCATGTGTCTGTAGGCTGTGTGCCTGTCTTCTTCAGAGAAGTTTCTATTCAAATCTCTTGCCCACAGTGAGATGGAATCACTTGTTCTTTTCTTGCTAATATGCTTCAGTTCTCTTTGGATTCTGGTTATCAAACCTTTGTCAGAGACATAACTTGCAAATATCTTCTCCCATTCTGAGGGCTGTCTGCTTGCTTTATGTACTATGTTCTTGGCTGTGCAGAAGCTTTTTAGTTTGATCAGGTCCCAGTAATGTATTTTTGGTGTTGCTTCAATTGCCCAGGGAGTCTGCTTCATAACATATTCTCCCAGGCTGATTTCTTTGAGTGTTTTTCCTGTACTCTCTTCTAGTATTTTTATAGTTTCATGTGTAACGTTTAAATCTTTTATGCAATGAGAATCTATTTTTCTTAAAGGTGAAAGGTATTGGTCCAGTTTCAGTCTTCTACAGGTTGCCAACCAGTTCACCCAGCACCATTTGTTGAATAGGGACTCTTTCCCCACTGAATGTTTTTGATAGGCTTATCAAAGATCAAATGACAATAGGTATCTGGGTTCATCTCTTGGTTCTCTATTCTGCTTTTTGTGTGTGTATGTGTTGCAGTAGTTTAGCTGGCTCTGGCTGAGTTCGAACCCTTCACCTTCGATGTATGTGCTGGCACCATAACCACTGTGCTATGGGTGCCGTTTGGCTCTCTATTCTGTTCCATACATCTGTCTCTCTATTTTTTTGTGCCAGTACCATGCTGTTTTGATCACTATAGATTTATAGTATAGTCTGAAGTCTTGTAGCATGATTCCTCCTGATCTGTTTTTATTTCAGAGTAATGTCTTGGCTAATTGAGTTTTTTTATGATTCCGTATAAAATCAAGTATTATTTTTTCCAGATCTTTAAAGTATGACAGTGGTTCTTTAATAGGGATTGCATTACAATTGTATGCTTTGGGTAGTATAGACATTTTAACAATGTAGATTCTTCCCAGCCATGAGCGTGGTATGTTTTTCCATTTGTTAACATCTATAGCTATTTCTTTTCTCAAAGTTTCATAGTTCTCTTTATAAAGATCTTTCATGTCCTTTGTTAGGTAAACTCCCAAATATTTCATCTTCTTTGGCACTACTGTAAAAGGCATAGAGTCCAAACCATTAATTTTAATTTTTATTTTATTTATTTATTTATTTATTTTGAGACAGAGCCTTAAGCTGTTACCCTGGGTAGAGTGCCATAGCATCACAGCTCACAACAACCTCCAACTCTTGGGCTCAAGCGAGTCTCTGCCTCCCAAGTAGCTGGGACTACAAGCACCCACCACAATGCCTAGCTATTTTTTGGTTGCAGCTGTCATTGTAGTTTGGTGGGCCGGGCTGGATTCGAACCCGCCAGCTCAGGTGTATGTGGCTGGCGTCTTAGCTGCTTAAACCACAGGTGCCAAGCCCAAACCACTAATTTTTAAAGGGAGGCTCTGTGCCCATAACTTAGTGGCTAAGGCGCCGCCACATACACCAGGGTTGGCAGGTTCAAACCCAGCCCGGGCCTCCTAAACAACAATGACAACTACAACAAACAAATAGCCAGGTGTTGTGGCAGACACCTGTAGTCCCAGCTATTTGGGAGGCTGAGGCAAGAGAATCACTTAAGTCCAAGAGTGTAAGGTTGCCGTGAGCTGTGATGTCCCAGCACTTTACTGAGGGCGACATAGTGAGATTCTGTCTCAAAAAAAAAAAAGAATTTTTTTTAAAGGGAAAATCTAAATGCCTAATAATAGAAGATTGACTAAAGAAAGTATGGGACATCTGAAAAATGGAATACTCTAGAGTCTTTTAAAATCACATCATAGAGGAATACTTAATAGTTTGAAATATAGTAATATTAAAGAAATAGAAAAGCAGGCTGTATATTGCATATACAGTGTGGTATATGATCTCATTCTAAAAACAAAACTAAGGATGGAGACATTACATTTTTTTTTTTTTTTTTTTTTTTTTAGAAAAGACAGAGTCTCACTTTGTCATCCTCGGTGGAGTGTTGTGGCATCACAGCTCACAACAGCCTCCAGTTCTTGGGCTTAGGCAATTCTCTTGCCTCAGCCCCCCAATAGTTGGGACTATAGGCACCTGCCACATGCCTGGCTACCTTACATCTTTTGTATTAACCTGGATGGATTTGAAATACACTCTTCTTAGTAAAATATCACAAGAATGTAAAAGCAAGTATCCAATGTACTCAATACTAATATGAAGCCAGTAGACGATCTAATACATGTCCACATAACAGAAAAACTCAATTCAATTCAAGATGGGGAGAGGAGAGAAGAGAGAGGATTTGGGGTGCTTCCACTTAATGGGCACAATGTAAGGGTGTATGACATACCTCCTAGGGATAGGACACAACTACAACAGGGAATCTACCTAACAAATGCAAACATAATAAACTAATTGTTTGTGCCCTCACATTAATCTGAAATTTTAAAAAAAAGTTAAATAAATAAATAAATAAAAACTGTTTAAAAGCAATGGATATCCATAAAATACTTTTAACATTTAATATTACCATGTAAACATTTATTTTTAAAAATGTTTTAAAACATTACATCATTAAAAATTCTTCTTTAAATATCACATTTTGTAGTTGTAAAATATTCCATGGAAAAAGATTACCATAATGTATTTAATCCATTATCATTCTGTTGGACATTTTGGTTACCTCTGGTTTTTCATTATTATTGTTATATAATATTCTATAATAGGCTCGGTTCCTGTAGCTCAAGTGGCTAGGGCACTCAGCCACATACACCAGAGCTGGTGGGTTTGAATGCAGCCCTGGCCTGCCAAACAACAATGACAACTACAACCAAAAAATAGCTGGGCGTTGTGGTGGGCACCTGTAGTCCCAGCTACCTGGGAGGCTGAGGCAGGTGAATCACTTAAGCCCAAGAGTTTGAGGTTGCTGTGTGCTCTACGGCACTCTACCCAGGGTGACAGCTTGAGATTCTGTCTCAAAAAAAAAAAAAAACAACACTCTATAATAAGCATCTTTGTGCTTCTCCTATGTCTTGAGCTATTGATAGCAACCAATTATAAAATAGTAAAATTATTTTTTTGTCATAAAATCAATGCCTATAATTAATTATATCCCCTTTAATTTATTTAATGTTATTTAACACATTATTCTCATATATTTATGAGAATGTAATTTGCAATATAACTTATTTTGGTTGTGATAAAATTACAGTATTTATTTTTAAATTCTATACTTCAGATTTGAAAATATAATGAGCATAAATTATCTGGATGTTTTTTATCACTCCTATTATGAAAATCTTTTAATAAATTCAGTTAGAACTTTTCTCTTCAGAAAGCTCTTAAGTTTCTTAAAGATAGGCCCAAGTATATGTCCTTGGGATCATAGAGACCTAATATTTTATTTTATTTTATTTATTTTTGAGACAGAGTCTCACTACGTTGCCTTCACAGCTCACAGCAACCTGCAACTCTTGGACTTAAGTGATTCTCTTGCCTCAGCCTCCCAATTAGCTGGGAAAACAGGTGCCCGCCACAACACCCAGCTATTTTTGTTGTTGTTGCAGTTGTCATTGTTGTTTAGCTGGCCCAGGCCAGATTCAAACTGCCAGCCTTGGTGCATGTGGCTGGTGCCATAACCACTGTGCTATGGGCGCCTAACTGAGACCTGACAATTTCTATCATGGCCTCTGGCCTAGTCCTCCACTTAGTGAATAGGTTGTTGTCTGACAAAATAAAGCATTCTGAGATATTAGGAGAATACAAACACAAGATAATTTTCTAACTTTTCCTAATCAAGGTACACATGGTATCATTTCCTGATTTTAAAGGAAGTAATCCCCAGAATATCCAACCTAGTATTATTAAACTAAAGTACAGTTGTACATTCAAAGACTAAGTTGACCATTCTTTCAGTTACTGTCATTTATAAAGTGCTCCTCAGAAACCCAAATTATATTTCCAGTGTGACCACAGCTATGTAAATACAATTTTTTTTTTTTTGAGACAGAGCCTCAAGCTATCTCCCTGGGTAGAGTGCTGTAACATCACAGCAACCTCCAATTCCTGGGCTCAAGCGAGTCTCCTGCCTCAGCCTCCCAAGTAACTAGGACCACAGGCACCTGCCACAATGCCCAGCTATTTTTTGGTTGCAGCCATCATTGTTGTTTTTGGCGGACCTGGGCTGGATTCGAACCCGCCACCTTAGGTGTATGTGGCTGGCGCCTTAGCCACTTGAGCCACAGGTGCCGAGCCAACAATTTTTTTTTTTTATAAAAAACCCTATATCTGGAAAAAAAATACATCAAAATGAGATTAGTGATTATCCTTTAAGGGGGCAGAAATACAGAAAATAGTCATTCTCTCACCTTTTTATCTTATGAATTTTCCAAATTTTATATAATGTGTATATATTTTTATGTAGAAAAGTATTATAACATTTATCTTTTAAAAAGTCAACGGGGTCAAAAAAAGTATGGAAATATTACACTAACTTCCTTGACCTTCTGTCCCTCAAATATTGTTCTTCTCATTTCTTTTCTTACTGAAGCTCTCAGAGAAAATCAAATAAAGGATTAGGAAAGTACGGGCCCTTCAGAAAGAATTACTTTTAGATCTCCCTTCATTTCAAACCAGGATTATTTCTTTCCTACCAAATTGGCAACAATAATAACCAGAATTGCAAAAATATTTTTATATTTAATATTGGCCCTCTAGCTGGGCCAATGTTATGTTTTAATTATTTGTTACTTCCTTTATTTATACCTCCTGAATTCACATATAAAATAAAAAACAGAAGAAATAGGATATCCGAAAACAGCGAAAGGTGTTTTTCAGTTTCAAGTAGTATTTTAAACTAACATCTGAAAATTTCCTTTAGCCTAGGTACCACAGTTGCCTCTGAAAGGAAGGCATGAGTCAGCAGTTTTCATCTCTTCCGTCAGGAGGAATCCTAAAAAACTAACTCTAAGTTACTTCAATATATATATATTATATATTGATATTATATATATATATGTATATGAGGCCATTTTGCAGGCTGTAATGATGGGGACTGTCACAGAAGTGCTGTCAGGTTGCTATGGCTTCTAACAATGTCAGTAACTGGTAAGTGTATTAGGCATGATTCTACGAACTTCCAGAGTCAAGATATACTAGAGTAGCAATATACCCTTTGGTGAATATTTGCACTTCAAAGGTTGTCAGCTAATGCATTATAAAACATTTTGAGGTACTTAAAGCATAAATTTTGAGCCAGGTATGATCTGGTTTCTTTTTTTTGTTTTTTTTGTTTTTTTTTTTTTTGAGACAGAGCCTTAAGCTGTCCCCCTAAGTAGAGTGCTGTGGCATCACAGCTCACAGCAACCTCCAAATCCTGGGCTCAAGCGAGTCTCCTGCCTCCGCCTCCCAAGTAGCTGGGACCACAGGTGCCCACCACAACGCCCAGCTATTTTTTGGTTGCAGCCATCATTGTTGTTTGGCAGGCCCGGGCTGGATTCAAACCCACCACCTTAGGTGTATGTGGCTAGCACCTTAGCTACTTGAGCCACAGGCGCCGAGCCATGATCTGGTTTCTTAAAGTTGTACCGCTTGTGTACTCTTGTGAATGGGGGAAAAAAATAATGACTATTTCATAGGGTTGTTATGACAATTCAATAAGATAAGTTTAAAGACCATGGAGTGGGCTCAGTGCCTGTGGCTCAAGTGGCTAAGGCGCCAGTCACATACATCAAAGGTGGCAGGTTCAAATCCAGCCCAGGCCCACCAAACAACAATGATGGCTGCAACAAAAAAAAAAAAAGCCAGGCGTTGTGGCGGGCACCTGTGGTCCCAGCTACTTGGGAGGCTGAGGCAGGAGACTCGCTTGAGCCCAGGAGTTGGAGGTTGCTGTGAGCTATGATGCTACAGCACTCTACCCAGGGAGATAGCTTTGAGAGATAGCTTGAGGCTCTGTCTCAAAAAAAAAAAAAAAAAAAAAGACCATGGAGTGTGGAAAGATTTCAATGAGTGAAGGACAGTATCATTTATTCCACCTGTTATCAGCACTACGAGTTGGAAAATTCTGCCTTTGAAGTAACCAGATTAACAATATGCAAACTTTCTGTCAAAGTTAAGAAGGGAGATTTGTCCTTAATTAAAGGTATAGTCTGCATTACTACTGGTAAATTTTAGGGTGTGTTCTTGATATAACTGAGTCCTTAGAATTGCAACAGATTGTTCACTTTCTGGTGTGCTTCCTGAAAGGATATAACTTCTTGCTGTTTACCTGCCAACCTAAGCAAAAGTTTACCCATTCATGCTCTGTTATCACTTTTTCCCTCATCCATCCTTTGACCTTGTCTTCCATCAGGCAGTAAAATAACTGAATGGATAACTGTGACTGATTTTGTGTTTGGTACAGCACCCAGCACATCCTTACACATTATGGATGTTTAAAAAATAATGTTTAGGCTCAGCGCCTATAGTACAGTGGTTACGGTGCCAGCCACATACACTCAGGCTGGTGGGTTCGAATCTAGCCCAGGCCAGCTAAACAACGACAACTGCAACAAAAAATAGCTGGGTGTTGTGGCAGGCGCCTGTAGTCCCAGATACTTGGAAGGCTGAGGCAAGAGAATCATTTAAGCCCAAGAGTTTGAGGTTGCTGTGAGCTGTGACGTCATGGCACTGTACTGAGGGCGACAGTGAGACTCTGTCTAAAAAAAAAAAAAATGTTTAATTGGTATTTCTCACCATTCATTCAGCCAATCATTTAGTAAGTAATTATGGAGTACTTACTATGTGTCAGGCACTATTTTGTTAAAGGGGATACTATGGTAACCCAAAAAGATGAGGTTCCTGTTCTCAGAATAGTTGATATTCTAGTGGGAACATAGCAATAAAAAATAAATAAACCAAGAATCAAGATAATTTCAGACAGTGAAAAGAGTGCTAAAGATACTATACTATAGCAAAATGACAGAGAATGCCAAAGTGCTGAGAAGATGGAAGAAGCCAGTGCTCATTTTTGTAGCTGAAATAGAGTGTATCTTTCTAAGGAAACGTTAGAGGATGTAGAAGGTACAAGATGAGACAGGAAAGATAGGCATGGACTAGATCTCATAGGGATTTGGAAGCCACAGTGAAAGATCTGAACCTTATTCTTGTTTTGATAGGATGCTACTAGAGGGTTTTTTTGTTTTTTTTGTTTTTTTTT
>NW_003852404.1:2011312-2014201 GCF_000181295.1 Otolemur garnettii
GCCTTAGCTGCTTGAGCCATAGGCACGGAGCCTAGTAGAGGGTTTTAAGTAAGAAAATGGTGGCCAGGCTCATGCCTGGAATCCTAGCACTCTGGGAGGCCCAGGCAGGTGAATAGCTTGAGCTCAACAGTTCAAAACCAACCTGATTAAAAGCGAGACCCCGGTCTCTACTAAAATAGAAAATCTGAGGCAAGAGGACCACTTGAGCCCAAGAGTTGGAGGTTGCTATGAGCTGTTACACCAAAGCACTCTACCCAGGGTGACAGCTTGAGACTCTATCTCAAGAAAAAAACAGTCAGAAAATGGCATGGCTCAAACTATACTTTAGAAAGAGCTGCAACTCGGCGCCCCGTACCTCAGTGGTTAGGGCACTGACCACATGCACCAGGACTGGTGGGTTTGAACCCAGCCTGGGCCTGCTAAACGACAAAGACAACAACAACAAAAAATAGCCAGGCATTGTGGTGGGTGCCTGTAGTCCCAGCTACTTGGGAGACTGAAGCAAGAGAATCACTTAAGCCCAAGAGTTGGAAGTTGCTGTGAGCTGTGATGTCATAGCACTCTACTGAGGGCAACATAATGAGACTCTGTCTCTAAAAAAAAAAAGAAAAAGAAAAAAGGAAAGAGCTCCATGGTGGGGAGGGAAGTAAAAAACATTTGGCTTTGAGCATGTTGAATAGATACAAGGTGAAGACAAGTGGAGGCAGAGAGGCCACTACATTATTGCAGTACTCCTGACAAGCAGTGATGCTAATTGGTGGTATAAAGGTGGAATTAAAGTGGTAAGAGACAATAGGACTTCTTTATTGACTGGATGGGAGAGGGTGATGGAAAGAGAGAAATTAAGTTCAATTTCTAGAGCACTGGCTTTAGCTGTTAAGTGAGTAGTGGTAGCTTTTACTGAGATGGGGAACATTGGAAAAGGAACAGGTATGTGGGGAGAAATCATGGCAGCACTGAATATGGAATAGAAGCTGATGCTGAATAAGGTGTTCTGTTTAAGGAGGAGAGAAATCTGATATTTCCAAAATCTCTAATGCCATGTTTTATAATATCAGATTCTAGTGACAATTTTCTGTTACTTGCCAATTTGTGCTAAACTTTGCCGAGAAAATGTATTATTGGAATAATTTCTAGAGAATTAAGAAGATTCTCTCTTGAATTTTTGCTCATTTCTTTCTGTGTAGATCTGTGAAGCAGTTTGCCACTCTTTTTGTGAATCTGTGTGTCACTGCAGAGACCCATGAGGTCTCTGCTCTCTGGTTCCTATGGTATGTGAAGCAGTGTGGAGGCACGACCAGAATCATCTCAACATCCAATGGAGGGCAGGTACCCATCCTTTCCCCACAGTCCCAGCAGAAAATCACTTGCAAGGTTGGCATTATCCTTCAATCAAGAACTACTGAAGCAGGAGGCAGGCTTGTGGTTTTCAGAGCTTCCTCGTGGCAGCTCACAGTGGCTTTGTAAGGCTCAGTTCTCAGGTGCTCAGTGTGAGAATCTAGTGGCCAATGTAATTTTAAAACTAGTCCATTTTCTTTTTTGAGACAGAATCTCACTTTCACCCTCAGTAGAGTGCTCTGGCCTCCCAGTTCACAGCAACCTCAAACTAATTCCTGGGCTCAAGTGATCCTCTTGTCTCAGCCTCCCAAGTAGCTGGGACTACAGGTGCCTACCACAACATCTGGCTAGTTTTTTAGAGACGGTCTCGCTCTTGATGAGGCTAGTCTTGAACTCCTGCACTCAAGCAATCCACCTAGCTTGGCCTTCCGGAGTGCTGAGATTACAGGCGTGAGCCACCATGCCTGCCATTTTCCATTTGGCTGTATGTCCAGTGATTATTAGGTAAGTTTGCAAGAGACCACCTAATGAACATATAGCTTGAGCACTTCTCGGAATGCTCAAAAAGGAAATTCAGAAAAGCATTTTCAATTAAAAATACACATGGCATGTGGTATTAATTAACTGATCAATTAATTCAACACCGTTTCCTGAGCCCGAGCATTGCAGAAGGTGCTGTGCCAGTCACACTAGGAAGTGGACTGAGTTCTTAGATAATCTGCTTGGTTGTCAGGTTTCTTTATTCCTCCTTCCTCTCCTTCCCTCTGCCTTTCCCTCCTCTTCACCTCAGATAGATCAGGCGTACTGGCCCAAATAAATTTGCCCCGCCCAGGCAGGGTCAGGTTCATGGCCCGCCCAGGAAGGGTCAGGTTCATGGCCTACCCAGAGAGGGTTAGACTCATGTCCCTCCCAGGAAATAGGAATGCCACCAATCCTGACTGCCCTAACCCTTTAAATTCCTGTCCACCATAGCCCACGTGGGGATTTCTCCCTGGTCAGGGATCTCACTGAACATGCACTCTGGGCGGAATAAAGGTCACTTTAACTGTATGAATTGGATCTCCATTTTCCTTTCATCTCAGAATGATTTTATCCTTGGGTCTGGAACCTTTTGACCTCCTCCTTTTCTTTGTCTCCTCTCCTTCATGGCCTTCCCTGAACTATTTGAAATAGTCTTTCAAAAAATTAACTGAACTGAAAATCGAGGAGACAGTCCTCTCAGTTGTGTGCCCAGGCCCTGGTAGAATGTCTGGATGCTTAACAGAGTTGGGGGTGGGGGTGGGGCAGCAAGTTAAAATGACCTTGGTTTCCAAAGAAACAGGAAACACCTTACCCCAGGAGACCACCAACCTGAGACCTGGAGTAAGCTAGCCTGGGGCAAGGGGCGTGCTGTGGCTGGGAGGTTCTGAGCCTACAACTGTAGGCTTAGGAAAAACTAGGCTTCTCCCAGCTCAGACAGTGGAGGCAAAGCTTTAGCAAGCAGGTCACCTGGTCCAGCCTGCAGCGACAGAATGCAGAAGCAACCTAGAGCAGGGAAGGCGACTAGTGAGG
>NW_003852404.1:2014575-2015102 GCF_000181295.1 Otolemur garnettii
AGGAGAGGAAATTTGTGGGTGGATCTGGTCAGGTAAGCGAACGGATAATGGACCTTCTTGGAGACAGAGTGAAGCTGGAGAGGCCTGTGATCTACATTGACCAGACAGGAGAAAATGTCCTTGCAAAGACCCTAAACCACGAAACCTATGAGGTAACTGTGATATTGTGAAATACAGTAGAGCCTCCATAGTTGACCACCTCCTTAAGTTGACCTAATTTTCATAGAATGGACATGTGCTACATGTACTTATCAGTGCAGTAGGCCTAGTTCCTTATGTTGACCAGTTAGTTATAGTCCCTTGGGTGGTCAACTTATAGAGCTTCTACCCTTAAAATCTCCAAAGTATTATCCTTTGTATGCTAATGATGACTGTTGTCTGGCAGCCCCAAACATAGCTTCAGGATGGGGAGTGTTGTGGAGGTTTTTGGAGAGTGTTTCTCCAGGGAAGGCTTGGAAGCTCCAATCCCCTTCTCCCAAACCCTAATCGGCTTGGCTTCTGTATTCTTTGTTTTTTTTTTTTTTTTT
>NW_003852404.1:2015318-2025803 GCF_000181295.1 Otolemur garnettii
GATTCGAACCTGCCACCTTATGTATGTGGCTGGCGCCTTAGCCAATTGAGCCACAGGCACTGAGCCTGTATTCTTTGTTATCTCCTTTATAATAAACCAGTAAATGTGTTTCCCTGTGTTCTGTGAACTGCTCTAGCAAATTAATGGAACCTAAAGAGGGAGTCTGAAGTGGTGGTTGTAGAAACCCCAGTTTGAAACCAGTTGATCAGAAGTTCTGGAAGCCAGACTTAATGACTGATGTCTGAAATGGAGACAGTTGTGGGACTGCGCCCTCAACCTGTGGGATGTGATACAATCTCTAGGTAGATAGTGTCTGAACTGAATTCAAGACCACCCAGCTGGAGGCACTTCAGTCCCGATTGTTTGGTTGGTGTGTGGGTAAAAGCCCCCCACACATCTGGTCACAGAAATCTTGTGTTGATTGTTGTTGAGTGAGAGAATAAAAAAGCAAATTACTTTGGATTTTTTCTGCTCACAGTAACCAAGACCCTTAAACTGTGGGGAAGAGACCAGAGTCCCATAGATAAACCAAAGCTTAAATAAGGTCAAGAGTAGCACAGATTTCATAGACAAGTCCCTTTGCCAAAAGTGACAAAGTACCCCTATCTGTAAAGAAAAGAGAAACAGAATGTTTGGATGGGGAGGGGATTTATAGAAGTACATACAGGTATTATCAACCCTCTGTATTGGGATCTCATGTAATTAGAAAACAAGAAATATTTAATAAATGTCAAGCACCTATGTGTCTGTCATTATTCTAGGAACTGAGAACATAGCAGTGAATAAAACAGATACAATTCTCTGCTCTCCTTCTAGTGAAGGAGAATGGCCATAATGAAATACATAGTTAAAATAAAAAGTATGTCAGATAGTGATAAGTAGTGTGGACAAAGTCAAATAGGGAAGGAGCAGGGAGGGTGTACCAGAAGGTGGGGTGGGGGGATTGGTCATTCAAGTTTAGATAAGGAGAAGGCCTCATTAAGGAGGTGATATTTGAACATGGAACTGAAGCAGATGAGAGATTGGGCCATGCAGCTTTCTGGGGGAATAGCATTCTAGGTGGATAGACATCTAGTGCCAAGTTCCTGGGGTGGGAGCAAGCCTGGCAGGATCAAAGAACAGCAAGGTGGTCAGAATGGCAGAATAGGAGTGAGAAGGAGAGTAATACGTAGGTCAGAGATGTACTAGGTTCATTTTATGGATGGCCTTGGAGGTGACTGAGAGGAACTTGACTTTGACTCCAGGAGTTATGAGAAATCTTTGGAGGTTTCAAACAAGGGATAATTAAAAACTACTTTAGGTTATATAACAAAATCCTTCCTATTTCTTTATTCAGGAGACAAGGGTAGAATGAGAGAGAATAATTAGGGAAAAACAGAAAGATCAGGCCAATGATGTATTAGCCATGCTCCTTTTCTTTCAGGCTAAATATGTGATTTGTGCTGTTCCTCCTACTCTGGGAATGAAGATTCACTTCAGTCCCCCTCTGCCAATGATGAGGAACCAGCTGATCACGCGTGTGCCTCTGGGTTCTGTTATTAAGTGTATAGTGTACTACAATGAGCCTTTCTGGAGGAAAAAGGGTGAGTGCCTTCCTCATCTAAAGATTTTGAGAAGGTCCAAGAAACTTGGTGCTGGGCAGCACCTGTGGCTCAGTGGGTAGGGCACCTGCCCCATATACCATGGGTGGCAGGTTCGAACCCTCCCCAGTCAAACTGCAACAAAAAATAGCCTGGTATTGTAGCGGGCGCCTGAGGCAAGAGAATCCCCTAAGCCCAGGAGTTGGAGGTTGCTGTGAGCTGTGACGTCATGGCACTCCAATGACGGCGATAAAGTGAGACTCTGTCTCTAAAAGAAAAAAAAAACTTGGTGCTAAAACATGCATTTGCAGCTCGGCGCCTGTGGCTAAAGCGGCTAAGGCACCAGCCACATACACCTAAGGTGGCAGGTTCGAATCCCCAGCCCGGGCCACCAAACAACAATGATAGCTGCAACCAAAAAATGGCCAGGCGTTGTGGGGGGCGCCTGTGGTCCCAGCTACTTGGGAGGCTGAGGCAGGAGACTCGCTTGAGCCCAGGAGTTGGAGGTTGCTGTGAGCTGTGATGCCACGGCACTCTACCCAGGGGGATAGCTTGAGGCTCCGTCTCAAAAAAAAAAAGAAAAAAGCATGCATTTGCATGTAACATATTTATTAGAATGCTGAACATAAAACAGTCCAGATTTTAAAGTACAATTCATTCAAATAAAATATGTTGGTGTAAACCCATGGAATTAATTTTACTTGGATTATAACCAACTATGTGTATAAATCAACATAAATGTTATTTAATCATCCCATAAAATCTTACAAGAAGGGGTGATGAACCTTTTCTAATACAGTATTTACAAACATGGACTTATAAAAATATTCACAAAAGTAAGGATTTAAAAATTTCTGGGCCATCTCTCATTAATGTCAAGATTCCACTATATTAAATTCATTTATTTGTTTATATGTATTCAAAAAGGATGCTACTTGACTGGGTAGAACATTACAGGAATACTTACTAAAGTGCTAGATTCTGCAATGATGGCAATGTTCTAGAGCTGCGCTGTTTAGCCTCAAAAGATATCTATTGAGACTGAGGAACTAGACTTTTAAATTTCAATGAGAGACCATGTCAAAAGAGCCAGTAGCTTGGACTGAGGAGGGCAAAGGGCAGGATGGACTGAAATGAGGAACAAGACTGCAGAAAAGAGGAGCATGAGCTGGAGGCAGATGTGGAAAGTTAGGGGGATTCTTCCTGTGTGAGCATGGAAGAATCCCTCTCTCAGTGACATCTCAGGCCCTTCCTCCTCCCTGCAGATAATCATGTTTAAGACTGTTCCTGGATTGGCACATCAGTTCAACAAGTAATCTACTCTTTGTAAAAGACAGGGCCGTGACCTACCATGAAGAGCCCTGTCGTTTTAGTCTTTGAATCTAATGGCAGCAGCACACTGGTGCTGAGTTGCCTCCTCTTGTAACCCAGGGCACCCATTTTTAGATAGCTGCCTAGTAGCAGTTAGAGAGGATTTATGATAAGGAATGTAGTTTCTTCTTTTAATGACTATGAATGCCTTTATTTGTGGAGAGAATCTATATTTTTTCATTCGTGTCTGCAAACCTTTATCTTAGGCATGCTTTGTGCCAGGCAACTTGTTAGGCACTAGTATCTTAAAAATACCCAAGTTCTTCACTCTCAGTAGGAAGCTGGACCTGACTTGGTCCTTGTCGGTAATGAACCTTGAAAAAGACTTTAAAAAATGATTGTTGAGGGCAGCGCCTGTGGCTCAGTGAGTAGGGCACCAGCTCCATATACCAAGGGTAGCGAGTTCAAACTCAGCCCAGGCCAAACTGCAATAAAAAACTAGCTGGATGTTGTGGCGGGCGCCTGTAGTCCCAGCTACTCCAGAGGCTGAGGCAAGAGAATCGCCTAAACCCAAGAGCTGGAGGTTGCTGTGAGCTGTGACGCCACAGCACTCTACCGAGAGGGTGACAAAGTAAGATTCTGTCTCTAAAAAAAAAAAAAATGATTGTTAAGCCAGGTGCATTGGCTAATGCCTGTAATCCTAGCACTCTGGGAGGCAGAGGCAATTGAGCTCAGGAGTTCGAGACCAGCCTGAGCAAGAGCAAGACCCCATCTCTAAAAAATAGCCAGGCATTGTGGCAGATACCTGTAGTCCCAACTACTTGGGAGGTTGAGGCAAGAGGATCATTTGAGCCCAAGAGTTTAAGGTGGTTGTGAGGTATGACACCATGACATTCTACTGAGGGTGACAAAGTTTCTGTCTCCAAAAACAAAAACAAAAAAAGATTGATGATCATGTGCCAGAACTTACAGTTTGTACCTGTAATCCCAGCACTTTGGGAGGCCAAGATGGAGGAATTGTTTGAGGTCAGGAGTTTGAGACCAGCCTAAGCGAGAGCAAGAGCCCGTCTCTACTAAAAACAGAAAAAGTCAGGTGTCTGTAGTCCCAGCTACTCAAGAGGCTGAGACAATAGGATTGCTCAAACCCAAGAGAGTTTGAGGTTGCTGTAAGCTATGACGCCAGGGCACTCTACCTAGGGTGACAGAGTGAGACTCTGTCTCAAAAAAAAAAAAAAAAAAGATTGTAGACATGAAACAGCTTCACCAAAGCATTTTCAATTTCAGTTATGACTTTAATGTATTTCTTCAACTGACCATTATTGAGCATCTATAATATGCCAGGGACTGTGCTAGGCACTGGGAATTCAAAGGGACTTTTCCTGGTCCAGAAAATCCAGACTCAGAAGGAATTGCCCTGCAAACTGGTAATTGTATGACTATGTATTGAGTTCTAGGCTATTATAAAAACACAAAGGAGACCTCTAAAACTTACATCTAATATGATTCCTGTTTCACTGATAAACGATTCAATAATACTTATTTGAAGGATTCTATAATGGAATCTAAAGAAACTGACTCTTCTAACAGGGTCTTTGCTTTGAATCAGACTGAAACTGTCAATGTCACTGCTAAATACACTGTAATTAACTGGTAATGCAAAAACTTAGGTGATACTATGTATGAGCTAACAAAATAGAAGGAGTGAATTTTGCAGCCCCAAACAGCTTAGCACGGCAACTAGCACAAATCAGGCACACAGGGAAGCAATCACTCAAGAGGTTTGTTTATCTGCTTTATTTTGTTTTACAAGCTCTGTATAGCTTGAGTTACTAAAGAGAAAGTAAATTTTATATTTTGATATGGACAGCTTTAGCCAATTCTTGATTGTTTTTCCCCACTCTCAGCATCATGTGAAACATTGCTTTTATTTTTAATTAATTAATTTATTTCTTTGAGACAGAGCCTCAAGCTGTCACCCTGATTAGAGTGATGTGGCATCACAGCTCACAGTAACCTCCAGCTCCTGGGCTTAAGTGATTCTCTTGCCTGAGCCTCCCAATTAGCTGAGACTACAGGTGCCCTCCACAACGTCTGGCTAATTTTTGGTTGTAGTTGTCATTGTTGTTTGGCAGGCCTGGGCTGGATTCAAACCCACTAGCTCTGGTGTATGTGGCTGGCACCTCAGCCACTTGAGCTACAGGCGCCAAGCCCTTATTTTATTTTTTATTGTATATATTTAAGACATACATCATGATGTTTTGATATGCATATACATAGTGAAATAATTTGTAGGGCAACGCCTGTGGCTCAGTGAGTAGGGCACTGACCCCATATACTGAGGGTGGCAGGTTCAAACCCGGCCCCGCCCAAACTGCAACAAAAAAATAGCTGGGCATTGTGGCAGGCGCCTGCAGTCCCAGCTATTTAGGAGGCTGAGGCAGGAGAATTGCTTAAGCCCAGGAGTTGGAGGTTGCTGTGAGCTGTGATATTATGGCACTCTATCCAGGGCAATAAAGTGAGACTATCTCTACAAAAAAAAAAAAAAAAAAAGAAAGAAAGAAAGAAATAATTTGTAGTCAAGCAGATTAATATGTCTGTCTCCTCACATGGTGACCTTCTGCGGTCACCGGAACACCTGACTTTTTCTGGATTGATTATCTCAGGAAGCACTTCCCAGTCTCTTTAGTCTCTTGATGTGTAATGTCTTTGTAAATTTTCAAGGAAGGGCCCCCTCTTCTTTGCCGCCTTCCACCAAGGCATCCTAAATCCAAACATCCTTACTATCAGTGTCCCCCGCCAGAGTCCCCCAGCCCTTCAGCCCAGCCCACTTCTGTAAACGGTAGCCTCTTTGCTTTTCATCATCTTTGAACTATTTTCACCATTCTTGAAATCTTTAATTAATAATCTATTCACATTTTCAATGACAGGAACAACACCTACTTTTTAAAAAATTGCAGAAGTAAACTTCCTGACCATAAAACTTCTAAAAAATAAAAATGTATGAAAAATGCTCCTCTCCCATTGTCTCCCTTATTCTTCTCAGTAAGGCACAGAGGCACGTGTCTGTAGTCCCAGCTACTCACACATCCTTGCCAGCTAACAATATTTGACATTTTTTTGCCAATCAGGGAGGGGAAATTATCTAATTTATCTATAATTTATAATGTTTATCATTAATAAGACTTAGGGACTAGATTAACTCATTTTGGAAGTCTTTTTTGTCCTTTGCTTATTAAAAAAATATTTTCTACTTATGTTGCAAATACTTTCTTCCAGTAAATCATTTTTTAAAATTTGTTTATTATGGGTTCCCCTTACTGAATTCTCATACACATGGGGCTTTTCTACTGTTCTTTGTTACAAAGATCCAGGCAGATTTTGCACCTATGTACACAAAAAATATAAACGTAAACTACCACTATATGCATTTATTCCCAATTTATACACATATGCCTGTGAAAATGTATTGTCATAACTATAAAACAAAATAAACATTTTTTAAAATCTCAAATTGAGGCTCAGTGCCTGTACCACAGTGGTTATGGTGCCAGCCACATACACCAAAGTTGGTGGGTTCAACCCCGGCCTGGGCCAGCTAGCCAACAATGATGACTGCAACAAAAAATAGCTGGGTATTGTGATGGGCACCTGTAGTCTCAGCGACTTGGGAGGCTGAGGCAAGATAATCACTTGAGCCCAGGAGTTTGCCGTTGCTGTGAGCTGTGATGCCATAGCACTCTAACCAGGGTGACATAGTAAGAGTCTGTCTCAAAAAAAAGGAAAAAAAGGGTGGTGCCTGTGGCTCAAAGGAGTAGGGCACCAGCCCCATATGCCTGAGGTGGTGGGTTCAAACCCAGCCCCTGCCAAAACTGCAGGAAAAAATAAAAGCTGAAATTGAAAGATAAGAATTTCCATAATTTCTTCCACTATCTAGGTACACAATCTAGGTGTGCACCACTTTGGAAAGCACAGATTTATATTATCTACTCTTATGATGATACTGTGCCATTTAAATCACTAGCTTTATGATACATTTTGATATTTGGTAAGACACTCTCATCATTATTTTCCTTTATTTTGTCCTTGGTAAACTTCAATTATTCTTCCAGATGAATGTTATTATCAATTTGTCAGAGCTCCTCCCTCTACACCCCTATATACAAAAAGCTTCTGCTGAATTATTTTACTCTGAATATTCCTTCCAGAGCTACAATACCTTCTCTTTTCTGTCTGAGAATATTATGTTTAAGGGAAAATTTCTTCTGGAGGGTATTTGTTCTACTCCCTGAATTATTATTCTTCCCCACTTCCATCCCCCAAAGTTCTTTCTGGTTTATGTGTTTCTTGTTAGTTTGTTTCTGGTTTTATCTTTGCTTTTTTTCTCTAAGGATTTTGTTGAATGTTTGGTGTCCCTGAAAGCCCCTTCTTTTGTTAGTTTGTACTTAATGTATAAGTTGACTTCATTTAGGAAATATATTCTTTTTTTTTATTAAATGATAGCTGTATACATTAATGCAAACATGGGGTACAGTGTAGTGTTTTCATATACAATTTGAAATATTTTCATCAAACTGGTTAACATAGACTTTGTGTCATTTACTAGGAAATATATTCTTAATTTTATTTAGTTTTTCATTTTCAAAAATTTCAATAGATTTAAGGAGTATAAGTATTTTCTGTTATATAGGTAACTTATATAAGGAATGATGAAGTCAAGGCTTTTAGTGTACTCGTCACTGAAATAGTGTACACTGTACTCAATTGGTAGTTTTTTGTTTGTTTGTTTTGGCCGGGGCTGGGTTTGAACCCGCCACCTCCAGCATATGGGGCCAGCACCCTACTCCTTTGAGCAACAGGCGCTGCCCCCTATTGGTAGTTTTTTATACCTCACCCCCCTCCTACCTTCTTAGTTTCCAATGTCCATTATATCACCTTATGAATATATATGTCCATTATTTAGCTCCCAATTATAAGTGAGAACATGCGATATCTGTTTTCCCATTCCTGAGATACTTCGCCTAGGATAATGGTTTCTGGTTGCTGCAATAGTCATTATTTCACTACTTTTTATAGTTGAGTAGTACTCTGTGGGATGTATATGTATGTGTATGTGTATATATAGACACATTTTCTGTATCCACTCAGTTGATGGGCACTTAGGTTGGTGACACTTGTGAATTCTGTGGCAATACACATTCAAGTGCAGGTGTTTTTTGGATAAATGTCTTATTTTCCTTTGGGTAGATACCCAGGAGTGGGCATTGCTAGATCAGATGGTAGGTATACTTCTAGTTCTTTGAGGAATCTCCCTATTGTTTTCCATAGTGCTAGAACTAGTTTACATTCCCACCAACAGTGTATAAGCGGTCCCTTTTTCACTGTATCCACACCAACATCTATTGTTTCTTAATTTTTTTAATAATGGTAATTCTGATTAGAGTAAGGTGGTATCTCATTGTAGTTTTGATTTGCATTTCCCTGATGATTAGTGATGCTGAGCATATTTTTGTATGTTTCTTGGCCATTTGTCTATCTTCTTTTGAAAAAAAAAAAAGTTCCTATAAAGCTGATGGGATGCCCTTTGTTCATGGCCGGAACTTATGAGCTTTTTACCTACAAGTGATTGAAATCACACTAGGGCTACTTAGTTTGTCCTGGCAAGAACGTGACTTTTCTCTATGCCCCTTGTTTCTTCACTTCCACCAAGTACACCCTCCTTTCTCAGAGGCCAGATTCACTCTGGGAAGGAAATGTCCAAGGATACCCTGCATCTAGAATGTAGCAGCTCCACCTTGGTCAGCCTGATGTAACTCTTCATCCCATACAACTGATCCCTACATACTCCATATGCACCTGTTCTTTGATCAGATCATGTCCTGTTTGTTGCTTCTCTCTCTTGCCGTCTTCTGACAGGTGATACCTTAGCTGACTCTCTTATCTTCTAAGTCTTCTTAAGTTCTTGGACAAACTTTAAACATTTCTCGTTCCTATATTTCAGTCTTTCTCAACATCTTTCCTGCCCCAGCACACCTGAGGGGTATATAAATGTCCCCAAGCCACTGGCTGACTGTGACATTGATTCTCACAGGTGCACAATGGGTAGGGATATGGGAGGACAGAAGCAAGTGCAGTTAAAAAGCTTCCTGTGTATCTGTTCACACCCGTGTATGTGCACAAAGGCTGGGGATGCTCTTTCTCTGTTTGTTATTCCTCATTTTGGAAACTTACTGCCTTTTCTATACATTTGCTTCAGAGACTTTCACCATAATATTGTTGAAACAACCTCATATTTGCAAGTAAATGATGAAGCAGGAGGAAAGTACGATCTAGTAGGACGTTATTGTAACATTACAGACTCTGCCCTGATATTTTCACCATTGCTTTATTAAGTCTTTTGTTGAAATTGCACATACAGGCATACTTTGTTTTATTGTGCTTCTTCTTTTTTTTTTTTTTTTTTTTGAGGCAGAGCCTCAAGCTGTTCCCCTGGGTAGAGTGCTGTGGCATCACAGCTCACAGCAACCTCCAACTCCTGGGCTCAAGTGAGTCTCCTGCCTCTGCTTCCCAAGTAGCTGGGACTATAGGCGCCCACCACAATGCCCGGCTATTTTTTGGTTGCAGCCATCATTGTTGTTTGGTGGGCCCAGGGGTGGATTCGAACCCGGCACCTTAGGTGTATGTGGATGGCGCCTTAGCCACTTGAGCCACAGGCACCGAGCCTATTGTGCTTCTTAAATACTGTGGTTTCTTTTATTAACAAATTGACAAGCCTACATTTAGCAAGTCTCTCAGCTCCATTTTTCCCACATTTACTCACTTTGTATCTCCATGTCACATTTTGTAATGTTTCAAATTTTTTCATTACTATTGTATCCGTTATGGTGATCTTTGACCAGTGATCTTTGAGGGGGGGGTATCACAAACCATGCTCATATAAGATAGCAGACTTGATTGATAAATATTGACTGTTTTGAGTGCATCATTGATAGGCTGTTGCCCCCTCTCCTTGAGCCTCCCTATTCCCTAAAACACAATATTGAAATTAATTAGTAAGTAGCCCTACAGTGGCCTCTAAGTGTTCAAGTGATAGGAAAAGTCACATGTCTAAATCAAAAGCTAAAAATGAATAAGCTTAGTGAGGAAGGCATTTTGATAGCCAAGATAGGCTGAAATCTAAACCTCTTGGGCTAGACAAATTGTGAATGCAAAGAAAAGTTCATGAAGGAAATTAAAGTTGCTACACCCGTGAACACATGAAAGTGAAGCAGTCTTTTTGCTGACGTATAAAAAGTTTTAGCTGTCTGCAGAGATGAAACCAGCCACAAGACTCCCTTAAACCAAAGGCTAATTCAGAGCAAGACCCTAGCTATTCAATTCTCTGAAAGCTATGAGAAGCAAGGAAGCTGCAGAAGAAAATTTGAAGCCAACAGAGGTTGATTCATAAAAACCATCTCTGGCTTGGCACCTGTGGCTCAAGTGGCTAAGGCACCAGCCATGTATACCCAAGGTGGCAGGTTCGAATCCAGCCTGGGCCCACCAAACAACAATGACGGCTGCAACCAAAAAATAGCCAGGTGTTGTGGCGGGCGCCTGT
>NW_003852404.1:2025933-2029564 GCF_000181295.1 Otolemur garnettii
AAAAAAAAAAAATCATCTCCATAACATAAAAATTCAAAGTGAAGCAACAAGTGCTGATGCAGAAGCTGCAGCAAGTTATCCAGAAGATTTAGCTAAGATCACTGATTGTTAAGCTAGGCTATAATGAAAAAATACCAGTTAAATCCTGGCAAATTTCCAGACTGCAAGCTTTAAGGAAAAAGAGATGAAGTAAGTCTAGTTCACCGCCAAGATAAATGAGAAAGTACTAATTGATTTCTTGCTTCTAGTTCACTCCTAGTTTCTTGGCTAACTCCCTGGGAAACAGACCAGGAAGTACCAACTGTCCCCAGACTGGCCTTTAAACAATACCAACTGAAGAAATTACTGAAACTAAGATGTATGGAGGGAAAGTACTGAAAATAAAAATGTATGACGTATGGCTAACTAACTGCAAAATTCTGTTTCTGTACAATGCTTGCTTGCTACCCCATCCTAATGCACCTGGACAGCCTGTGTGCCAACCAGGATGCAGACCAAGCCTTAAAAACCCAACCCAACCCATGGGGGGCGGCACCTGTGGCTCAAAGGAGTAGGGTGCCAGCCCCATATACCAGAGGTGGTGGATTCAAACCCAGGCCCTGGCCAAAAAACCCCCCCGACCCTTAAGCAGTCAGGGCTGCTCTTAGAAACCCCAAGTTGGGGCACTAAGGCAGTCGCTGGCTGGCTCTCCAGTAAAGGAACTCTGCTGTGAATTTGGCTTGTCTGGCAGTGTGGTCTTTGTGGAACTCCTGGGCACAACATGATGAAGGTAGTTACACTAAACAACAGATTTTCAGTGTAGATAAAACAGCCTTACAAGAAGATGCCACCTAGGACTTTCACAGCTAGAGAGGAGAAGACTATGCCTAGTTTCAAAGCTTCAAATGACAGGCTGACTCTCTTGTTAGTGGCCAATGCAACTGGTGACTTTAAGTTAAAGCCAGTGTTCCTTTACCATTCTGAAAATCCTAGGGCTCCTAGGAGAATTATGATTTAAGTATTAGGCAAAATATACTCTGCCTGTGCTCTATAAATGGAACAACAAATTCTGAATGACAGCTGTTTATAAGCATGGTTACTGAATATTTTAAGCCCACTATTGAGATGTACTGTTCAGAAAAGAAAGATTCCTTTCAAAATCTTACTGCTCATTGCCTATGCACCCAAGAGCTCTGATGGAGATGTACAAGAGATTAATGTTTTCATGCCTAGAACTCAACACCCTATGTTCAACCCGTGGATCAAGGAGTAATTTTGACTTTCTATAGCTGCTATAGATTGTGATTATTCTGATGGATCTGGACAAAGTAAATTGAAAACCTTCTGGAAAGCATTCATCATTATAGATGCCATGAAGAACCTTTGTGATTCTTGGGAGCAGGTCAAAATACCAACATTGAGAAGAGTTTGGAAGAAGTTGATTACAACTCTCGTGGCTGAGTTGGAGGGGCACAAGAGTTCAATAGATGAAGTAATTGCCATTATGGTAGAAATAGCAGTAAAACTAGAATTAGAAGCAGAATCTGAAGATGTGACTGGATTGCTATGAAACTTGAAACTCATCATGAAACTTGAACAGATCAATGCTTGTTATGGATTAGCAAAGAAGGTTATTTACTGAGATGGAATCTAATTCTGGTAAAGATGGCTGTAAGCATTTTTCATATCATCCTTTGAAAAGACAACAAAGGACTTAGAATATTGCATAAACTTAGCTGATAAAGTAGTGGCAGGATTTGAGAAGATTGTCTCCAATTTTGAAAGAAGTTCTACTGTGAGTAAAATGCTATCAAACAGCATCACATGCTACAGAGAAATCTCTTATGAAAGGAAGAATCAATCAATGTAGCATATTCATTGTCTTGTTTTAAGAAATTGCCATAGCCACCCAATCTTAAGCAACCACCACCCTGGTCAGTCATCAACCATCAACATTGAGGCAAGACCCTCTATCAGCAAAAAAGATTATGACTTTCTAAAAGGTTAGATGATCATTAGCATTTTTTGCAATAAAATATTTTTAAAGTATGTACATTTTATTAGACATTAAACTAATGGAAACTTAATAAACTACAGTATATATAAATATAACTTACATGTATTACAAAACACAAAAATTAATGAGACTTACTTTATTGTGGTATTCACTTTATTAAGGTGGTTTAGAGCTGATCCTGAAATATCACTGAGTATGCCTGTATTTCATTTAGGAAGGAAATGAGGCTTTTATCCAGGCCTTTTTTTTTTTTTTTTTTTTGAGACAGAGCCTCAAGCTGTCACCTTGGGTAGAGTGCAGTGGCATCACAGCTCACAGCAACCTCCAACCTCTGGGCTCAAGTGAGTCTCCTGCCTCCGCCTCCCAAGTAGCTGGGACCACAGGCGCCCACCATAATGCCCAGCTATTTTTTGGTTGCAGCCATCATTGTTGTTTGGCAGGCCCGGGCTGGAGTCAAACCCGCCAGCTCAGGTGTATGTGGCTGGCGCCTTAGCTGCTTGAGCCACAGGCGCCGAACCTATCCAGGATTATTAATAGGTGAAATTGTTTCCGAAGTTTTTCTTTAAGGGAAAAAGAGTCTTTGGAGTACATGTATGAAATGAGAATTTGGGAATCTATGGATTTTAGTTATCCACATCTTCTCCTCTGTTCTGTCTCTAGATGATAAAGAAGTACTTAACATAGAATAAATGGCTTCTCATAAAATGTGAATGTTCGGTCTCTCCCATTTTATAGTAATGGACTAGTATTTTCTTTATGTCTTTATTCCACTTTTTTTTTTTTTTTAAGTCAGAATCTCATTCTGTCACCCTGGGTATAGTGCCGTGGTGTTATCACAGCTCACAGCAACCTCAAACTCTTGGACTCAAGAGATCCTCTTGCCTCAGCCTCCCACGTAACTGAGACTACAGGTGCCCATCTTGACACCCAGCTAGTTTTTTGTATTTTTAATAGAGACGAGCTCTTGCTCTTATTCACGCTGGTCTCAAACTCCTGAGCTTAAGCAATTCACCCATCTTGGTCTCCCAGAGTGCTAGGATTACAGGCATGAACCACTGTGTCTGACCTGATCAATTTGGTTCTCCTTCATATATTTAGAGTATAATATGCTATGTTTGACTTTGAGACTTCTCAAGTTGAAAAATGTGTGCTTCATTTTAACTGTTGTGGGTAGTTTGATTGGACAATGAATATGTTCTTCCATTTTGCTGTTCTCCTAGATTACTGTGGAACCATGATTATTGAAGGGGAGGAAGCTCCAATTTCCTACACACTGGATGATACCAAACCTGATGGCACCTATGCTGCAATAATGGGGTAAAGCATAATTGTGGTGTTATGGCTGCTATTCAGCATTGAGAAGATAAGATAATCTCATATTGTTAATAAAGGTGCCAAACTTTGTTGAATTATTTTTTTACCCAGTGGCACTATTCTTCAAATCTAGCCATATAAAAATCTTTATTGCTTAATTTTTATAATGCCTTGCAGTGACTAAATATCTAGAAATTAATATGAAAATTTAAAATTTTGTTATATTAATTTTTGTTGCAGATTTAGTGCTTGGGGTAAATAATTTTGGTGAGCTACCTTATGTTGAAAGTATGATTGAGGCTCAGCGCCTGTGGCTCAAGC
>NW_003852404.1:2029767-2031246 GCF_000181295.1 Otolemur garnettii
TTGGAGGTTGCTGTGAGCTGTGATGCCACAGCACTTTACCCAGGGTGACAGCTTGAGGCTCTGTCTCACAAAAAAAAAAAAAAAAAAAAAAGAAAGAAAGAAAGTATGATTGAAAAACCTGACTCAGAGTGTTTTACTAAGAGGGCTTCTTGTAGAGGCTGTGTGGGTATCAATATTATGTATGTGGGATGCTGAGGTTTTTCAGTCCCACTAAAGAAGAGCCAAGATTAGCCCAGTCTTCAGTTTATCATGAAAACCTAGCACAGGTAGGGATGCCTTAGGAGCCTAGAGAGGTAGTTTCCTAGAGTAGCATAAATTAAGATGAGCCATAAGACACATATGAGTTTATCTCAGAGAGATCCAAGTATCACAGCAGGGAGATCAAGGCAATTGCAGTTCTAGAAGTGGACACAGAATCTAGAAAGTTAGATGCTAGGAAAACACCAGGGTGGAGATAGAACCAAAGACCAAAGACTGGATGAAATTGGAAGGGCTCAGAGATGGCCTTAATTATACATTTGATACCCAAGTCTTATTCTTATTGGCCACCAGCCAGTGGAGGGAAGTGAGTCACCCATACTATCACTCTAGGCAGAAATTATGATCTGTCGTTTATTTTTACTCCCTTCACTCCTTGAAAGCTAGAAGATGCTCTTCAGAGTCAGGAATGTAACATGTATAGTAAAACTTTGAACATAAAACATGCTAGTGTATAGTTTGTGTCTCCTGATTGGCTTTTAACATTGAATACTGGGCACATGTGTAGCAATTGAAATGAGGACAGGATGAAAACAACCATTAATTTCTCCTCTTTTTCTTGTTTGTTTTAGGTTTATCCTTGCTCACAAAGCCAGAAAGCTGGCACGTCTTACCAAAGAAGAAAGGTAACAAGAGAAGTGCTTTTTCTTTCCCTCCCTTCCTTTTTTTCCTTGTTTTCTGCCTATTTCCCTGCCTTTCAATTTTAATATCACTTTTTATCTTACAGACTGCTTACTAATATGTGTATTTCTAATGCTACATGTCTGCTATGTTATTCTAAGGATTTTGTTATATAAAGAGGCAGTGCTGGTTCAGCGCCTGTGGCTCAAGTGGCTAAGGCGCCAGCCACATACACCTAAGGTGGCGGGTTCGGATCCAGCCCGGGCCTGCCAAATAACAATGACGGCTGCAACCAAAAAATAGGCAGGCATTGTGGTGGGCACCTGTGGTCCCAGCTACTTGGGAGGCAGAGGCAGAAGACTCGCTTGAGCCCAGGAGTTGGAGGTTGCTGTGAGCTGTGATGCCATGGCACTCTACCTAGGGGGACAGCTTGAGGCTCAGTCTCAAAAAAAAAAAAAAAGATGCAGTGCTGATAACTTAAGAACTAAAGGTTCATATTAATATTTATTTATTTATTTATTTATTTTTTTTTTTTTTGAGACAGAGCCTCAAGCTGTCCCCCTGGGCAGAGTGCCATGGCATTACAGCTCACAGCAACCT
>NW_003852404.1:2032200-2035301 GCF_000181295.1 Otolemur garnettii
TTTTTTTTGTAGTTTTTCGATGGGGCTGAGTTTGAACCCACCACCTCCAGCATATGGGACTGGCACCCTCTCCTTTGAGCCACAGGTGCCACTCTAAATTTATCCATTTCTAAATCAGACCTTCTGAATTGGTCTGTTATGTATAGAAAAGACTTTTCTATTCTAAGATAAGTTTTTTAAATAACTCTATTTTCCATTTTATAATCTCATCCATTACATACAAATTTTTGATGCTTCTAAAGTATATTTTGGTGTAAGACATAATGTATAGAAGTCCAACTATATTTCTTTCATGAGAGGCCATTTGTTCCAGTGCCATTTTATTGCATAATCTGTCTTTCTATGAGTTTAAAATGTGTGTCTTCATGAATTCTAAATTCCTTACATATTTTGTTCCATTTCTGAATTTAATTTTACTTCCTTGCTTTGTGTGGCCATTTCTCTGCTTGTGACAAAATATTTGATTTATGTAAAATCAGAGAGAGAAGGGGGAGAGAAAATGAGGCATTTTTATACACTTTGGTTTATAGAAAGAGCTCCAGGATTTAAAATAATAATAATAATAAATAAAATAAAAATTCAGATCATGCATCACTTTGCTTTTTAAAAGATTTGTCAACAATTTCACATGATGAATATCTGTGACCTCATAGTTTGAAGACATTCAAAATAGAACAAAATGTCTTGTTTTAAAAAATTAAAAATAAACAAGTAATTAAAATGTCAAAGTCAAAGCAGTGGCTCATGAAGACACGGACACCTTTTTCACTTCTTTTTCTTTCTTCCATCATTTTCACTTTGATGTATTTTTTCCCCCATAGGATGAAGAAACTTTGTGAGCTCTATGCAAAAGTTCTAGGATCCCAGGAAGCTCTGAAAGTAAGGTTACTTCCCAACCCTTTTCTGAGGGAGAGAGATCTTGCTTTGCTCTCAAGGGGCTGGTGGGGATAAGTTCTTGCAAGTGGGGCCCAAGAGCTCATGTTTTCCCTGCTATATTTGCAGAGGGGTCTGTGCAGGACTGATCAACTTATAAGTGGTCCCAGAGAGTTGTGGGCCCTGTCTGTGCTAATGGCAGGCAGGGACCCTGCAGCATGTTGCAGTTTAGGTGGTACTGCCTTGTCCCTAAATTCAGAGTTCTTCCTAGAGCAGTGCATTCAGCCACTCTACTCCTGGTTCTGTCAGGGTGTAGAAAAGGGGAGCTTCTGCTGCCTGTAAGGAAATCCTAGACCCTGGCAGAAAAGTGCTTTCTTTTTCCCTGGTGATCTTGCAAGGAGACAAGAGTCTCATTCATGTACAGACACCTAGACCTACCCTTACCCTCCCCACTGAGATAAAATAGAATGACTGCCCCCCTCCTGCATGTCTCCTTTTCTGCCTTGTTTCACCCTCGAACATGAGGGATGGAAGGAAGACAGGCTGATGGGCTCAGCTGTGTCAGCTGAGTTTCCTAGATACCTTTGAAAGTAGCCTGAGGAAACAGTGATCTTCAAATGGATCGCGTTGAACCCCAAGGTGGTTAAACGCCCGATGGAGGTAGGGTAGGAGGCAATGGGTGACAGTCAGAGGGCTCAAGGTGCTGATAACAAAGAGCCATAACCACCTCCATCAACACTCAAAATGATGAAGTGGTATTCTAGTGACATTCACCAGACTGCTGAGTTTCTAGTGTTTTGACATGGATTTTGTCACCTTTTGAAAGTGATCATTAAATCCCATTATCTGTGAAGCATTTAAAGACAGGGAAGACCAATGTACAAATGAGCAGTTAAAGTGGGAGAAAAATCTAATGAGGGAGCTGAAAATGTTTAACTTGCTAAGCCTTTTTTTTTTTTTTTTTTTTTTTGAGACAGAGCCTCAAGCTGTCCCCCTGGGTAGAGTGCCGTGGCATTACAGCTCACAGCAACCTCCAACTCCTGGGCTCAAGCGAGTCTCCTGCCTCCGCCTCCCAAGTAGCTGGGACCACACGCGCCCGCCACAACACCCGGCTATTTTTTGGTTGCAGCCGTCATTGTTGTTTGGCGGGTCCGGGCTGGGGATTCGAACCCGCCACCTTAGGTGTTACGTGGCTGGCGCCTTAGCCGGTTGAGCTATAGGCGCCGAGCCGCTAAGCCTTTTAAATCCAAATCTCTGTAGTATATATCATGATCTAGTAGAACAACTATGTAGTTTAATCCTATTATTGTAATAATACTTATCCTTGCTCAACTTTGGAGTGGCTTGCTTCCTCCCGGTCAAATTGTTGTGGCTTTTGAATTTGTCATTTCTGTTCACTACTTTAAAGGAAGATCCCTCACCCACTCCATTGCAGATGGTATATAAGGTGAAGCATATGCTCTTGAGGTTTTTTGGAGTTTTTTCTCAACAAATTAACTACAATAATTCATTGGTTTGGAGAGAAACATATTAACGAGGAATGTGCTTTATTTCACCTTTTTGCTTTCATATACCATTTAGCAAGTTTAAATTATAGACACCACCTCCAGGATCAAGGACAGCAATTAAAGTAGCAAAACCAAAAATACAATACATATACCCTAAAAAGATTACTTAACAGGCTCGGTGCCTGTGGCTCAAGTGGCTAAGGTGCCAGCCACATACACCTAAGGTGGTGGGTTTGAATCCAGCCCGGGCCGCCAAACAACAATGACAGCTGCAACCAAAAAATAGCCAGGCATTGTGGCGGGCGCCTGTGATCCCAACTACTTGGGAGGCAGAGGCAGGAGACTCATTTGAGCCCAGGAGTTGGAGGTTACTGTGAGCTGTGATGCCATGGCACTCTACCCATGGGGACAGCTTGAGACTCTGTCTCAAAAAATAAATAAATAAATAAAAGATTACTTAACATCTATTTCAAATTATTAGTTTTTTGTTGTTGTTGTTGTTGTTTTGCTTAAAAATTTGGCCCAAGACACCTCCTGGGCGAAGGGCTCAATTACAACTTGGACTTTCCTAACAAACACAAACAATGTAGCCTAATCATACCCTTGTATGATTTCAAGATTTTTTTCTTTTTTTTTTTTTTTTTTGAGACGGAGCCTCAAGCTATCCCCCTGGGTAGAGTGCCATGGCTTCACAGCTCACAGCAATCTCCAACTCCTGGG
>NW_003852404.1:2035771-2039305 GCF_000181295.1 Otolemur garnettii
CTCCAACTCCTGGGCTCAAGAGAGTCTCCTGCCTCCGCCTCCCAAGTAGCTGGGACCACAGGCACCCGCCACAACGCCCGGCTATTTTTTGGTTGCAGCCATTATTGTTGTTTGGTGGGTCCGGCCTGGATTTGAACCCGCCACCTTAGGTGTATGTGGCTGGCGCCTTAGCCGCTTGAGACACAGGCGCCGAGCCAAATGATTAGTTCTTGATGATAAAAGTGAGTTCGTCCAATTCTTGTTGCTCTTGGCACAGAGAGGGCCCCTTGCTCTGCTATCTGTTGTGTGGAAGGAAGAAATTCTTGAGAGGAAGGAAAGGTAAAGTCCAGCCTTTCTTCTGATTGGCTAGAAATTCCTGAGGAGGATGCTCATAGGAGGTAGATGCTGGGGTGTGCAGCATGGTGATGCTCAACCTATCAGGCAGGATTTGCATACTTTGTGAACAGGATACCTTACTAATAACTATAGAAAGTCAGACATATGCTTAAATGTTTTTTCAACAAAACATTTTTCAAAACCTATTTTTAAACATTTTTCTCTTAAAACTTGCTATGTTGACTTTATCTTTTTAATGTTTAATGATGAAGCTTCTGTTAAGAGTTTGAGCATTGGCTCGGCGCCTGTGGCTCAGGTAGCTAAGGCACCAGCCACATATTCCTAAGGTGGCAGGTTCGAATCCAGCCCGGACCCGCCAAACAACAATGATGGCTGCAACCAAAAAATAGCCGGACGTTGTGGTGGGCGCCTGTGGTCCCAGCTACTTGGGAGGCTGAGGCAAGAGACTCACTTGAGCCCAGGAGTTGGAGGTTGCTGAGAACTGAGATACCATAGCACTCTACCCAGGGGGACAGCTTGAGGGTCTGTCTCAAAAAAAAAAAAAAAAAAAGAGTTTGAGCATTGCAAAGTCTTAGCTAAGTAGTGCCTGTTTATAACAAAAACATATTTTTCAGACCAATAGCTGTTTACAAGTACCCACCATCAACAGAACTTCCTATATGCCACAAAAAACATGAGTTTGTCTAGCTCCCCTTAACAAAACTCACCTACAGCAGAATCATGAATCTGATCCCCCTTTTCCTTTAATAGACATGTTTTTTTGCCTTTTCTTCTGGCCAACCATTCAAGCAAGCATAAATCTTTTTGAAAACTTTTTCCTTAAAACCAGTAGGCACAGCTCAGTGCCTGTGGCTCAAGTGGCTAAGGCACCAGCCACATACACCTAAAGTGGCGGGTTCTAATCCAGCCTGGGCCGCCAAACAACAATGACAGCTGCAACCAAAAAAAATAGCCGGGCATTGTGGTGGGTGCCTGTGGTCCCAGCTACTTGGGAGGCGGAGGCAGGAGACTCACTTGAGCCCAGGAGTTGGAGGTTGCTGTGAGCTGTGATGTCACGGCACTCTACCCAGGGGGACGGCTTGAGGTTCTGTCTCAAAAAAAAAAAAAACCAGTAGGTACTAAAGAGTTCATAATAGGTAAGTCCATAGACAATTGCAATTTATGCACAATACCAGAAATGAATGAACCAAGTGAGAAAACTTTCTAGAGTTTGAATTTCTTATAAGTTTATTGCCTAGGACATTTACCTGTCCAAAGGCATATCTTCCAAAACATCATGATAATGAGGCTCTATTTCAGAAATATATTGCTTTGCCTACTGGGCTGTGTTTGATTTATTCTAGATTAGGTAGCTTCCTCTGCCTCTTCTTCAAGCTTTTATCACTCTGCCTTACAGCCATCACACTATGAAGAAAAGAACTGGTGTGAGGAACAATACTCCGGAGGCTGCTACACCACCTACTTTCCCCCTGGGATCATGACTCAATATGGAAGGTAGAGTAAAAATGTGCTGAGCTGTGACTGAAATCCCCTGCACCTAAATCCAAGCTGTACATGGATTCAGGTAGCTTCTCTCCCCTGTGTCTTATAAATACAAGGAAAAAAATTTCCCAATTTCCAGTGTATCTAGTGAGTATTATGAGTGAAGTCATTGTAATTATGCACCATGGTGCTGCTGCCTTTTACTCTTACTTGCTCTGATGGAGCAATCTCAATTGATAGAACCAAAGAAGGCTGGGCACAGTGGCTCACACCTGCAATCCTAGCACTCGGGGAGGCCAAGGTGGGTGGATTGCTTAAACTCAGGAGTTCAAGACGAGCCTGAGCAAGAGCAAGACCCCATCTCTAAAAATTGTGGCAGGCACCTGTAGTCCCAGCTACTCGGGAGGCTGAGGTAAGAGGATCATTTGACACCAAGAGTTTGAGTTTGCTGAGCTGTGACCCCTTGGCACTATACCAAGGGTGACAAAGTGAAATAATATCTCAAAAATAAAAAAAGATATAACCAAAGAAGTTTGCAGCATTAGAATAGTGATAGAGGGTTCATGTCTGTTGTCAGCAGAAATATAGAACTCAGTGAAACATCCCCAATGCACCTGTGTAAATGTCAACATATGTACAGTCCTATAAAGCAAAATGATTTCTAGACTGGGACTTGGGTTCCAGTGCCCATTCTACCAATAACTAACTTTGTCATCCTAGGCAGGTCACTGAACCTCATTTTCCTTAGATGAGAAAGCACAGGATGGTGTTCAGTGTGTAATAATCAGTATTTTAGTGAGAGTATAAGTTATTTTTTAACATCCTTATCAAGCTATAGTTCACATAACATATAATTTACTGATTGCAAGTTCACAGTTCAATGACTTTTAGTAGTGACAGCTTTGCACATCCAAGTATGAGTCATTGATGTTTAATTATATTTGATGATAATAACAAGGTATGAATTAATGATATACCAGTAATGTTTATTCATATTATAGTATTACTTGACCAAGCAATAATTTACTGCTAAGAGCTTGATCTAAACTGAATAGGAAATGTAGAACAGTAAGTGAACGTCTATTGAGAGTATACAACAGAGGGTGTGAGTAAATGGAAATGACTAACCCATTCTCTGTGGAACTGGTGAAACAAAGATTTAAACCTGTTTATCAGAAGGTACATAATGACATTGGTTAGCACTTTTTTTTATCTTCCTGAAGATGGAAAAATATTATCAAGAGAACATTCTGGGGTCAAAGATAAGCTATTGGGTCATTAAGTTAATTTTCAGATATACTGAGTGTAGAATATCTCAGTAGTATTTGTTTCCTTCAGCTTTTATTGGCTAAGTGCCGAGCACTTTATTAAATACTTCAATACCAAGGGCAGTCCTCCCTGCCGAGAAGGAGCTGACAATGTGGAGGGCCAGAATGGGGATGGGCAGAGAGTACAGAACATCAACCTTGACTGTAATGTGCCCAGGGAGGGAAGTGCCCTAATAAAGGGGCATAGAAATACCATGGAGACACGTGGCAGGACAGGCTAGCCTGACCTAGAGAAATATGAAAAGGCTTCATTAATGGACATACCACCTGAGGGTTGGAGGAGGCAGAGAAAGGCTATTGGGGGATGTCATCTAGGCAGACAGAATAGTATAAGCAAATGCTTAGAATCCTATAAGTTCCTGGAAGATCTGAAAAAAAAAAAAAAAAA
>NW_003852404.1:2041192-2048132 GCF_000181295.1 Otolemur garnettii
ATGCCATGGCACTCTACCCAGGGGGATAGCTTGAGGCTCCATCTAAAAAAAAAAATAATAATTCTTGGTAGGGGTGGCGCGTGTGGCTCAAAGGAGTAGGGTGCCAACCCCATATGCCAGAGGTAGCACGTTCAAACCCAGCCCCTGCCAAAAAATGCAAAAAAAAAAAATTAATTCTTGGTTTTTACATTTTACATTATGATTATTAGCATGATTAGTTCTCTCAGCCTTTGTTCAATCTCCTATTTCACTCTAGGGTTTGGCCAGAATTCCCAGAGCTCTCCAACTAGGATTAGTTTCCTCTGAAAAATGGAAAAAGTAAATCCAGCTTCTCTTGCAGGGAAGTCCTTCCTGAATCCCCTTAGGCCTTTGATAATTTCAGGTTTACTCCATGTATTATCAGTATAATGATATAGATGCTTCTTGACATACAATGGGGTTACATCCCAATAAATCTATTATAAGTTGAAAATACTGTAAGTCAAAAATATGCTTAGTACACCTAACCTACCAAACATCATATCTTAGAATACCTTAAATGTGTCCAAAACACATTAGCTCACAATTGGGCAAAATCATCTAACAGAAAGCTTGTTTTTATAATAAAGTGTTGAATATCTCATGTAATTTATTGAATACTGTGAAAAACAATTGTTTTATGGGTACTGTAAGTTCACTTTCTACTGAATGTGTATCACTTTTGTATCAGCATAAAGTTGAAAAATCGTAGGTCTGGGGGGCACCCTGTGGCTCAAAGGAGTAGGGCGCAGACCCCATATGCTGGATGTGGCTGGTTCAAACCCAGCCCCGGCCAAAAACAAAAGGAAAAAAACCGAAAAATCATAGGTCAGTGATCATCTGTGTTCTATGATATTTTTCCTTATATTTCCTTCCCTTTTTTCCTTGATGACTACAATTAGGACAGGCAAAGGAAAACCTACCAATTCAGGCCAGCCTGTTTAGTTTTCTAAAAGGCCTAGATGTATACAGTGTTGACTAAGATGGAGTGTGGGTGTTCGCTCTTGACATCCCTTATCTGATATAATGGAAACTTGAGATAGGATGAATAATGGCATATGGGCAGTGCTTTCCTTATGGCATTTTTGTGAAAGAAAATATCAGCAAACTGCCCCTCTTATAGGCAAAGTGCTATGACACTTCTGTCCCCTGCATAGCATAGGAGCACTATACGTTAATGTGTGATGATGATGATGATACACCAGGCAAAATATTTAGGATAAAAACAGAGACAACAGGTGGCACCTGTGACTCAAGTGGCTAAGGTGCCAGCCACATCCACCAGAGCTGATAGGTTCGAATCTGGCCTGGGCCTGCCAAACAATGACAACTACAACCAAAAAATAGCCAGGCGTTGTGGTTGGTGCCTGTAGTCCCAGCTACTTGGGAGGCTGAGGCAAGAGAATTGCTTAAGCCCAGGAGCTGGAGGTTGCTGTGAGCTGTGATGCCATGGCACTCTACCCAGGGCAATAGCTTGAGGTTCTGTCTCAAAAAACAAACAAACAAAACAGAGACAACATCTGGTAGACCTGGTTCAAAGTCTGGTTTTGCTGTTTTTTGGCAGTCTAGCTCTTGGGCAAAACCCTGTACATTTCTCCAAGCCTCAGTTTCTTCAAGTGTAAAATAAGAAAATGATAATAATAGCTACATCATAGAGTTCTTTAAAAGATTGAAGAAATAATTTGGTAGAGAGTGAAGTATAACTAGATAGTTAAGCCTGTTGGTTTTAGAGTCCAATTGATTGCTTGGGTTCAAATATCAAGTCTATCCCTTACTATGACCTAGAGCAAATTACTTTGTCTTTGTTGCTGGTTAGTTAGGTTTGAGGAAGCAGACGCTGAAACAATGGCCAGTTGACAGATAAATATTAGAGGTACCCTTGGGATTAACATGTAGGGGAAGATTCTGGAAGGAAACAAGAATGGGTAGAGAGAGCAGTAGGGCTATGATGCAGTTCCAGTGAAGGCCTCAGCTGATTCTGCAGGGAGCTTTGGGGCAGGGACTTTACAGCTCATGATGATGAGTCGCTGGATGCAATTGCTGCTGCGAGAAGGCATGACTTAGGGTGAGGAAGTGTTCTTCAGCAGAGGCAATTTCCAAAGAGAGCTGGCATCAGAAGACCATCTTCCAGCAGCCCTCTTGGCAGCCAGGAATAAGTCCTCCATTCTTGAATGGGAACTGGGTGGTATATCACACTATCTACCACAGTCTACCTTCATGTTCTTACCTGAAAAATGGGAATGATAATAGTACTGACCTCACAAGGTTGTGGTGAGGATTAGTGCATTAGGAAGAATACTTGGCACCCAACCAATGTTAACTGTTACTATTTAAGGCAGTAAAACTCAGTATCAGTAGAGGCAAATACTCAGAAAATAATAGTCATGGAGCCATATTCAGACGCAGAGATTTGTTAGATGTCAGTTATGGAAAAGGCTGTACAAGTCAGTGGATGATCCCCTTTAAAATATGGGGAAGCCAAAGCTCAGTGAGAAGAAGTGATTTGCCAAGTTCACTGGTGGAATAACCAAGTAGGGAATTGGGGGGGTGGGAAGGCATGTGTCATCTTGCCCAGAGCTGGTGAGCTGTAATGGGAACGTACATGACTGGGCTCCCGTAGTCTCTCATTTCATGTAGATGAAACAAAGACATATTTTACTTCCATTAATGTCAATTTTGTTTTGTTTTGTTTTTTTACTGGTAAACTCATAGTTCATGAGTGGATTTTGGTTTTTACTTCCTTTTGTCTGTGTCAAGGATCATGCAAGAGCTGGTAATTGCCAATGTCCTCCTTGATGTTTAGAGCTGAGGAAACCGCTCAGCCTTGATCTTTGTGGGAAAGCTTTTCTCTGGCTCTCTGAGACTGACCACTTTTATCTCTTTGTTTTTGTTCCAAGGGTACTACGCCAACCAGTGGGCAGGATTTATTTTGCGGGCACTGAGACTGCCACACACTGGAGTGGCTACATGGAGGGAGCTGTGGAGGCTGGGGAGAGAGCAGCCCGAGAGGTAGGGTCTGGGGGTCATGGGCTGTGGGGAAAGAGGCAATCAATGGGCTTGATATGCACATCAAAGATTGTCTGAGATCCTGGAGGCCAACTTCTCAGTAACCCCCATCTGGATACTCATGAAATGCCATTTTAACAGCCATCTCAAGTAAACACCTTAACTCAAAAGTAATAATGAAGATATCTAACATGTCACCCAAGGTAAAAAGAGCTCAGGGAGCAAAAAATCACCATGGCTATACTTGAGGGCTACCTAGGTCTTACAGAACCAAACATGTTTCTATTAGGGCTCAGTATTCATTCATTCATTCATTTCACAGGAAAGATTTCTTGACATGTTGTATGACCTCATTCCTATTAAGGCATGCTCACAACCATTACAATTTATGATAAGCCTATTGTTGAGACCGCTTATATCATAGGTGAAAGACCTTTTAGAGATTTTTAAAGGTCTCTGGCCTTTACCTGGGTGTTTTCATGGATATCCCAAGGTAAAGAGTCACTGAGTCCTTAATTTAGAGAGTAGATTAGGAGAAAGATGGTATCGTTTCTGCTGTTTACCAAGATAACTGCTTCATTTCAGATCCTGCATGCTGTGGGGAAGATTCCAGAGGATGAAATCTGGCAGTCAGAACCAGAATCAGTGGTAGGCTAAATCAAAGTATTTATTTCATGAATTTAGATCTCTTCCTTTAAAAAGAATTATTTGCAAGAAGAGCCCATCTGTATTATTCACAAATCTTTCCCTAAAGTGATTCAACCCATGAATGTTTAAATAGGTATTGTGGGTTAGGGCAGAGGTGAGAGATTCAAACAAACTTTGAAAACTTAGTTGCTGCCACATCCATTGCAGATTATTAGGAAAAAATATTTTTTGGTGGAGGGGGAGACGTTGCTCAGAGAGTTCTAGACATATTAGGAACTCAGTAAATGCCAGTTGAATAAATATTAATGTCTAACTTAAAGATCCTCGAAAGGAAGGTGTTAACATCCCCTGACCAAGGGCAAAGGGTTGGAATGAAACAGAGCATATTTAGACTAAAAATTCATTTTTAATATATTTATCATTTTATAACAATGCCCAAAGAAGTTTTCTTGACTGGAAGGAGGGATATCTAGAGGGTAGAGTAAAAACACATTGTGGAGGACAAGGTTTAAAAGGTTACAGTTATTCTTCTGTCTTTTTAAGTGTGAAGTCAAAGAGAATAGACTCAGCCACTCCAAAATCATTTTCCCGGTACCTCTACTAAAGATGGGATTGTGTGCTGCGGAGGACATTGGTTCATTCACCCAACAAATACTTATGATACTTAAGTTTAGCATCAGCCATTATGGTAAAGGCATAGCAGCACTTTCCTGGAGCTCCACATCTGAGGGAGAATGCAGATAATCACCAAAAAGTACAAGTACAATGACAACAACATGCTGAGGGGAAATGTAAAAAGAGGAGATCCATTCTAGGCTGGGGTCAGGAAAGGCTTCCTAAGGAAATGAAGTAAAGGGCCCAGTGGGGAAAAGAGAATGTTATGGTTAATGGCCTAGAGGTTGACAAGAGGGGGTCATGTTCAGAGAGCTGGAGGAAACAGACTTTCTGGAATGAAGTGCCAAGCCCTGTACCAACACCAAATGTTCTCTGAATCCAGGATGTTCCTGCGCGACCCATCACTACAACCTTCTTGGAGAGACATCTGCCCTCTGTGCCAGGCCTGCTGAAGCTGATTGGATTGACCAGCATCTTTTCAGCAGTGGCTCTGGGCTTCCTGGCGCACAAAAAGGGGCTGCTTGTGCGAGCCTAAAGAGAAAGTGTCTTAACCACACCCTCTTCTTACTGTATTTGGGGAAGGGGTTGTAATAAAGTTCCCTGAAAACATAAAGAATGGAGTGAGGCCGGGAGCATGAAGAGAAGTCCGACTCTGACTGCTTTATCTCTTTCTCCATTGTGGCCCCAGGTTAGGATCCCTTACCGGGCTTAGCACTGTGTTTCATCAATTTCTAAGGCTACTGTCTTCAGAACCTTTAGAATAGATAAACAGGCTTGTGTGCTGCCCCACATTATACCTTGTCCATGCACAAACAACTAGTTTTTTCCTCCCTCTGTGGCTTTGTGCTTATACTTTGTCTTTCCTGTAATATCCTCACCTTCCCTGGTTTTTTGCATTTGTTTTTAGAATCGTGTTTTGTTATAATTGGAAGACCTTAGAGGCTCCTCACCTAATTCTCACCTTCTGTTTTAAAGCTGAGCAAACTGAAGTTTCTAGGGGTGGAGCTCAATTGCTCAAGGGCCATAAGAAGCCACTGGTATCTGGAGAATGAGAACACATGTCCCATGCTTTTCCACCTTCCAGGATGTATTCCCCAATTGCTCTCCTTAACTCCCTGTCATAGTCGCTGATGGTGTCCCCTTGTGTGGGTTTACTCTGTTCTGTACTATCTTGTACTACTCAAATGCTACCCAGTAAATATCTCTAAGTCTTACTAAAAAAAAAAAAAAGGATTCCTTTCTGCTCTGTTGAGAATAGGCTATAGAGGAACAGAGAACCCAATTTGAAGGCTCCCAGGGCAATCCAGGCATGAGATAATGATGGCTTGGACCAGGCTGGTAGCTGTAGGACGATGAGGATATACCTTGGGGGTAATGCAAACAGATTTCCAGCTGTATGTATGAGGGAAAAAGAAAAGCCCAGGATGTTATCCTGAACACCGGAAAGTGAAAGTTGCCATCAATTGAGAGAGAGAATGTGTGTGTGTTTAGGTTTGGAGAAGGAAGTCAGGAGTTTGACTTTGGACATGTTAGGTTCAAGGTGGCCTATTAGATTTCCAGGTGGAAATGCTAAGGAGTCATTGGATATAAGAGTCTGGGGGTCAAGGGAGAGGGGCCAGGCTGGAGCTACAAGTTTGGGAATCATCAGAATCACAATGGCACAGGTGAGTGAGCTCATCAAGGGCGTGAGCAAGTGTTGAGTGGAGAGGGCAGGACCAAGGACCCATCTCAGCAATGGTAAGAAATCAGAAGGAATGGGCGGCGCCTGTGGCTCAAGAGGGCAGGGCTCCGGCCCCATATGCCAGAGGTAGTGGGTTCAAATCTAGCCCTGGCCAAAAAAAAGAAAGAAAGAAAAGAAATCAGAAGGAAGAGGAAAAACTAACAAAAGAGATTGAGAAGAAGGAAGAAAATCTAGATAGTGTGGTGTCCTGGGGGCCAAGTGGAGAAAGGGCTGCTGGAGGAGAGTGTGAGGAATCTGCTGGGTGCCCCGCAGGTGAGGACTGGACACTGACCATTGAGTTCAGCATCAGGGCAGTCACTGATGATCTTGGCGACAGCAGAGTCAGTGGACAGTGGGAGCAAAGAAGGCGTTTAAGAGAACACTGGAGTGCCAGCACTGGCCTTGACTCCTCCATCCAATCTCCTTGTCTCTCCATCCCAGATGTGGCCTGGGGTCAGGGCCTCTGCCACCACTCCCCCTTGCCATCCTCCTAGCTGCTCTGCTTCCTTGCCATTCATTTCCAGATCATACTGTGCCTTAAAACCTGTGATGGTTTTGATTTCACTTGAGAAAAAACCCAGACTTCAGCTGCTGGCTCCAGTGACTCCAGGGCCTCCCGAGCTCATCTCCCCTCCTCTCCACTGCTCCATCCCTGCAGCATCTTGACATGTGACAGTTTGCCAGTGATCCCAAATCAAGCACAAGAATCCAATGACGCCATGGGACAATTGTCTAAATAGTTGCTCCTGACTCTGTATTTATTGACTATGCAGAAACGAAGAGAAGCTATCTTGAGAGATTCTATTTTAAAAGTTATGACCTTGAAAGGAAATACAGTACTTACGTGAAGTACATCAAACACTGGACCCGGACATTCTTCTCCCCTGTCCATTGTGATCCAGTATAAACATAATCTTGGGCATGCCATGGTAT
>NW_003852404.1:2048396-2050643 GCF_000181295.1 Otolemur garnettii
CCCGCCACCTTAGGTGTACATGGCTGGCGCCTTAGCCGGTTGAGCTATAGGTGCCGAGCCACACTTCCAGATTTCTTAAAGATTATCCCAAACCCGGAAACTCAGGCAATTGAATTGTTCGCATAATATCTAAGTAAGAAGCAAAAAGTTATTTTACTGAAAAAAAGAGAAAAGAATACGGGAAGGGAGCAATTGGATACCGTGAAAAGAGATGACTTTTCAGTGACTTCACAGGGGAGGTGAGAAATGGGATAGTAGCTGGAGAGAGAAATTAGGTCAAGAGGAATTATTTTAATATGGGAGACGCCACGGCGCATATCTATGCTGATGGAATGGGCTCTTCTGTAATTTCTTTCCTCCTTGACTTTGTCCATTCCGTCCCTAGCTTCTCTAAATTATTTAGGGCTCAGTCCCTGTGCCTCCTCTTCCCTGAAGCTTCCCAGCTTTCCTGAGCCACAAGTGGCAAGGGCTCTTTCTCCCTACCTCCTGATTCTCACAGCACCTCTTGGAGGTAGCTTACATTTCTAACCAGCATCTTACAGTTGTTTGCCCACCAGTTCCTTGACAATCGCTCTGTATCTTGCCCATTTAGTATCCTCAGCCTCCTCACTCTCATCTCCCACCCAGGCTGAACCCTAAGGCTGCTTGATAAACATTTATGGAATGAATAAGTGAATTCCAGGGAGACCAGCTTGTGCAGGCTGGCTCAGGGATCTAGAATAGCCATAGTATAAGCAGTGTACAAGGTCTGACAATTAGGTTTGCCAACTCATCCTAGAAAAAGTGTTACAGACCTCATTGCTGAAGGTCACTACTATGGTGACCTTCGAAGTACTCCCCTTGGAAAGATATACACTGATGCCAGCACCTAGTCCACCCTACAAAGCAATTTTGAAATTCTTTCTGGAGTGGCCATCAGAACAGTTATCATATTACAGTTAATGACCTCATGAATGGCATCAAAATGTCTTCCTTTCAATATTTCCTTTATCTTTGGTTAAGGAAAAATTTACTGGGGGCCAGTTCAGATGAGTAAGGAGGGTGTTCCAATACAGTTATTTGTTTAGTGGCTAAAAATTCCCTCATAGATAGTGCTGTGTGAGCTGGTGCATTGTTGTGATGCAAGAGACATGAGTTATTGACCAAGATTTTGAGTTAATATTTTCCTGTTTCTCTGCCAAAGTTTGTTTGGTCTGCTATGCTTCTCATAGTCAGCCAATGATTGACACACATTTTGATGAAGTTTTGCAATGTTTTCATCAATTTTGCTCATTACTAGCTACCCTGACCTCTCTCTCGCTCTCTCTTTTTTTTTTTTTTTCTACCTTCAAGATGTTTTTCCTGACCTCTCTTTATCAGTGATGCTTTCTCTTCTCTGGAAAAACATTTAATCCATTTATACATTGGTGTTTTCTTCATGGCATTATCCCCATAAACTTGGACTAATGCATCCCTGATTTCACTTCCATTCAAGTTTAACAAGAAATCTACTAGTGTTTGTTTGTTGCTCTAATTCAAACTCCAACATTCTCATGACAGCACACAACAGTAATGAATGCCACTCAGCAAGACAAGGCCACACGTTGACATGAACACAGCTGTGAAACACTCATATATCAAGATTATGAAACCTCAGCCAGTTGTTTGTACATTGCTGCTGATGTAAGTACATGATAGCAAGTTTTTGAGCTTAATTGTTAGGCTTTGTATCTCAGACTGTTCCCTTGAAATAGCCCTAGTAAAGGGTTTTTTTTTTCTTTACATAGGGTGGTCTGAGCAAATAGTTGAAGCAACTGGAAATTTCCTTGAAGATGTATGTTTTCTCTTATAGTTCCTGAAATAAACTGTTGTAACCTACGCTGGAGCACTGAGTTTATCTTATCATTGTAATTTACTTACCATTTGTTATTTAATTTTCTCCTTAACATCTTGAAATAAAACTGATGTTTCATAAAGGGCCTGACCCTTTAGAAGTATGTGTCTCTCAGTTTGAATATCTGATATGGGATTTGACACTGAAGTACCACAATTGCTTTACAAAATAGTAAGGAGGCTTGATACCCGTATATCAGTGGTTAGGGCACTGGCCACATACAATAGGTCTGGAGGGTTTGAGCCTGGACCAGGCCTGCTAAACAACAATGACAACTACAGCACATACAAAAAATAGCCGGGCATTGTGGCAAGTGCCTGTAGCCCCAGCTACTCAGGAGGCTGAGGCAAGAGAATCACTTGAGCCCAAGAGTT
>NW_003852404.1:2050928-2052631 GCF_000181295.1 Otolemur garnettii
TCACAGCAACCTCCAACTCCTGGGCTTAAGTGAGTCTCCTGCCTCTGCCTCCCAAGTAGCTGGGACCACAGGCATCCGACACAATGCCTGGCCATTTTTTTGTTGCAGCCATCATTGTTGTTTGGTGGGTCTGGGCTGGATTCGAATCCACCACCTTAGGTGTATGTAGCTGGCGCCTTAGCCACTTGAGCCACAGGCACCGAGCCGAGGCAATATTTTCTAATTAAGTACCACAGTTTGGTGATAAATAATAAAACAAAAGAAAACAGGCTGGGCACAGTGGCTCACACATGTAATCCTAGCACTTTGGGAGGCCAAGGCAGGAGGATCCTTTGAGATCAGGAGTTTGAGGGTGTAGTGAATTATAACGAGGCCACTGTACTCTAGCCTGAGTGTCAGGGTGAGACTCTTGTCTCAAAAAATAAAATAAAATAAAATAAAAGCCTTGGAGTCATACAGACTTGAGTTGGAAACCTGGATATATTAATTGACTTTATGTAAATTAGCCTCTCTGAGCTTCAAGTTTTCTAGATATAACACTGAGATGGGAAAAATACAGCTACTTGCCTCATTGGGTTGTTGTGGATACTGAAGGTGCTATTGCTGGTACATAATAAATGCTTAGTAAATTAGAGGGCGAGATGCAGACCAAGAAACAAAGGATTATAGTGCACAGTGTTAACTGCTATGGTTGGGGATACCAGGTCCTGTAGGAGTCCATAGTAAGAACATCAGGGAAAGATTCTTGGAGGAACTGGCACCTAAGTTGGCCAGCTGGCCAGAGCTGGGCTAGCATTATAGGCAGAAGGAGGAATAGTGAGATGGCTCAGTCATAGTGGGGAGGGAGTGGTGGCCATGAAAAGAAGTTTGGCTTTTATCCAGAGAGCAATGGGGGCCACTGAGGAGTTCTAAGCAGGGAAGCAACAGATCAGATATGCAAGACTATGGGCAGGGAGACCACTGAGGTGAGAGGCCATGGTGGCCTGGACTGGGGTTGGCCTGCAGATGGCGAAGGTGGTCTCGTTGGTGAGACATTTAGGAGTTAATGGCAAGACTTGATGATGATTAAGTGGAGGTAGAAGGACAAGAGGATGACCCCCTCAGGGTGAACAGTGGTGCCTTCTATCAAGACAGGGACAGAGAAGGAGCTGGAGCCAAGGGCAAGGGTACAAGATGATGAATTCAGTCTTGGATCTGTGGGGTCTGTGAGATAGTGAAGTCAAACTGTCCCATAGACAGCTGGATACATAAATGTTAAGCCAGAAGGGTCTGGGCTGGAGATACAGCCTTGGAAGATGTGGTAGGCTCAGTTATGGCCCCCAAAGATATCCAGGTCTTAATCCTTGGAACCTGTAACTGTTACACAGTAAAAGAGCTTTTGCAGAATTGATTAAATTAAGGATCTTGAGATGGGGAGATTATCCTGGATTGTCTATGTGGGCCATAAATGGTATCAAAAATATACTTAAATAAGAGAGAGACTGGAAGAAATGTGACCACAGGGGAAGAGGTAATATGACACTGAAGAAAGGTAATTGAAGATGTTGCTGCCCTTGAAGGTGGAGGACAGGGCCACAAGCCAAAGAATGGAAGAAATGCAGTTCCCAATGCTCCCCTAGAGCCTCTAGGGGGAGCACAGCCCTGAATATACCAGGATTTCCATCCAGTGAAACTCATTTCAGGCTTCTTTTTTTTTTTTTTTT
>NW_003852404.1:2053759-2055210 GCF_000181295.1 Otolemur garnettii
AACTACAACAACAAAAATACCCAGGCGCTGTGGCAGGCACCTGTAGTCCCAGCTACCTGGGAGGCTGAGACAAGAGAATCACTTAAGCAAAGAGTTTGAGGTTGCTGTGAGCTGTGATGTGACAGCAATCTACTGAGGGTGACTTAGTAAGATGCTGTCTCAAAAAAAAAAAAAGACAAAACAAAGCAAAACAAACAAGATACATGCAGAGGTCCATGCATCTCAAATGGGGCTCTTGGAGCAGCCAGAGAGGGAGGAGGACCACCATGGAAAACAGTTTGTTCCAGGATTCAAGGGCAAGGGTATTTCAAAGAGGAGAGGGTGGTTAACACTGACAGACGCTCTTAGAAGTCAAGTAAGAAAAGTACCTGTTGTGTTCCTAAAGATCCTAGTTAATCCTGAAAGAACTCTTGGAGTAATAAGGCCTGAAAACAGACTGGAGTGGGTTGAAGGGTGAATGGGGGTGAAGGTGAATCAGAATTGTATTTCACAGGGTATTTGCCCTGCCTCCTCAATCACATGGAACATATATTTTCAACTTTAAATTCCATTTTGTATATATTCATTGTATCATAGTTAGAATGTACAGATTAGCTGAAAGAAAATTACTCATGTCCTCACCTAGTAATATTTTAATGTATATCTCTCCAGGATTTTTTTTTTTTTCTTTTTTGTGCAAACTATATGATCTTCCCAATCAGGGTAAAATACCACGGGGCTATTTTAAGAGGAGGAAATTCAGGCTTACAGAAGCAAGCAATTTATCCAACTGTACACGGCCGGGCAACAGCAGAACCAAGATTGGAATTTACGTCTGTCTGACTCCAAAACCAATGTTCTTCACCGCTCTGCTCCCCTGGGTTGTTACTTGGCGGAATTTTTTCCAGAGGACCTCAGGCTCCAGAACTAAACCTATCCTGAACCCCAGAGGATGGTGAGCCGAGCTGAAGGTGAAAGGCAGACGGATATAGGGCTCAGGAAGAGCAAAGGCTTGGGTGAGGTGTTGGGGTAAGGGAGAGAGGGTCAAGCAAGTATCAGCTTCCGTCCTCGCAATCAAGCAGGCATCGGCCTTCCCATTGTACAGATTAGGAAAACGAGGTTCCGAGAAGAGGAGTAATTTTCCCAGAGTCACACAGCTAGCTCCCCGCGTGCCAAATCACACATCCCCGGAGGAGGCCCCATTAAGCAGGTGACCCGCCCTGGAAGCGCGCGGAGCAAGGGCTGACAGCTGGGCGAGTAGAGCAAGGGAGGGGTGGGGGGCGATGCGAGGCGGAGCGAGAACAAGAGTAGGGCAGGACTGGGGGAGGGGAAGGAGAGTGGAGGTGAGGGAGAAAAGACAGGGTCACCGGGGGGCTGATAACGCATCAGGAGAGGAAGGAAAGGCAAGGGGCACCAAGCTGGGGTGCAGGGGTGGGGCAGCCAAGGCTGTGGGAGGTAGGAGGAGTTCAGAG
>NW_003852404.1:2055866-2060237 GCF_000181295.1 Otolemur garnettii
TCCTCATCGTCGAGGCGGCGGGGTGGGGGGGAGGATGGATCGAGGGACGGTTTGTGGGGGGTCTTGAGGTCTTCTTGATGACAGACTCCACAGGTTGGACGACATACCTCAAATGCTCTGAATGACGGTCTTCGTCGCATGTGTATTTGCTTAGTGCCTTACAGCCTCTGTGTCTTCATCTTCGGAGCCCCACAGGGTGTCCCCCCAAGTCACTCCCCTTGTGAGAAGCAGACTTCCCGCCTCAGTCCTGAACTTAACTTTCTCCCAGGCTGCAGGGAGGCCCCCTTCCTTTGACCGCTGATTCTTAGCTTTGCCCCGCGTTTGTGGAATGAATGCAGATGGGAAAGCGCCAGGAGCCGGGGTTCACCTTGGCTCGGCTGTTGCCAAGTTTATAGACTCCTTTCCCCTCCCCGCTCCTCTTTGTCTTTCCCAGCAAAGCGTCCCAGGCCTTTTCTTTCGCCCTTACAGGCTGCCCCACCCCATTCCCATGCTCATTGGAGTTCATCCCGTTCTTTTCGGAACCTGCTGGAGCTTTCCCGGGCTTCTCTGCAGGGAATATTCTACGGCAGACACCCTGTGGCTATGGGCCAACGGAGAATAGTGTGTTTTTGCAGTTTCCTTCCAGAGGATGCCCTAAATCTGGATGGTATTTTGGACCTTCGCGGCAAGGTCTAGCCTTCCGTCCTTCCCCATAAGTGTGCTGGCCACCTACTGTGTGGCAGATACAAAGCTTGATAGTTCATAACACCCTGGGTGGATGTCTTGGGAAATCTCTCCTTTTCCTCCTCTCCCCTGGCAGGCTGACTCTCCATCTCAGAGTCTGTTTGTATCACTTTGCAGGGGTGATTGAGGATTGTGGAAGGACCGTTTGACTTGGAGGAAAGGCAATCCTATGTTCAGATTTGGTCTCTGCAGTCTGCCAGTTGGGCAAGCTTGGGCATGTGACCTGATCTGTCATCTGTAAAATGGGGATAATGATGTTTATCTCACCCGACTGTGGTGTGAGATGAATGGAATGGAATGATTATCATTAGGTTAATTGATGGACCTCTTTAGGTAGCGATTGGGTCTTTTTGGCCTTCATTTCTCTCACAGAGGTTAGCCTTGTACTTTGCACATAGTAGGGATACATGTTTTAATTAAAATAAGAAGTGGCCAGTGAGATTTGGCTTCCTTCCTTGGGGAAAAAGAGTAGTTTGGAGGCCACTGCCTATGAACCTGGATTATATTTTGCTGGTAGGCTCACAGCCCATCCTGCAGAGGGCCTCCTGAGGTTTGTATTCAGTCTTGCATTTCATGACCCAGTAGAGTTCAGCACCATCCATACCTTTAGGTATTTCATGGTTCCCCTACCTTTCCAGGTTGTTCATTAGAATGTTTAATCAGAGCAGGAGAAGGGGCTGCACTATGAACCCTTCTCTGTGGACAGAAATGCCCATTGCCGTCCATGCAGTTGGCCTTGCTGGGCTTTGTGTACGCAAGCACTTGTGTGTGTTTGGGGGAGGGGCCCTTAGAGTGGGTCTGGAGGTACGCTCTGGTCAGGGCTCAGCTTTGCTGCCGTTCAGGCCAGGCAAAACCCACTCAGCATTGTCTTTAGATCTTTGGTTTGGTGCATGCAAAGTTTCATTTTCAGAACAAAAAGGCTTGTGGCACCCAAACACAGCTTTTCTCTTCAGTATTCAGTTAAGTTAAGATCCTGACCTTTGGATTAGACTTTTCTGAGCTTTCCTGTTTGGTTTTGCATTTGCATTAATATTTTGTTAATATCTTGTGTTTTCATGTACTATGTTGCTGCAATTTTTTCCCCTAGTTCTGGGCATGACTATCCCACCCCCAGGCTTGAAGCTTCATTTGGCTGAATCAAAATGCAACTGATTCTTAAGTCTTCCAGTTCTGGCCGGTTTCCTGGGAGCAACTAAGGACCCTGTCCTGGGACTTGCAGCCCTTCTGTACAATTCTTCTAGAAGGACCCTGGGCAGATGACAGGAATCTAGAATGTCCTTAGAGAGCCAAGGACTCCTCTAAGATAGAGATTGGTTAGGAACTCTCTAATTTAAGATGGAGAAACTGATGTCCCGAGAGGGTGAAAGACTTGTGCAAGCTCCCACAGCTGGGTAGTGAAAAAATTTGGCATTTATACGCCAGGTGTTTTAAACCCTTGGTCCTATTTGCTTTCCTTTGGTGATTTTGTTATTTTTACTTTTTTATGTTTCAACCACTTGAAGACTTTTTTTTTTTGCAGTTTTTGGCCAGGGCTGGGTTTGAACTCACCACCTCCAGCATATGGGGCCGGCGCCCTACTCCTTTGATCCACAGGCGCCACCCTGAAGACTCTTATGACTGTTTCCTTTTGAAGTCCATCTGTTTGTTTTCCCTGTGTCACTTCTCTGAACTTCAATGATTTTATCCTCAAAATGGGTGTCATAATCCTTTCCTGTTTACCTCACTGGGTTAAAATTTTTTGTTTTTAATTGTGAAACACTATGCAAATGTAAGGGTGAGCAATAAGGTAATCCTTATATCAACCAGCTTCTTTCTCTCCTGGGTCCCTTTATTTTGTGTTTGAGATAGTCTCACTTTGTTGCCCTCAGTACAGTGCCATGGTGTCATAGCTCACAGCAACTTCAAACTTCTTGGGCTCAAAGAATCCCCTTGCCTCCGTCTCCAGAGTAACTGGGACTACAGGCACCCACCATAACACCTAGTTATTTTTAGAGACAGGGTCTCACTTTGCTTAGGCTGGCCTGGAACTCCTGAACTCAAGGGATCCTACTCGCCTGGGTCTCTAGAGTGCTAGGATTATAGGTCATTCCTCCATGCCTGGCTCCTGGGCCCCTTTATACCCATCACTCATTGATATTCACAGAAACAGGTGAAAACAGGCCCAGGGAGGTAAAGGCTGTTGCCCTGGGTTACACAGAGGGTATCTGACTCTACTGTGCCCTGTCTGTGCTCTGTCCAGTTCTCCAGCCCATCTCTGTGCTAGCACCAAGGACATAAAGATGCCGCTTTGGTTTGCTGGCTGACTGGGAAGACACAGCTCATCTTAGGGAGATACAAGAAGGGACCCAGGAGTCTGTCCTGAGTGTTCAGAGAAAGGTACAGTCAGTGCTATCAGAGGCTAGCAGAACAGGAGAGAGAAAGAACAGTAAGGACTGGTGCAATTCAGGAGAACTTCTTGGAGAAGGTGACACTTCCAAATGGAAGGATAGATGAACCCTGTTTATTGGAGAGAACAAGTCAGTGAATTCAGAGACAGAGCCCAATGAGAAGAAAGTATGTCAGAAACCAAGTGAGTCATTTTGACTGGAAGGAAGAATTCATACTGTATTGTGCATCTCAAACTATTAGTGAATGCATATACCCCAGTGAATCTTAGGTGAAGCAATCTACCACAAATAGGGGATCGTCAAAGGCTAAGGTTTTCTATACTTTTTAATTTAAAAATAAAGTTTTAATTAGATAGCAGACATAATTTTTTTTTGTTGAGGCAGAGTCTCACTATGTTGCCCTCCATAGAGTGCTGTGGCATCATAGCTCACAGTATCCTCATACTCTTGGGCTCAAGCAATGCTCTTGCCTCAGCCACCCAAGTAGCTGGGACCACAGGCATCCACCACAGCACCTGGCTGTTTTTAGAGGGGGGATCTCACTCTGGCTCAGGCTGGTCTCGAACCTGTGAGCTCAGGGCAATCCACCTGCCTCAACCTCCCAGAGTGCTAGGATTACAGGAGTGAGCCACTGCCCCCTGCCTTCTTTCTTAATGTTTATTTTTATTATTTGTTTTGTTTTGGCTGGGGGCTGGTGCCCTACCCCTTTGAGCCACAGGCACCGCCCCTCTTTCTTAATTTTTAATCTTGTGAATTTTCTCATTTGCTTCAGAATGTCTGTATTTGTTTGAGTCTAAAAATTATATAATCTTACAGATAGTTTGCAAGAAATACAAACCGTCTTATGCTTGTTTCTGTTCAAGGAAAATTGTTTTATTTTTATTTTGTTTATTTATTTCTTTATTTATTTATTGAGAGTGAGTCTTGCTCTGCCACCCAGGCTATTGTGCCATGGCTTCAGCCTAGCTCATAGCGACCTCAAACTCCTGGACTCAAGCTATATTCCTGCCTTGGCCTCCAGCTGGAATTGTAGGTGCCCACCACCATGCTCAGCTAATGTTTCTATTTTTAGTACAGATGGAATCTCACTTTACTTAGGCTGGTCTCAACCTCCTGACCTCAAGCAGTCCTCCTGCCTTGGCCTCCCAGAGTGCTAGGACTGTAGGCGTGAGCCAGCATACCCAGCCAGGGAATTTGTTTTAAAGAATTAGAGGTGTCGGGCGGCATGTGGCTCAGTGTGTAGGACACCAGCCCCATATAC
>NW_003852404.1:2060968-2061551 GCF_000181295.1 Otolemur garnettii
GCACACTTCTCGGAGAAGAGGGGCAGGGCCTGGATAGTTGCCCCAGACGTGTCCATGGTGATTTCTCTCCATTTGGCACAATCCAGGCTCTAGGGAGACTAATTATGCTCATCCTGTTTCATACTCCCCTGGGTTAGATCATTTACACGTACTCCCAGGTATAGGTGAGCCCCAGTTTGGAAAACTCAAGGGTGGAAGAATTAAAAAGATGGATTAATGCTACTGCACTCCAGCCAGGGCAAGAGAGGGAGACTCTCTCTCAAAAGAACAGATGGGGGTGGAGTGTGCTGGCTCACACCTCAGCACTCTGGGAGGCCGAGGAGGGTGTATCTGGATCTCTTGAACTCATGGGTTTGAGACTAGCCTGAGCAAGAGTGAGACCCTGCCTCTAAAAAATAGCTGGCGTTGTGGCGGGTGCCTATAGTTCCAGCTACTTGGGAAGCTGAGGCAAGTGAATCACTTGAGCTTAAGAATTTGAGGTTGCTGTGGGCTGTGATGCTACAGTACTCTACCAGGGGTAAGAAAGTGAGACTCTGTCTCAAAAAGCAAACAAACAAACAAGATGAATTAGAGGCTGGGCATG
>NW_003852404.1:2061571-2062120 GCF_000181295.1 Otolemur garnettii
ATAGCAAGACCCCATCTATAAAAAAATTATTTTAATTAGCCAGGTGTGGTGTTGCACACCTGTAGTCCTAGCTACTCGGGAGGCTGAGACAGAGGATTGCTTGAGCCCAAGTGTTTGAAACTATAGTCAACGATGGTTATATCACTGTAGTTTATTTGTTTAAATAAATAAAAACTAATAAAATAAAAATATAGATCAGAATGCTAAGAGGGTACAGCAAGACTTGGAGGACCTTGAATGCCAGTTAAGTGTTCTGCCTTTTAGGTGGGCATCGGTCACCGCTGGAGCCAATAACGTTGCCCAAGGAATGGATGAGATCATCCCTGCCAAGGGATGCAGCAGCCAGCATAGTGCCAGGGACTACTCCAGTCCAGATCCTATTATTAGGCACTGGGTAGGCACATTGCTCAGCACAAGAGATGCAGTCTTGGCTCGGCGCCTATGGCTCAAGCAGCTAAGGCGCCAGCCACATACACCTAAGGTGGCGGGTTCAAATCCAGCCCGGGCCGCCAAACAACAATGATGGCTGCAACCAAAAAATAGCCGGGC
>NW_003852404.1:2062908-2066027 GCF_000181295.1 Otolemur garnettii
TCACTTGAGCCCAGGAGTTGGAAGTTGCTGTGAGCTGTGATGCCACGGGCACTCTACCCAGGGGGACAGCTTGAAGCTCTGTCTCAAAAAAAAAAAAAAAATTAATGACCTTTAAATGTTTTTTCATGGCACACCAGTTGAAAATCCCTGCTCTATTCTGTTTCACCAACCAGATCCTCAAGGAAAATCACTTGAGCCCAGGACTTTGAGGCTGCTGGGAGTCATAGTGACACCATTGCACTCTAGCCTGGGCAACAAAGCAAGAACCTGTCTCAAAAAAAGAGACCAAAGGGGCAGAAATATCATGATGGGCAAATGGAAGAGTGACCCGAGCTGAGTTTGGGACGATAGGCTGGGGTCATATTCCAGCTTGTAGGTTCTGGTAGCAAGTTTGGATTTTACTTAGTTAAGCAGGCAAGTAACATAATCTGTATTTTAGAGCGGTCATATTAGCTGCTGTGTAGAGACAAGATTGGAGAGGGCAGGAGAGGACCCGAGGAGGCTGTTTTGGTTGTTCAGGGAAGAGCTGATGGTGCCGTGGATGGGGTTGTGATTGGTGGAGGAGAGAAGTGGAAAGATGGTAGAAGTGTTTTATAAATAGTAATGTCAAGATACGATGATGGGGTCGGGAGTGGTGCATGTGGGGAGTGGTCAAGAATGGTCCCTAAATTCTGATGGAAGGGTGAAGGGGAGATGTAGGAGGGGGACGTGTTTGGGGGAAGATTAAGAATCCCATTTGTATATCTTATAGGTCTTGAGACATCCAAGTGGGGATGTCAAGAAGGCAGATAGGTATGTGAGTTTGGAGCTTACCAAAGTGGGCTGGATTTAACACACTTGAGAGTCCTTGGCATTGAGATAGTACGTTTCAAACTTGCATCTGTGTAAGAATCACCTGGCATCATTCCCATCAGGCTTTTTATGGCATGCCACAGAAGCCGCCTGAGCTGCTCTGAGCAGAAAAGTACAAAAGTAGTTCTCTGAAAGGGAATAGTCAGTAGTTCACAGAATTTCTGGGAAGCTGGTGAACTGGGGCTCAGCAGCAGGCAAGATCTCAGCCAAAATCATGCCACTGAGCCAGTTGGGCAGGATACTGTTACCATGCACTAAATGCCATTGCTTGTAGTGTCACTGTCCCCTGGACACCATCTCTGCTGTTGCCACCAGCATTGGAATGGATCTTCCACTGCCTCTGCTCCTGATTCAGAGTCTGCAGGGAAGGCCTCTGATTGGTTCAGCCTAGATGCAAGGGAGGGTGGGAAAGCATAAATTTGGTCTTTTCAGCTTTATAGGAGGTGAACTCTGCCGAGACTAGGGCAGCAAGTAATTCCCCAGACATAGAAAGGAGGTTTGGATGCCAAACTGGCACAGAATGACAAATGTCCTTGACAACTGGTTTGCCACCAAGATGTGAGGGCCTCTGGGAATCCTCATTTAAACAGCACCCCAGAGATTCCCAGGCAGGTGGTCCATGAACGGAATCACCTTTGTATCGTTGCTTTAGCTGGTATTTAAAGCCCTGGGAATGGATAAGATCACTTGGAGAGAGGAATGAAGAGGGCCAGGCCCAGCTGAGGAGTTAATGAAAGAGACTGAGAAGGAAGGAAGGGAATCAAGACTGTGCCGTGTGGATGCCAGTAGAGGAGTCTTTCGAGAAGGGAGAGATGCTCAGCTCTGTCGGATGCTGCCCAGGTGTCCAGAGGTAAAAGATGGAAACGACATAAGAGACACAACCTCGGGCTTTGGCAACATGGAGGTTGCTGGTGACCTTAAGAGCAGATTTAGTGCCATTTTCCCTTCCCCACCAGCTTGGACTGATTCGAGGAGAGGGCCAACGAGAAGTTCTTCTGAGAAAGGGAGCAGAGACGCGGACTGCGTTAAGGACCTGGATCTGGAGAGTTTCCTAGGATGGGCTTGGAACCTGGCTCCACCGGGCCCAACCTCTCCCCACGCCAGCTGTCTCTTGTGAGACGTCAGTCACAAGCCCGTCTCTCAAAATCTTCTCTTCTCAAATTTCGGTTTTCTTTGGTGATCACTTCCTTGGCTAACCTTCAGGTGTTTGTGGCCCCTGAGATGATGCAGGCAGATCTGGGGACAGAAACTGGAACTTTAAGTCAGAGCAGGAGAATGCTTTACCTAAAGGCAATTCGTTCATACAGATTTCAGACAGAAGTTGCTGTAAATTCCTTTCGATGGACCTACTACTTGTGCCCAGAGCAGCTGCAGCGAGGCCCACAGAGGCACAGCAAGTGGCTCCTCAGACTCTAGGACAGGGCCCTGGGAATATTGTCATTTGGCATCACAGGGGTCACTGGAGGCTCTTTGGAGGGCAAGGAAGGCTGAGCTGGGAACAGCTGTTGAAGGTTTTAGATCTTGATCAAGCTTTTCAGAATCTCAGATACCGTGAACTACACCCAGACCTACTGAATCAGAATCTCCCAGGGGTGAGGCCTGGGCAAGTGAGCGGTTCAGAAGTTCCCTGTTGACTCTGCTGAGCAGTCAAGGTGAAAACTAATGTGGTGAGTTATTATTGCATGCCCATTTAAGGTTCATGACCATTGAACCGTATTTACTAAATACCTGCTGTGTACAAAGGCAGGCTCTGAGGGCATGGAGATGACTCCACAAGGTCCCCGTCTCCAGAGGAGAAAGGACTCTACTGGTTAAAAGATGATTGACCACCCACAGCATGCGGGGATGAGGCCTGTGGCGAGAGTCCAGTAACTAAAGTTAGACCTGAGTTTAAATTCCTTTTGGCTCTGTGATCTTGAGCAAATGACGTAATCTTTCTGAATCTGTACATTAGGGATGATGAAAACTATCTTAGGAGTTTGTTTGTGGGGATAACATGTAAACCATCTAGACCATTGATTTTCAACTGGTGTGTCCCGAGAGGATCTTAGGTATGCTGCAAAAATTTGTAAAGATCATTCATTAAATTATTTTCAAAAGAAGTTCAGAGCACAAGAAGTGTATTCTTTTCTTTTTTCTTTTTTTTTTTTTGATTAACATAATTTCAGTGTGCTGTGGAATTTTTTTTTTTTTTTAAGAGACAGAATCTTACTTTGTCGCCCTTGACAGAGTGCGGTGGCATCACAACTCACAGCAACCTTCAGCTC
>NW_003852404.1:2066352-2073462 GCF_000181295.1 Otolemur garnettii
ATTCTCTTGCCTCAGCCTCCTGAGTAGCTGGGACCACAGGCCCCCGCCACAATGCCTGGCTATTTTTTGTCGCAGTTTGGCCAGGGCCGGGCTTGAACCTGCCACCCTCGGTATATGGGGCCGGTGCCCTACTCACTGAGCCACAGGTGCCGCCCGGTGCTGTGGAAGTTTATAGGTCCGAGTGTGCCGTGAGATAAAAAAAGGTTGAAAAACATAGTCTATATCTTAGACTATCAGTGACACATAACAGGTACTTGATAATTTTTTTAGGTTCTCTTTACTTAAAACCACAAATACTCTTGCACACAGGGTAAAGAGATCAGGAACCACACAGAGAAAAGAGAAAAGCAGTTGCAATAGGAATAAGGTCATTACTATGAGTGAGAGCTAAAATTATCTGTGCAGTCCTGGCACCAAAGCAAAAGAGAAATCCCTACACCTTGGACCCATCAGGGAATGAATAGCTGAGCCTGGTTGTGGACAAGGCAGGGTCTTCCCTCAGCTCTGCCCTTTGCTCTCCCGTCGTTTCATTTCTTTGTCAAACATTTGCCTAGAGCCTACCTAGATGTTCTCACTCCTGGCCTCCCCTTACAATCCCCCGGGCTGCTTTTTTTTTTTTCCATCATGATAAAATTCACATAACATAAAATTCACCATGCTAACCATTTTGAAATATATACTTCATGGTTCTTTAGCGTATTCGCAGTGTTGTGCAATCATCACCGCTATTTAATTCCAGAACATTTTCATCACCCTGAAAAGAAACCCTGTACCAATTAGCGGTCATTCCCCCTTCTCAGCCCCTGGCAACTTTCTGTCTCTGTGGATTTGCCTGTTCTGGACGTTTCATATAAATGGAATCCTACAATGTGTGGCCGTTTGTGTCTGGTTTCTTTCGGTTGGCGTCATGTTTTCAAGGTTCATCCATGTTGTCTGGGTTGCTTTAAAAGCAGTGAAAATAGGAATAACACACATTAGGCAGGGTTGTAAGCATTTTCTAGATATTAACATATGTTGTCTGGATACAGAGAAAGTGTTTGCTGAGCTACCATGGAACCCTCTCTGTATGCCACACACCAAGCTAGGTTTGATCAGATGAGATAGATGCCGTTATTATTCCATTTGACAGATGGGGAAATGGAGGCTCAGAGAAGCTAACTTACTTGCCCCAGATCACACAGCTAGGAGGACTGGAGTCAGAATTTGGACCTCAGGACAGTATGACTGGAAAGCTGGAGTTCTTTTTTTTTGAGACAGAGCCTTAAGTTGTCGCCTTCAGTAGAGTGCTATGGCATCACAGCTCACAGCAACCTCAAACTCTTGGGTTTAAGTGAGTCTCTTGCCTCAGTCTCCCAAGTAGCTGGGACTATAGGCACCTGCCACAACACCCTGCTATTTTTTTGGTTGTAGTTGTCATTGCTGTTTGGCAGGTCCAGGCTGGATTCAAACCCACCAGCTCTGGTGTACGTGGCTGGTGCTTGAGCTGCAGGCGCCGAGCCGAAAGCTGGAGTGCTTAACCCCTGCTCTCTTTTCTCTGTTCCCATAGAGCTTTGCTAATATTTATCCATTCATTTAATCATCCATTTATTCCACATTGTTTATTGACGTCCATGTGCTGAGCCCTGTGCTGGGTGCTACAGATACAAGGGCAAATGAGCTGATCCTGCCCTTCTCGGTTTTAAGCCCCATAGAGGTCAGACATGCGTGGTGAATGAGAGCCAGGAGTGCTCTGATAAAAGCCTGTAGTGGGCACAGGGTGGCATAAAGATAAGCAAGGTCAGTTCTGTTGTGGGGAGGGGTGACCCGTAAGCTGAATCAAGAGAGAGGGGGTGAGGTGGAGGCAGCTTGGCATGTTTAGGTAGTCACAGGGCCAGAGTTTAAGGGGTTAGCAATGGATAGCAAGCCCGAGTGGGGGCAGGGAGGGATTCGTCCTGGCCTACAGAGACCCCAGAGGGTGGGAGGCACCAGACCCTTTGCTGCTCTGACCAAGAGGGCAGGCTGGGCCTGCCCCAGGATTGGGTGGAATTCAGGGCTTGGGGCCACGGGTCAGGCAGGAATCTTCAGTGGTCATTCCAGCAAAGTTCTTGCTCTCTGAGCTCATCATTGCCGAGCAGTCTCCCGAGGAAAATCCCAGCCAGGAAACTTGGGGTTTGCAGAGGCCTCAGCATACATCAAGGGCGCGGCTCCCTTCCTGCAACCCGTCTTCCTCCCTGCCCCCCATCCTGCCAGGGGGCATCAGTGAGGCTGGACAGGTGCCCAGGCTGGGGAGACATCTGCAGAGGCCCCACCAAGGGGGGCGCAAGGCCAGTCACGGGCTCCAGCAGTGCAGGAAGGAAAACAGCCAGAGGCGGAGGGATCCTAAAATAATAAATGTCAGAGCTGGCAGGAGGCTTCCATGTTGCTGCCCAACCCCTTCACTCCAGAAGAAGAGTTGGAGGCCCAGGGAGGGAAGGAGACTGGGGGAGGTCACACTGCGGGGCTGGGACAGAGTGGGAGCTGTGGGCACTCAGGCAGGGCCAGGGGCCACCTTGCATGGGGAAGGCAGGGGGGAAGGTGGGAAGAGCCCTGCCGTCCTCTGGCACCCTCTTCTGACTGTCCCAACCTGGACTCTGAGGTGCTGGGGGTGGCACCTTATCCAGATGAAAACCACCTGGTGTCTTTTGCTCCTGCTGGTGGCCGAGGTTGGAGCAGCCTCGCAGGGTGCAATTAACCTCGACTGTGAGTCCCAGAGCATTGACCTAGCAGGGAATTTAGAGCTTGAGTCTGTCTGTTTTTAGTTGTACAGATGGGGAAACTGAGGCACAGCAGGAGAAAGGCACTTGTTCAGAGACACACAGGCCTTTAACTGGGCATCCCTCCCCTTGGAGCTGGTCCCAGGCTCTCGGTCTGATGGCCTTGTGCTGGTCGTACGAGAAAGCCATTCCCTCAAAATGTTTCTGCATCACCTCTGAAGAGGCCTAACATCCACCATCAGAAAAAAAAAATATTACTTCAGTCATCCCAACAATCCTTACAGAGATTACTGGGGCTTGGAGATGTGGGATTTATCTCAGGGTTTTCCGCATTGTGATACTAAGAGAGGGCTCTGGAGGTGGAGAGCTCTGCCCTTCTTCCCTGACTATGAGCAAATCCCTAACCTACTCCAGCCTCAGTTTCCTCATCTGTAAAGTGGGGAGGGTGATAACTACTTTACAAGGTTGTTGGGAGGAATAGACGAGGTGCCAAACATAAAGCACCTGCCCATAGCCAGCGCTCGGGAAGTGGGGCCTTGGTGGAACTCGTGTTAATGATAGACTCGTCTTGGGAGCTTGGAATTTGAGTCCTTCCTGTTTGGTGATCTGGGCCAGGGCTGGACTCCCCACTTCCCTGTCATACCTGGGGGATAAGACTGCATCCCTTTTCCTCCCACTTGGACAGGGGTCAGCAGCCTCACCCTGGTGTTGGACTTTCTACCGTGAAAATGTATCAGTTAACTCCTCCACTCAGAGCCCATCAGCAGCGCCCCATCACTTACAGAATAAAACCTAGAGGTGTAGATAAAAGCATGGACTCTGGAGCCCCACGGCCTGGGTTTGACTTTAGGTTCCAGCACTTACTGGGTTTCCTGAGCTTTGGCAAATGCCCCAGGTTCCCTGGGCCTCGGTTTCCTCATCTGTGAAATCTCCTGGTTAGTGAAAGCGTTACATGAAATAATACAGGGTGGTCATAAAGTTCCTGTGCAATTTAAAATAGTATGCCAGGCTTTATAACCACCTTGTACAAAGCGTGTCAAGTGTTTGGAATAGAACGTGGGACATGTTTAGCATGTGTCCCAGCCGGTCAGTTAGGGCCCTGTGTAGGCCCCAGGGCCTCACTGCTCACCACTTTCCCACTGGCCCTGATAAACTCCTGGCTGTTCCTTAGGTGTGCTGTGTGTTCCTAGGGGCTTAGCAGAGGTGCCTTCTCTCTCAGTACCATCTTCCCCTTTCCTGCTTTGCTCCACCCGTGTCTCCTCATTCTAAGGCTCTGATAAAGCGTCACTTCAACCTGGGGAGTGGCGCACGTGCTCCCCTAAGCTCCTCTCCTGCCCCAGGTTTGCCAAGGCCTTAGCAAGCATGGCTTCATCTATGTGTTGTCTCTGCTGCCGAGCTGTAAGCACCCTGAGGGCAGGGACTGAGGCTGACATCGCTCTATCTCCAGCACCTGTGCAAGGCCTGGTATACCATCAGGTGCTCAGTTTGTATGGAAAGCTCCTACTCTGTGTCAGCAACTCTATTAGAGACTTTACCCAAGCCCCTTGCCTCACGAGGATGGAGAGGAGTAGGTCTGCACATTTGAGATAGCAGTGTCGATGGCTCTCAAGGTCTCCTCGGGTCATGTCAAGGGAGTGGAGCAGAGCTGGAATTGCCCCAGATGCAGGATGCCTTCTCAATCATGCCCTTTACCCCTCCTTGCTGGCCACCCAGGAAGGGCCTTGTAGGGCTCCTTGCCTTTCTAGTGGTTGGGTAGGTGGATGAGAAAAAGCAAAGGTAGACTATGACATGAGCCAGACAGCTCACATTTGCACAGGCTACGGACACTCCTCGTTTTACATGATTCCGTTTCCAGTGGGAGGTGGCCCAAACAGTGATTGTCATTCCATTTTGCAGGTGGGGAGTCTGCAGTCCAGAGAAGCTGGGGACTTGCTCAGGGTCACAGTGCTGGCAAAGAGTTGGGTCGGGAGTAGATCTTGTCTCCTTACTCCACATCCTACGCTCTTTCTGCTCTATGCCCGCTGCGACTAGTCCATGACACCTGGCTGATGCCTTCATCCAGCAGGTGGAGTCAGTAGACCCTGCCTTACCCCTTCCTGGCTTGCCCTCCAGGACCCTCTTACGTGGTCCTTAACCTTAGTCCTGGGCCTTAGATCCTCTAGCCTCCCTTAGGCCCCCTCCTCCCAGACCTCGCTCTCCCATTCCATCATTCTTATTGAAAGTCGGGGCTATTCATTCATTGAAAAGGGACGAGTTCAATATACTAAGGTGTCAAGGACCAATTTTAGTTAACTTAGTGAAGCAGTTCCCAACTTTTCTGAAAGTTGGGACCTTTGTCTTCTTTTATTAATTAGTATTACAGAAAATTTCAAACATACATAAAAGTAGACTCACCAGCTTCAACAATTAACAATATTTTGCCAATCTTATTTTTTTATCTACAGCTCTTCTCCCCTCCGCCTGCCCCCCCCTTAATTCCATCTCATGGATAATTTGGAATATTCATAAAAACAGGACAGAACGGTGAACCCCTTTTACTCATCACCTGGTCCTGCTTGGTCCACACCCCTATCTGCTTCCCCAATGCTCCTCTTATGTTGAAGAAAACCCTAAACATCTTACCATTTCATCCTGAAATCGTTCAATGTGTATCTCTAAGCAATAAGGGCTCCTTTTGTTAAATTTACATTAACTATGGTGCCAGTATTGTACCCCAAGACATTAATAGTAATGCCTAAATCATCAGTAATCCAATTTTCAAATTTCCAGTTTTCTCATAATTGTCCTAACTTCATTTAGTTATTTTTGAAAAAATCAGGACTCAAGTAATATTCCTGCCTTGTCCTTTGTTGATGTGTCTTGTAAGTCTCTTAAGAGTCCCTCCATGATATTTTTGGTGTTCTACAGTTCATTTTAATTAAGGAACTAGGTGGTGGGCTGGGCGCAGTGGCTCACGACTTGGGAGGCAGAGGCAAGTGGATTGCCGGAGTGCACAGGTTCGAGACCAGCCTGAGCAAGAGCAACACCCTGTCTTTAAAAATAGCCGGGCCTTCTGCAAAAATAAATAAATAAATAAATAAATAAATAAATATAGCTGGGCCTTGTGGCCGGCACCTGTAGTCCCAAGTACTTGGGAGACTGAGGCAAGAGAATCTTTTGAGCCCAAGAGTTTGAGGTTGCTGTGAAGCTGTGATGCCATGGCACTGTACTGAGAGTGACAAAGTGAGACTCTGTCTCAAAAAAAAAAAAGAAAAAGAAAAGAAACTAGGTGGCGTGTTCTATAGCTGCATACAGTCTGGTTGTGCTCATTATTGCATACCCAGGTATAGTTTAAAAGTTTCTCCATCTTCTACATTACCTATAAATTGGCAATTGGATCTAGAAATGAGAAACCCCTTTTTGTGTACTTTATATATCATTTAATTCAATGTTTTAAGTGTAACTGGGTTTGCTCATTAAAATACTGTACTGTAGGCTCGGCGCCTGAGGCTCAAGTAGCTAAGGTGCTAGCCACATACACCTAAGGTGGCGGGTTCGAATCCAGCCCGGGCCCACCAAACAACAATGATGGCTGCAACCAAAAAAAAATAGCCGGGCATTGTGGAGGGTGCCTGTGGTCCCAGCTACTTGGGAGGCTGAGGCAGGAGACTCGCTTAAGCCCAGGAGTTGGAGGTTGCTGTGAGCTGTGATGCCACGGCACTCTACCCAGGGGGACAGCTTGAGGCTCTGTCAAAAAAAAAAAAAAATACTGTACTGTAGGTCAGGTGTAGTAGCTTGTGCCTGTAATCCCAGCACTTTGGGAGGCCAAAAAGGGAGGATTGGTTGAACCCAGGAGCTTGTCACTGGGCTGGACAATATAGTGAGACCAAGTCTTTATTAAAAAAATAGAAAAAAATTAGCCAGGTATAGTGGGGCATGTCTGTAGTCTCAGCTACTCAGGAGGCTGAGGCAGGAGGATCACTTAGAACCACAAGTTCTGAGCTTCAGTGAGCAGTGATGACTCTAGCCAGGGCTATGGAGTGAGACCCTATCTCTAAAAAGTTAAAAAATAGACCAGGTGCCATGGCTTACACCTGTAACCCTGGCATTCTGGGAAGCCAAAGAGGGTGGATTGCTTGAGCTCAGGAGTTTAAGACCAGCCTAAGCAAGAGTGAGACCCCATCTCTACTAAAAATAGAAAAACTAGCTGGCATGTTGCATGCCTATAGTCCCAACTATTCAGAAGGCTGAGGCAAGAGGATTGCTCAAGCCCAAGGGTTTGAGGTTGCTGTGAGACCCTGTCTCAAAAGATAAAATAAATATATTTTAAAAATGTACATTTAATGTAATCTTCTGTGTGGACATCAGAATCAAAGATCACAGGAGCCAGGACTCAGCC
>NW_003852404.1:2076283-2093499 GCF_000181295.1 Otolemur garnettii
CCTTAGGTGTACGTGGCTGGCGCCTTAGCTGGTTGAGCTATAGGCGCCGAGCCAAAAGTTGGGTTTTCTTTGAGACAGAGTATCACTCTGTTGCCCAGGCTAGAGTGCTGTGGCATCAGCCTAGCTCACAGCAACCTCAAACTCCTGGGCTCAAGCAATCTTCCTATCTCAGGCCCTGAGTAGCTGGGACTACAGGTACAACTTGCCATATCCAGCTAATTTTTCCTTTTTTAGTAGAGATGAGGTCTCGCTGTTGCTCAGGCTGGTCTTGAACTGCTGAGCTCAAGCAATCCTCCCAACTTGGCCTCCCAGAATGCTGGGATTACAGGCACGAGACACTGTACCCAGCTCCAATGGTGAAATTCAATCTTCAGCCCTCAAGGCCTTAGCTCTAGCAGATCTGCCCTCTTGGCTGAGTTGCCATAGTGATCACAGCTGGCTCTGAGAAACCACAGGAATGAAGAATGGGTCCTATTGATGAATCCTGATCCAAGAAAGCGGCATGCAGAAGACCCTTCCAGCCAGGGCAGCTGGGCATGGCCTACTGCTGCCATCTATGGTCTTTTGCCTGCAGAGAACACAAATCAGAGAGCCAGAGCATGGGTGTATGTATGTGTGTGTGTGCCGGGTGGGCTGGGGTGGAAGGCACAAAGGGCATTGCCAGCATCTGGAATTCAGGGTTCATCTAGGGCCAGACAGGCCAGGCTGCCCAAAGGACTCCATTGGGCTTTCCAAGTTCAGATATGTCGCTTATACTCTGTGTTTCATCTGCCTTTGCTCAGTGCCTGCCTAGGCTTTTGTGTGGAGCTATTGACTCTTAGCTTTGAAAGGAATCTAGACTAGGTGCTGTGGCTCACTCCTATAATCCCAGCACTTTTGAGAGGCCAAGGTGGGAGGATCACTTGGAGACCAACCCAAGCAACACAGTGAGATCCAATCTCTACAAAAAATAGAAAAAAATTATATAGGAGTGGTGGTGCACACCTGTAGTCCTAGCTATTTGGGAAGCTAAGGTGGGAGGATCGCTTGAGCTCAGGAGTTGGAGGTTACAGTGGGCTATGATTGTGCCACTGTACTCCAGCCTGTGTGACAGAGCAAGACCCTGTCTTTACGAAAAAAGATAGAAAGAGAGAGCAGGAAGGAAGGGAAGGCAGAAAGGTATCTAAATAGCCATCGATTCTAATCCAAAATCCAGTGCCTGAATTGCTCTCTAGCACCTGAAATCTTTGAATACTGAAAGCGATGACGCGCTTACTCCCTCCAAGGGTGGTTTATCCCTCCATTGAGACATCCTCTGTTTGAGCTGAAATCCGTTTCTGTCACCCTAATTTCTACCTCTCTGTCCTGGGAATACTTTCCTAGGGCCAACCTGAACACACCAATTTTCTTTTCAGTAGGAAAGCCTTTAGAGTGTTTGTAGTGGGGGCCCCACCACTACTTGTTTTCTTTAGACAGATTTCTCTCCTAAGTTTGAGAGGATGGTGAGTGGGTGTAGTAGAGGTGGCCAAGTTGGGAATTCAGGTTCAGAGGCAGGAGCTGAGAACCTTTGTGGGGCAGGTTGGTAATGTAGAAAGAAGCTGGCCCTGGATTTGGCCAGTTCTGGGTTTAATTACAACTCTGCCACTGTTCATCACTGTGTGACCTGGACATGTCCCTTCCCCGGGCAGCTCTAAAACGGAGTGGTGATGCTGACCTCAAAGAGTGGCTGGGAGGATTGACAAGTAACTAGCCTGGTACAGAGCAGGTGCTTGGGTCACGTTCACAGCTTGCACTCTGTGACCTAGTGGCCAAGGTTTCACTGTGGTCCCTCTGCACCTGTGCTTCCCACATCTTGCTGAAGAGGATCATTAGGAGGTTAAGGGGAGGGGAGTAGGTTCAATTATTTCAAGGAAAGTTAAGAAATTCCTAAGCTAAATTTAATTTTGAAATACATGACATTTTTAGCTATCAAATGATAGACAGTAGTCTGAACACTTATATGAATTCATTTAATGTCCCCCAATAACCTTATGTGATAGGAATTAGTTTTTGTTGTTGTTGAGACAGAGTCCCATCCTATTCCCTGAGCAAAGTGCACTGGCATCATAGCTCACTGCAACCTCAGACTCGGGCTGTGGGCATCTTGCTGCCTCAGCCTCTGGAAGCTGCTGGGATTAATGAGTCGGGGTCTCTCTCTCAGACAAGTCTCAAACTCCTGAGCTGAAGCCATTCTCCCGCCTCCGCCTCCCACAGTGCTGGGATTACAGGTGTGAACCACCTTGCCTGGCTGTGGTAAGAACACGTATCATCCTCGTTTCATAAAAGGGGAAACTGAATTATAAAGAGGTCACCAGCGAGTACCTGTGGGAGCTAGAACTCAAACCCAGGCGGCTTGGGTAGCCCCATACTTTTCGCAGTGATGACGTACTGCATCTCAGAAGAGTAGAATTAGACCAGTGAGTCCTAAACTTCAGTCACCTGGAGGGCTTCTTCAACCACAGATTTCTGGGCACCAACCCCAGGTCTTCTGACTCAGCTGAAGAATTTGCATTTCTAGAATGTTCCCAGGTGATGCTGATGCTGCTGGCTCAGGGACCCCACCTTGAGAATCACTGACCACCAGGGATTAAGTGGGTCCACCTGAATCCAGAGGCAGATTTTATTTTTTTTCTTCCACCTAACTGCCCAGTCTCAGGCATGGGGAATGAGGCCTGATCTCATACAGAAGGCAGAGAACAAACCACAGTAAAAATCACACTCATTGGCTTGGCACCCATAGCACAGTGGTTATGCCACCAGCCACATGCACCAAGGCTGGTGGGCTCGGGCCTGGGCCAGCTAAACGACAATGACAACTGCAGCAAAAAAATAGCCAGGCATTGTGGCGGGTACACATAGTCCCAGCTGCTTGGGAGGCTGAGGCAAGAGAATCACTGAAGCCTAGGAGTTGGAGGTTGCTGTGAGCTATGCGCCACCGCACTCTATTGAGGGCAACATAATGAGACTCTGTTTCAAAAAAAAAAAATCACACTCATATTTTCCCAGTGCCTCAAGTCCTTGCCACATGCGGTCTGGTTTGCAATCTCAGTCCGTGAGTTAAGCAGAAAATGGTTTCCCGCTTCTTAAAAATAAAGTCCATTTTAAAGAGGAGGAGGTTTAGAGAACTGGCTGGGCTAGTGTCACCCATGGAGATAGTTTGGGGCAAAGATCTCAGCTCCCGATTCATCATGTTATAGCAGTGTCATTACAGGAGTCTGGAAACCTCTCTGCCCTTCCCCAAATGCCTTTCCTCTCTAAGAGGACTATCAGAATTTCTTCCTTAAAACTTTAATTCTTTAGCTTAAGTCTTTGAGCCTCGTTATAGCTTATACCGGAGGATAGGTGTTATCAGTCATTTACACCTCAGTGTGAATGACTGTCAAGTATTTTCTTGAGAAAGGGGTAATCAGAAGACTCCCCTTTTCATGCTCCTTTTAGGCATTTGTGTGTGTCTATATTTGTGAGCCTCTTGAAGGACCAGGCGGTGTCTTATGTGTCCCTAACTTCTGGCACCATGCCTGGCTGAAATAAGCACCAAAGAAATGCTTGTGGAAATGAATGAATGAATGAATGAATGGACAAACAAACTGTGCTCCTCTCCTTGCTTATTCTTCCCAGAGCAAGCAAGCTCCCTCCTCTGACAGTCTTGCCATTTGTGCCAATCACTCCCCCACTCTGCCTCACACTGCAGGCTCTTAGTCTCTCTTGTGCCTGTCCAGGGGCCAGAGTCAAGCATCACAGCTTAAGGGAAGCCTCTGTTCCTCCCAAGCAGACAGGGATCTGCTTTCCCTGGGCTCCCAGGACACTTCCACTATACCCCTCATCACATTGCATTCTAATTTGGCTCTTTCTTCCCTTAGATGACAATGTCCTGAGAGCTGACACTGTGCCTTTTTTACATGGGTGGGAGCACATAGCAGGCACTCAGTAACTAGTTGAATGAATGAATCAATGAATGAATGAATAGCTGTGTGAACCTTGGTTGCTAAGAGCAGTAGGGACAGGAACAGTGTCTTGCTGGGAAGCCATTTCCTGATAAACATCTGACAAGGACAGCAAGGACACAAACAGTTGGTGGGTGATTAGGGTGACTTGCCTGCCTGTACCAGTTAGAGCGAGGGTCAGCCACAAAGGACAGAATGCCCAGTGTAACAGTGGCTCAGATAAGATGGTTCTCTGTAGAAATCCACAGAGAAGTAGTCCGGGGCTGATAGGGTGGCTCCCTGATCACCAGGACAAGGCTTCTATTTTGTTCCTCCACCATCCATAACAAATGGCTTCTACCTCAAGATCCAAGATGGCTTGTGTGAGCTTTAGACATAACAATGCATTGCAGCCAGAAGAAAGGGGTAAGAGATGGTGCCTGCCCATTCATTTTTATTTCTTTTTTTTTTAAAAAGCAGGCTTTATATTCTAGAGCAGTTTTATTTATTTATTTATTTATGTTATTTTTTTGAAACAGAGTCTCACTTTTCACCTTCTGGTAGAGTACTGTGGCATCATAGCTCACAGCAACCTCAAACTCTTGGCTTAAGCCATTCTTTGCCTCAGCCTCCCGAGTAGCTGGGACTACAGGCGCTGGTCACAACACCCAGCTATTTTTCAAGACAGGGTCTAGCTCTAGCTCAGACTGGTCTTGAACTCCTGAGCTCAGGCAGTCCATTTGCCTCAGCCTCCCTGAGTGCTAGGATTATAGTGAGCCACTGTGCCCAGCCTAGAGCAGTTTTAGGTTCACAGCAAAATTGAGCAGAAAGTATACGCAGTTCCCATATAGAGTAGAACCCCAGTAAGTTGACCATGTAAGGGACTGTAACAAAGTGATCAACATAAAGAAACAGGCCTACTGTATTGATGCATACATGTGGTGCATGTCTGGTCTATGAAAATTGGGTCAACTTAAGGAGGTGGTCAACTATGGAGGTTCTGCTGTGCACACAGCCTCCTCCCCCCATTATCAACATTCCGCGCCAGAGTGGTCCTGTTCATTGAATCAGTGATGATACATTGACAGATCATTATTACCCAAGGTCCAGGGCATACGTAAGGGTTCACTCTTGGTATTGTACATGTTGTAGGCTTAGACAAACATATAATGCCATATATCTACTGTGATAGTATCATATAGAAATATTTCGGCTCGGTGCCTGTGGCTTAAGTGGCTAAGGTGCCAGCCACATACACCTAAGGTGGCGGGTTTGAATCCAGCCTGGGCCTGCCAAACAACAATGCCGGCTGCAACCAAAAAATAGCCAGGCGTTGTGGCAGGCACCTGTGGTCCCAGCTACTTGGGAGGTAGAGGCAGAAGACTCACTTGAGCCCAAGAGTGTGTGAGCTGTGATGCCACAGCACTCAACCCAGGGGGACAGCTTGAGGCTCTGTCTCAAAAAAAAAAAAGAAAGAAATATTTCACTGCCCTAAAAATCCTCTGTGCTTCACCTGTTCTTCCTCCCTTCCCTACCAACCCTTGGCACTCACTAATCTTTTTACTGTCTCAATAGTTCTGCCTTTTCTAGAACATCATATAGTTGGAGTCATACAGTAGGTAGCCTTTTCAGAGAGCTTCTTTCACTTAGTAATATGCATTTAAGTTACCTCTATGTCTTTTCATATTTTGATAGCTCATTTCTTTTCAGTGCTAAATAATATTCCATTTTCTAGACATACCATAGTTTATCCATTCACCTACTTACTGAAGGACATCTTGGTAGCTTCCAAATTTTGGCAATTATGAATAAAACGGCTATAAATATCTGTTTGCAGGTCTTTTTGTGCACATCAATTTTCAGCTCATTTGAGAAAATATAAAGGGGTGTAATTGCCGGATCATGTGGTAAGAGTATGTTTAGTTTTATAAGAAACTGCCAAATTATCTCCCAAAGTGGCTATGCCATTTTTTATTCCCTAAAACAAAGAAAGTTCCTGTTGTTCCACATCCTTGCCAGTATTTGGTGGGGTCAGTTTTGAATTTTGGCCATTCTAGTAGGTGTATAGTTCTTCCCCTCCTTTTTCTTTTCAAACCACTTTATTGAGGTATGATTGACATGTAAAAGATATACACATTTAATGTATACAACTTGATGAATTTGGGAATGTCTCTCTTCCTTATAAGATACTGTTTGAAAGTTAATAAATGAAACAGCCATTGTATTTCATGGGTCAGAACTAAGCCACATGACCACAGTTAGCTGCAGGGTAGGCTGGGAAATGTGGTTTTTTTATTCCTAGTGGCCAATTGGCAATCTGGAAAGTCAATGCTCTTACTGTCAAGGAAGAAGAGAGAATGGACACTGGAAGCCACATTGCAGGGAGGAGAAATCCTCAGATGATGTCCCAGCTTTCATATTTTCAGTCAATTAACAAGCTTCCCAGGGCCCAATTCCAAGTTCCCTGGAGAGAGAATTTGATTGGCCCCGCTTGGGTTAAGTGTCCAGCCAGGTGGGTCAGTTGTGGCTAGAATAAGAAAGGCAGAGGGGAGGAGGGCAGTTTTCAGAGAAGGGGTGTCATGGGATAGGAAGACCCTTCATCCAGAGCATGGACGTACTCTTCTCACATCTGTGTCCCCGGACTTTGCCTCCATCATTCATTTAGGTAAACATTTATTAAACACCTTTTGTACGCTAGGCACATGGATCTGCCCTCTAGGGATTTTGGAAATCTCTTTGGAGATTGTTCATATTGCTAATCTGCATTGTCTTTTGGAGTGAAGTCATCACTCCTAGATTAATCATCTTTAAGCTTTCCCAAGTTTCAAGATGGGGATCAAGGGATTTGGTGAACTCATGCTTCTGTTTACTCATCTGGGTCTTTGGGAACTATAGAGATGGCCATGTTCTCTCCTCTTGTCTATGTCTCCAGTGAGAAGTATCTTAGTTCTTTAGCCCACCCAAATAGGACGCCCTCTCCTCAGTCTTCCTGATTGCTTGTCTTTCTTTCTTCAGCTCTGGGATAGGCTTCCATTGGTCCCAAATATGAACATATCTTGAGTTGATACCCAAAAAAGAGAATGTTAGGTTTCTTATCTCCATAGGAAAAGTAGCTAGTATTTGACAGCACTTTCTGGCAGTGGCAGGAACTGGTGGTAACGACCATAGGTACTGTTCATCGAGGACAGACACTGCACCCAGCACCAAGCTAAATCCTTCCTGTGCACTGTCTCCTGACAACCTTGAGAGATAGGCATTATGCCCCCCACTTTACAGATGGCTAATTAGGAAGCTCAGAGAGAACGGGCAACTTGCTCAAGGTCACATAGCAGCTGAGTAGTGGAGCTAAGCTTCAAAACCAGCTTCAAACCCCCCTCCCACTGAGGCTTCCCACATGCCAAAGGCCTCTGAGAACACTCCATGTTGCCTTTGAGGTCTGCCCCAAGCATGTTCTCCTGTGAGTATCACTGTTTTATGGAGATACCATTCTGAATGTGTTTGCTAACTCTTGTTGAAGTGCTCTTCTTTGGAAATCAGACTCTGATCCCACTCTAGTCACTGGTCACAACAGTTAGGGCTGGAGTTGGGGTGGGACACCCCTGTAAGTCCAGCTTACTGCTGCCCTACCCTGACTCTGGGCAAGGCCCTCTCTCTCTTGGCCTTACTTATCTCGTCTGTGGCTCTGTGGGCCTCTTCTAGCTCCAACATTCGGTACTTTCTAAGTTAACTGCTTTGCACAAGGGTTTCATGAGATTGTCAGCCCCCACGCCCCACTGAAGGAGAGAATGTATCCAGGAAGTTTTCCATCCAGGCTGAGCCCACCTGGGGCACATGAGTCCTGCTTCTCACCATGACATCCCTGACCTTTTCCACAGTCGGATATTTGTTCTGGAATCCTGGGGCTCTGGGGTTATCTGATGTCATCCTACCAGTTCTCCCCAGTGGGGTGGAGTGTGCTCCCTTGACCCTCTCTCATCTCCCCAGACCCAGGTATCTGAATGCTTCTACCCCTCACTGCCCAGCCATGGCATCCTGTCCTCTCCCTCCTTGTCCCCACAATTGTTTATTGAGCCTGAGTCTTGGTGAACAAGTGTCCTGTCTGTCTTAGGGGAACATAGACATGTCTGTGTTCTTTCCTCGGGTCTTCTGCTAAGCACTTTGTACATATTCATTAAATCATTAATTCAGTAGCTCCATGAGTCCATAGTATCATCCTCATTTTGCGAACAAGGCACTCAAGGCTCAGGGAAGTTAACAGATTTGTCTAGTTGTCAGCCAGCACCAAGCTGAATCCTTCCCATGCATTGTCTAGTTGACATTGTCTAGTTGACACTAGTTAGTGTTCCAGGTCTGGCACACTCATGCTGCCACATGCCTTTGAATTGCTATAGTTACTTGGCCTGCACTGGAGCTGGGGAGAAAAGTCTATGGTTTTCCTTCAGTGGCGTGACTGGTCTGTAGTTCCTGTGTGGTCTGGGTGGAAGAGGGTGGTCTGTTTCTATTTGCAGGGGTGGGGGGGGTACAGGGAAACCTGAGGGAGGAGTTCCAGAGTTCAGCAAAACCGTAGGTGTCTGGAGGGTGGGATCGTAGAGTCGGGGTTCCTTAAGAAAGCACAGCCTCCCTGCTCAGCACCCCTGAACGTCTGTCTGTGTTTGCTTTCAGATCCTGGAAGGAGACCAAGCCATCCTGCAGAGAATCAAGAAGGCCGTGCGGGCCATCCACAGCTCCGGCCTCGGTGAGTGAGCTCGTGGGGTGCCGCACCTGGCCAGGCCACTGCTTCCCCAGCCCCAGCCTGGAGCTAACTCAGCTCCCCTTCCTCCCTCCACAGGCCATGTGGAGAATGAAGAGCAGTACCGAGAGGCCGTGGAGTCCTTAGGCAACAGTCACCTGTCCCAGAACAGCCATGAGCTGTCCACAGGCTTCCTGAACTTGGCTGTGTTTACCCGTGAGGTGGCTGCACTTTTCAAGAATCTGGTGAGGCCTCGTTCCTTCCTCGTCCAGTCCTCCCCCCAGGCTCAGGGTAAATCTTGTAATACCTGACTGGGAAAAGGCTGCTTCCTTCCTTTCCCCAGTTTGCCCTTGACCTCTGACTCATGACATGAGGTGCCTTTCCATCCCTGACCATTCTCCTCTGATTTCTTTTTTTTTTTTTTTTTTTTGAGACAGAGCCTCAAGCTATCCCCCTGGGTAGAGTGCTGTGGCTTCACAGCTCACAGCAACCTCCAACTCCTGGGCTCAAGCGAGTCTCCTGCCTCAGCCTCCCAAGTAGCTGGGACCACAGGTGCCTGCCACAATGCCCGGCTATTTTTTGGTTGCAGCCGTCATTGTTTGGCAGGTCCGGGCTGGATTCGAACCCGCCACCTTAGGTGTATGTGGCTGGTGCCTTAGCCACTTAAGCTACAGGCGCCGAGCCTCTCCTCTGATTTCTTGACCAACTCTTCTCTGTTCTCCTTTCTTTGCCCAGGAGCAGAGGGGGTCTTGCAGCAGGGAAGAGCCCCATGAGAGAGAGGGGCCCCGAGACAAGCTTTGGGATACAGGCAGGATAGACTCCAGGATTCCTGCCTTCGTACCCCTGCCGCTGCCACTTCTCCTCACACCCGCTTTGTCCTCAGCTTTCCTGGTCGCTTCTGCTTCATCTTCACATATAGAACCTGCTCTCACCTCCACAGGCCTTTCCGCCTTTGCCTGTGGCCCTGTGGCCTCAGGTTGCTTTCTGATGGCCTCCTTGGTGATTGCCTCTCCTCTGGTCCTTCAAGTCCCTGCCTTGAGGCCACCTTGTGATTCCATGTGCAGGCAGAGTTCTCAGCGCTTCACACGTGTAAACTTATTTAATCCTGGCACACAGCTTTGTGGGGCTGGTATTCCTCTTATTTCTACTTTGCAGGCTAGGAAACTAGGATGCAGAGGGTAAGCAACTTGCCTAAGATCATGTGGTGGGTTTGATGTTAACAGATTTGTCTAGTTGACACACTAATTAGCGTCCTGGAACACTCATGCTGGAAGGTTGGCTTCCAGAGTCTGAGCACAGCCTGGCTGTGTCACCTCCCAGGAAAGCCTCTCCTCTACCTGCAGGCTCTGCAGCACTGAACTGGCTCTAATGCCTGCAGTCCTCCCTACTGTCCTCCCTGCTTGCCAGGCACTGCAGCTGAGCAGCAGTGTGCACCGCACGCCCCTACTGCCCTTCCATTGCCCCTGCCTCCTGTTCTCTGGTCCCCTCCTTTGCCTTGTGACCTCAGACTTAGACTGTGGCGTGGGACCTCTGCTCTGCTGCTCACTGGGTCAAGTCACTCAGTCTGCCTGAGCCCAGGTCTCAGGGTACTGCTGGTTCCCACTATACAGAGCAGTTATGAGGATCAGGCAAGTTAAAAGTGCCCTCTCTGTAGTCAGCTCTCAGTAAATGTCAGCTGACATTGCTATCTGTCATTATTATATCTCCTGGCATAGCAGTGCCTCATACCCTGCCCTGTGTGTAAAGGCCTTCTTTAACAGCATTGACTTCAGCTGAATGGGTGTCCTTTGTCTTCACCCCCCCTCCCTGTTTCAGTCAAACTAATGTTTTCTGAGGGTCTGCTGTCCAGGGGACATTATACCAGGGGCTTGGTGACAGAGGAAAGAGTCAGACTGTCCCTCAGAGGCCACAGTCTAGGTGGGAAGACAAGAACTGGGGTGTGGAAGGATACTAAGCAATGCCAGCAGCATGGCACAAACCCACCTGTGGGGTAAAGTCAGGCGCCTGGTGCTGCCCTGGTTCAGAAGAGGGGAGATCAGTATAGACCAGGGGCTAGTTGTCCAGGGAGGCTTCCTGGAGGAGGGGAGACCTGAGCTGTACCTTGGAAGGTAGATTGAAATAGTACACAGGCCTCTTTGGGTGGCCAAATGACAGACGCCCAACTCAAATTAGGCTGACTTTATTCAAAGAGAATTCATTGGTCCCTATAATGGGAATCCAGGGGTGCAGCTGGCTTTTGGCTCCTTCCTTTTCTCTTAGTTTGTCCCTGCTCAGTGGGCAAGGTACCCCAGATGCACATCTTACTGACAGAAAGACATAGTCCTCCTCCCATGAGATTTAGGCAGAAAAATCCCAGGGAGGATCTCAATCAGCTAGCCCAGGTCACCTGATCCAGGCCTTCTATCCTGGGGATGGGGTGCTCCAGTCACATCTGACCCCTGTGTTTACCATCTGACACCCAGAAAGGTTCCCACAGGAAAGGGGGAGATAAGGCAGGCAGAGAAGAGCAAGGGTGCCCCTGGCAGACACAGAGGGAGGCTACTGTGGGGGCCTCTGGAGCAGTGTGGTGGTGAGGCTGGAGTCGTCAGGGGAGGGCCTGACTCCCGCACGCCCCTCCTGCCCTTCCATTGCCCCTGCCTCCTGTTCCCTGGTCCCCTCCTTTGCCTTGTGATGCTTCACCACACTCTGAGCCCCTTGGGGCTGGACAGGTGGTCACCTGAGGTGGGGAATGGGGGGGCTCTTTGCCTTTTCCAGGTTCAGAACCTGAACAACATTGTCTCTTTCCCCCTGGACAGTCTGATGAAGGGGCAGCTGAGGGACGGGCGACAGGTGCGTCTCTGCGGGAAGAGTGGTGGGGCAGAGCAAAACCATGGGGGGCAGTGGCGCTGGCTGTGGGTGGAGGCCAAGTGAAAGGGCTGTCACAGCAGAAGTGCTGACCCTGGGGAGGACTGGAAGGCCTGACAAGGGGGCTAAGGGGCTCAGTCAGCCTGGGATAGTCCAGGGAGTTAGGCAGCTGCTGTGGTTTACATAGCTGGGAAGCAAAGAGCCAGTGTGGGATACAGGCATCCTGAGCCCCATGCTTGAGCTGCTCTCTTTGAGCCTTGGCTGGAGCTCAAAGAAGGTGACAGGATAATCTCCCTGGGCAGTCTGCCCCAGACAACCCAGGGGAGGAGCTGTCCTCCCCACAGAAGGAGAGAGCTCCCTCCCTGCCCCAGGCTGTCAGCCAGGGAACCACCCAAACCAGACAGGCAGCTTTTTCACCTTGGAAGTCTGGATTATTGAGAAGGGCTTGAACAACCCAACTGAATGAGGCTCCAGCATGCTAGGCCAGGGGTCAGCCAGGCCCCCCTGGCTTGCTGTGTGGCCTTGGGTAGACTACTCTACCTTTCCGCACATATTTCTTGACCTATACCCTTCCTGGCAAGAGGACGATCTAGGACAAGTACATGCAAGAAGAAGTGGTGAGGGGAGGAGTTGACCTTCATGTCCTGTACTCACCTTTATGGCTGATCTCTGTCTTCTGAGCAAAGCCCAAAGACCCTTCAGTGCAGGCCAGGGCCCAACCAACCTAAGTGATTCTTGGAAACTGTGGGGAGGATAAGATCAGCTGGGAGGAGGAGCTCAGCTCTGAGAAATGGAATTAGTTGGGTCTTTTGGAGGGGACAGGGTCTGGCTAGAGAATGGCTCTGAGCAGCACAGGAGAGCATGTGACAGGACCCCCTACAGGCAGCAAAATGTACTGTTGATTCCTGCCTTCAAACTTCCCTTTGGGCAAACTGTTCCTGTTTTTAAACCACAGGATTCCAAAAAGCAGCTGGAGAAGGCTTGGAAGGACTACGAAGCCAAAGTGTAAGTGGTATCGCCTTGGCCAGGGTGTTTGTCCAGTTCACCAGCTGCACTACAGCAGGAGGCTAAATACTGGGAAGCACCGAATTGTGTCACCCAGAAGTGGGCGGCCACTCGATCTGCGGACGGGGGCTGGTTTATACCCAGGCCTGACCTGATTCCGGGTGGTGGGCCTGGAGACCAACAAAGGGGAGCTACGTGAAGGGACCTAGCCCCCCATTTACCCCTACGTGTGAGGCATTTAGTCCTCACAGGCACCCAGCCCTGTGAGGGAGGCACTGGTACCAGAATTACCAGACGGTTGGAGGCTCAAAGAGTGAAGTCACTTACCCAAGGCTACACTGATAGGCAGAGACAAGACAGGGCTTCACACTCCTTGTTCCTCAATGCCTGGTGGGATCTGTAGAGGAGGAAAGAGAGTTAATGCCAACACCTGGCTTCCTGTGTGTGCCCCATGATACTCTAGATCGCTCCCCAGCTACAGAGACATCATGGGGACCGAAGACGCCTCAGGACTCTCTATAACCAACTCTATCTGAGCAGAGACTCAGGCTCTGTCCTCTTATCACTCCATACACGTCCCCGCCAGGCCCATACCTCAGAGCTCTGTTTGCTCTTCTTTGTAAAATGTTGTTTTCTCTTGTATTTTGCTAACCCGGTCATGTCTATTGTGAATAATTTAGAAAATGTGAAGAAGCAAAAGAAGAAAAAAGTTTTAGGGGAGGATTAGGGTCATGTGGGAAGAGTATTTTCTGTTGTTTGAATTTGTTTTTACGAGACAGGGGCAGCCCTGTAATGTTACCATCTGAAAAAGGTAGTGTGGGGTGAAACTACCAAAAAGTGGGAGAAAAAAAATCCTTTAAAAAAGATTTCTAAGCATAAAGTATTAACATTTTTCCATTTGTTTTTCTATATGCCAATTTTTACAAAACTGGGATAATAATCATAATGTTTTACAATCTACTATTTTTTCAAATATACATTGAAAATTACAATCTATTCAAATTCAAATTACAATCTTTTTTTTTTTTTTCAAAAATACATTGTGTTGGCGGCACCTGTGGCTCAGTAAGTAGGGTGCTGGCCCCATATACCGAGGGCGGTGGGTTCAAGTCTGGCCCCAACTAAACTGCAACAAAAAAAATAGCTGGGCGTTGTGGGGGGTGCCTGTAGTCCCAGCTACTCAGGAGGCTGAGACAAGAGAATCACCTAAGTCCAAGAGCTGGAGGTTGCTGTGAGTTGTGATGCCATGGCACTCTACCAAGGGTGACAAAGTGAGACTCTGTCTCTTAAAAAAAAAAATACACTGTGACCATCTTTGTACATCATTACATATTCTTTTTGTTGTTGTTGTTGTTGCTCAGGCAAGAGTGCCGTGGTGTCATAGCTCATAGCAGCCTCAAACTACTGGGTTCGACTTGGCACCCATAGTACTGGATCAGCCACATACATCGAGACTGGCGAGTTCAAATCCGGTCTGGGCCAGCTAAACAACAATGACAACTGCAACAAAAAATAGCCGGGCATTGTGGCAGGTGCCTGTAGTCCCAGCTACTTGGGAGGCTGAGATGAGAGAATCACTTAAGCCCAAGAGTTTGAGATTGCTGTGAGCTATGATGCTATAGCACTCTACCAAAGGCGACATAGTGAGACTCTGTCTCAAAAAAAAACAAAAAAACAAAAAAACTCCTGGGTTCAAGTGATCGTCTTGCCTCAGCCTCCCAAGTAGCTGGGACTACTGGTGCCTTCTATAATGCCTAGCTAATTTTTCTATTTTTAGTAGAGATGGGTCTCACTCTTGCTCAGGCTGGGCTCGAACTCTTGAGCTTAAGCAATCTACTCACGTTGGCCTCCCAGAGTGCTAGGATTATAGGCATGAGCCCGTGCGCCTGGCCATCACACACTCTTATTTATTTATTTATTTGTTTGTTTTTTTTTTTTTGAGACAGAGTCTCACTTTGTTGCCCTCAGTAGTTTGAGCTATGATGCTATAGCTCACAGCAACCTCAAACTCAACTTTTGCCTCAGTCTCCCAAATAGCTGGGACTATAGGTGCCCGCCACAATGCCTGGCTATTTTTAGAGATAGGGTCTTGCTCTTGCTCAGGCTGGTCTTAAACCCATGAGCTCAAGCAAGCCCTCCACCCGCCTCAGCCTCCCAAAGTGATAGGATTATAGGCATGAGCCACTGTGCCCGGCCCATCACACATTTATACAACATTCTTACACAACATAAGTGGGCACACAGTGTGCCAACATATGCATAATCTATGATGTATTTAATCCCCCCTGTCGTTGGGTAAAGCATCCTTGGAATTAAGTATTTGTTCCCACCTATAATTATTTCTGGAAGATTTGTTCCCACCTATAATTATTTCTGGAAGATCAATTCTAAGTAGATGCTGGAGCTTATTCTTTTCTTTTTTCTTTTTTTTTTTAAGACAGAGTTTCACTATGTTGACCCTCGATAGAGTGCTGATAGAGTACTGTGGTGTCACAGCTCACAGCAGCCTCAAACTCTTGGGCTTAAGCAATTCTTTTGCCTCAGCCTCCTGAGTAGATGGGACTACAGGTGCCTACCACAATGCCTGGTTATTTTGTTGTTGTTGTTGCAGTTGTCATTGTTTAGCAGGCCCAGGCCAGGCTTGAACTCACCATTGCCCTACTCACTGAGCTACAGGTGCCGAGCCTAGATCCTGGAGCTTTTATTGTTTCTCCAGCTCCCAGATCTATTGCACGTTCCCAGGTCTGCAAGAAGCCATGCCTTCTTCCCTCCCCCACCCCTACATTCCCCCCACCCTGCGGGAGCATCTCCAACCCCAGCTGTGGGGGTGGAACCTGTGATGAAGAGTGTGAGTAGTCCTGCCTGTGATGGGCATGGCCATCTGCTCTAGAGGCCCAGGGATGGTGGAGACCCAGGCTATCCTTGTCTTTATGATTTGCTTGGGGCCACATGGCCCTTTTCTTTCTGAGTTTACCCAATGGAAAGAATCAGCCCTACTCTGCTGACCTTTCCCAAAGCAGGTAGGCTTTTGCTGGGTTTCTATATTGAGCATTTCTATAAGTTTTCATTTGTAGACAAGATTCCATTGAGATAAGAAAGGGACCTTGCTAAGGTTATCCAGTGAGTTACTATTATTTATTTATTTTGCAGTTTCTGGCTGGGGCTGGGTTTGAACCTGCCACCTCCAGCATATGGGGCTGGCACCCTACCCTTTTGAGCCACAGGCGCCACCCTATCCAGTGAGTTATTGACAGGCTCTGAACTAGAACCCACGGCTTTTGAGTTCAGTGCTGTTTCCCCGGGTGGTCTTCTGGCTCCTACTGTGGAGCTACACAGTTTGAGCTATGTGTCCTAGCACAGGTGACTCTGTACATTTCTTTTCATATGGGTTCCAGGTATAGCCAGATATCAATGAGCCACAGTTGCTCTGTAATTCCACCTCATTCTTCTTACCAAACTGGTCTGAGCAGCAGCTGGAAGGGCCAAGACTCGGATAGCATCTGTTGAATACCACTGGGAGCCTCACCTCCCGTCTGTCCATATAGGAAGAGGGTGCCCTCTCCACATGGGGCTGTTGAGAAAGGCATCCTAGGCCATGAGCAAGAGCCAAGTTTATCTAGGCTGTTCCACGTGCAGGGTCAATGTGGGGGATGAAGAAGCACAGTGCATACAAAGAAAGAAGCACCCAGCACTCAACTTCAACAGGCATTTATCAACTCTCTCTGAGCCAGAACCGGGACCAGAGTAACACAGGAAGAGACGGAGAGGCAAGAAGCCCAGACGTCTGCTTCTAGCATTACCCTGACCAGCTTTCAATCTTGAGCAAGTTGTTTTTCTTCTCTCTGTCTCAGCTTCATCATCTATAAAGTAGTTCCTGTTCTAAGACTGTAATTTCTCAGAACAGAAAACAGGATGACTGTCACCAGCTGGCAGGAATGAGGCAGGGAAGCAGGGATGGAAGGAATCTGAGCCACAGTGTTGGTCACCTGAGCTGCCCTTGGGGTGCTAGCATCAGACAGACCTGGGTTCCAATTCTGGCTCCACCACTTAACAGCTGTGTGACTTGGACAAGTGACTTGTCTTCTCAGTCTCAGGCTCCTTGTCTGTAAAACGGGGTAATCATTTTACTTTAATGTAGGAAGGGCCTAGCAGAGCACCTGGCACAAAATTAGTGCTTAAAAATAATAATTTGTAGCAGCTTGAGCAAGAGCAAGACTCTGTCTCTACTAAAAATAGAGAAAACTAGCTGGGCATTGTGGCAGGCGCCTGTAGTCCCAGCTGCTCGGGAGGCTGAGGGAAGAGGATTGCCTGAGCCCAAGAGTTTAAGGTTGCTGTGAGTTATGCTGATGCCATGGCACTCTACCCAGGGCAACTGAGTGAGACTCTGTCTCAAAAGAAAAAAACATTTTAATAATAGCCATTAATACTTATTAAGTGCTTTGTTTGTGCCAGGTATTGGGATAAACACCTTACACCTGTCATCACATTTAGTGTCTCTGGCAGGAAAAGTTGCTATTATTCTAGGTAAGTAGAAAGGAAAAAATTACCACTTAGTGGAACCCCCCTAGTATGTAAGGCAAGAATAGAGGGGGGCTGAATGAATAATTAAAATACAGTGATAGGGCTCGGCACCTATAGCTCAACCGGCTAAGGCGCCAGCCACGTACACCTAAGGTGGCGGGTTCGAATCCCCAGCC
>NW_003852404.1:2093917-2099197 GCF_000181295.1 Otolemur garnettii
CTGGGACCACAGGCGCCCGCCACAACGCCTGGCTATTTTTTGGTTGCAGCCGTCATTGTTGTTTGGCGGGTCCGGGCTAGGGATTTGAACCCGCCACCTTAGGTGTACATGGCTGGCGCCTTAGCCGGTTGAGCCATAGGCGCTGAGCCACCATTTAGGTTATTCTTTATTTTTCACTATTGAAAGAGGTGGTAACAGCATATACCAGGAGATCCCCTTGCCCCAACCCAGCTGCTGTCACTCAGTCTCCCACCCTCCTGAGCAAGCTGCCAGGCGCTGCTGCTGACGGGCTGCAGGCCCTGCCGTCACCTCCCATCTCTGCTGCTTATCTTCACATTCACAAAAAAAGCATCTGTCTGGACCCCAGCCCTGGTTCACAGGGTCAGTCCCCACCCCGACTCTACCACCCTTCCACAGACTCTTGCTTGGGGTATCAGAAGGCTTTAGGGAAATAAAAAATAATCCCTTCTTAAAAAAATAAAAGCCTTCAGAGCCTGCTCTGGAGTGATATCTGGAGATATCTGTGGTTGTCACAAGTGGGAGATACTGCTGGCAACTAGGGGGTAGAGGTCAGGGATGCCGCTAAACATACAAACAGAAACGTCCATAGTTCCAAGGTCAAGAAACTGCTCTAGGTCTCCAGGGACAGATTCTGTAGCTAGACACTATTCCAGAGGTCTTACCTCTCAGTAAGGCCCAGAACTGTAGAGCCAGGAGGGGCCTGAGAATTCATAGCAAGCCATTGCTTCCTCAGCTTACAGATGGGAAAACTGAGGCCTTGAAGGGCCTATAATAATAACTGCCATGTCTTATGGTAGCTTAATCCTTTACATGCTGTGTGTCTTCTGGGGACAGATAAGGATCCCCATTTCCCAGATGAGGAGACTGAGGCTCAAACAAGGGAAGGGAGGGGACGGAATGCAGCTTGTAAGGGCACAGCCTGTATCAATCCCACTCTGTCATCTCTGCTTTGGGGCTGGAGCCCACTTGAGAACAAAACTGTTGAGCAAGATGTCTCCTTTACTTGGGATTCATGGTCACATGCCCCCAGCCTGAGATGTAGAAATCCTCTCCACACTGTGAGTAGGAAGTCTGATGGGCACTGGATTTCCAGCAAACTACTCACACACAGACCCACTCATTTCCCAAAGAGGGAAAACAGCCAACCTCTGAGGGGGAAGGTCTAGATTGGGGTGTCCAACCCTTTATATGTCCCTGCCCCACATTGGAAGAAGAGTTGTCTTGGGCCACACATTAAATACACAAACACTAACAAAAGCTGATGAGCAAAGAGAAGGTCCGTGCATACTTCTCAGGATATCTGACACCACAGATAAACAAAAAAAGTTCTCACGAAATCAGCATGCATCCTGGCTGGCAGAGGAGGGGAGGGCGGAGATTGAACTCCCCTGCTCTAGCTACCGGGATAGAAAGCTTTCTGTGTTCACTTAAAAAGAAGATAACAAAGGCTTTCTAAACTAAATGGGAAACTACGCACTCCGAAAAATGAAGGCACTTTGTAGTCTCCTAATCTACAAGGTCCTAAATCACTTACAGGCAAATCAGAACCATTTACTCCAAATTCTTCCTGGCCCTTATCTGAACCCATCATTTTTCTGCATAAAAACCTTCAGATCCTAGCAGCATCCATAGGTCAGTGGGTAAGGGCACCAGCCACATACACCGAGGTAGGTGGGTTCGAACCTGGCCCCTGGTCCACTAAACAAGTGCAACAGAAAAATAACCAGGCATTGTGGCAGGCGCCTGTAGTCCCAGCTACTTGGGAGGCTGAGCAAGAGAATCACTTAAGCCCAACAGTTAGTTGTGAGCTATGACACCATGGCACTCTACTCAGGGCGACATAGTAAGACTGTCTTAAAACAAACAAACAAAACCCCCTTCAGATCCTTCCCCTTGCTCTTGGGGTCAAGATTGAGAACCTTAACATGGTCTAAACTAGGCTCTGCAGGGCGTGGCCCCTCTCCACCTCAGCTGCTATGGCCTACTTCATCTCTGCACCAGTCCCTGAGCCTTCCTGCTTGGGGCGTCACAGGGTCTGGTCCTGCTCAGCCTTCGCTTTTTCTGAGTTAACTTCTCAGGCCAGCTCCAATGAGGTGGGATCCCCATTTTCTCTCCCACAGCTTTCTGTGTGGCTGTGGTTTGATTCATGTCTTTCTCCCCCATCACTCTGTGGATTCCCCGAATCTGCCTTGTTTTTTCTTGTACCCAGCCCCACCACACACCTGGGAACAGGAGGGCCTCGCACACGAGCACAGCCTCTTCACTGTATCCTAGAGGAGGACGAGGGCCTGGCAAGAGTTGTTTAGGCCTCTCTTTCCTTGGGGTCTAGGGCCAGGCTGGAGAAGGAGCGGGATCGGGCCAGGGTGCCAGGAGGGAGCCCTGGAGAGATGGCTCAGGACACACAAAGAGAGCGGCGCGTCTTCCAGCTGCACATGTGTGAGGTAAGGGGTGCTCTGGGGTGATGGTGGGAATGGGATATGCCATCCTGTCCACTTCTCCTGAACCCCCTGGGGACCAGTCACAAGCTCAGCCCAGGTCCTGGCCAGAGGGCCCTGTGGGATGTCACCAAGGCTCAGTTAGGGCCAAGAAGATGAGCCTGGGCTGGGGATTGCAGCCCTTTGTCCTCAGGAGCCCACTTGGGTTCACATCATGGATCTTGCCCCATCTCCCTCCCTAGTATCTGCTCAAAGCTGGGGAGAGCCAGATGAAGCAAGGGCCTGACTTCCTCCAGAGCCTCATCAAGTTCTTCCACGCCCAGCACAAGTAGGTATCTCCTTGTGTCCCCACCCCTAACCCTCCAGGTTTCATAGAACAAGGCCCCTCTCCAGGACCTGGCAGATCTGTGAGGTCTGTCTGTACTAGCTGGCAGTGCCTTCATTGCTGCTCTTTATGGAGTACTCGCCATGTGCCTGGCACTAGGTACTTTTTAAACATCATCTCATGTGACCCCCCCCCAGCAGCTCTGGGAGCAGGTACTATTATGGTCTCCATTTTACAGATGAGAAAACTGAGGCTCATTTATTAAGATCACACAGCTAGTAAGTGGGATCTGAACCCAGTCAGGAGTGTCTGTTCTTGACTGTCAGTCTATACTGCCTTGAGATTTCTCCCATACTTCTGGCTTCATCTCTCATTTTCATCTCTCTCTGGACCCTTGTTTGACTTTGACACCTTTCAGCTTTTTCCAAGATGGCTGGAAGGCTGCTCAGAGCCTATCCCCCTTCATTGAGAAGCTGGCAGCCTCAGTACACGCAGTAAGTTGGGCCTTACCCTTGCACATGTGGTCAAGACCCCTGTCCTTCCATGGATATCTGTGGGTGTGGAAGAGCTGGCTCCGGGTCTGGGCTCTGCACCTGGGATGATGGGGTCTTGTCCCCTGTTCCATAGCTGCATCAAGCCCAGGAGGAAGAGCTACAAAAACTGACCCAACTCCGGGACTCTCTCCGAGGGACACTGCAGCTCGAGGGTAGAGAGGTCAGCCCCTGAACTATCCCAAAAGGAGTGCCCTTCCCCAAGGCACCATGGAGGGAGGGAAGGAAGGAAGACCCCACAGGGTCCCCTTGAGAAATCTCCCCAAGTGAAGAGCCCGGACAGAATGGGGCTTCTCCCACCAAGGTGCCCTGAGGTCTCCTTTGCATGTCTAAGGGACAGGAGCACCTGGGCCGGAAGAACTCAGGAGGTGGCTACAGCATCCACCAGCACCAAGGCAACAAGCAATTTGGGACGGAGAAGGTGGGCTTTCTGTATAAGAAGAGTGATGGGTAAGTGCTTCAGAGAGCTATACTAACTTGCCCCAAGTCATTCGGTTAGTAAATGCCGGGGTTGGGGAAGCTGCCCAAGGGAACTATTCTCATCTTTTTTGTTGACCCTGAAGTTTGCAGGACCCTCCCCTCTGACAAGCCAAAATTATCAAATCTTGGGTTGTCCAGACACCTGGGCATGTGAACCTCTGCTAAAAGTCACTGTTCTTAACTTAAAGCAATAGCTAATACTGAGGATTTACCATCCTCTCACTTTTAACCGCTGCAATATACTGCATATGCCTAAAAATGAAAGTGTTGACTGTGCCTTGCTCCCTAGTGTAAAAAAAAATAGTCTGTGAAACACAAAGACCCCTTATGGGATATATTCATGTTTCTACTTACTAATCAATTTTAATCAGAGGGTAACTTTGAAGAAGAAACCAATCAATATTTACATTTTACAGGAGAAGAATTAAGTTGCCTAGGACCATGGATTTGCTAATTTTATTTTTGGGCTCTCAGTATTGATCTTGTTTAGTTTAACCATAATTCACCTGGGCTGATCAAGAACCTATGTTTCTTCTCTAGCCATGAGCCCTTTAAAGTTGCAAGCTCTGTCCCCTCCCTCAGACTAGAAGCTCCCAGAAGGCCAAAGTCACATTATCACCTTAGAATAAGGATTCCTAGAGAGGGGCTGTTTCTCTATCAACCTGGGATCTTCCTAAGGGAGAACTGTGTCTCCTCTATCAGAAAGGAGCCCCAGAGAGAGGGATGTCAGGGTCTGGGGAGGGAAAGGGATGTGGCTAGAGAGATCATACAGGTGGGGCCAGGACTCTGTTCTTTGATACAGGGGAATTAGATGTGAGCCTTTGGCCACTGTCTCTCTACCCCTCTGGGCCTTAGAATTCGAAGAGTATGGCAGAAGAGGAAGTGTGGAGTCAAGTATGGCTGCCTGACCATCTCACACAGCACGGTGAGGCCTAGAGATGGGGTGGTCTTAGGGCACGACGGGTCCTCTCCGCCTGGTGGTCTGAATAGAGAAGTCAAGCCCTCCCTCCAAGACTGGACCCTAAACCTGGATCCAGGGAACTAGAAACCCCTTGTGGGAGGAAGGATGGGACCCAAAGCTCCAGTCTTGGTCAATACTCTACAGTACCAAGGAAAGGAGAAACATAAACGTCAACAGGATTATTATACCCACTTAACAGGTTGGGAAATGGGCCTAATGAGTTTAGGAGGGCCAGAAAGTAACATGTGCATCTTACACCCCAAATTCCCACAGATAAACCGGCCCCCAGTGAAGCTGACCCTGCTGACATGCCAAGTGAGGCCAAACCCTGAGGAGAAAAAGTGCTTTGACCTAGTGACCCGTGAGTATCCCTGCTCTACTCCCCCACCAGGGGTTCTTTTTTTTTTTTCTTCTTCTTTTTTTGAGATAGAGCCTCAAGCTATCCCCCTGGGTAGAGTGCCATGGCATCACGCTCACAGCAACCTCCAACTCCTGGGCTCAAGCGAG
>NW_003852404.1:2099220-2131269 GCF_000181295.1 Otolemur garnettii
CCTCCCAAGTCCCTGGGACTACAGGCGCCCGCCACAACACCTGGCCATTTTTTGGTTGCAGCCATCATTGTTGTTTGGCGGGCCGGGCTGGGGATTCGAACCTGCCACCTTAGGTGTATGTGGCTGGCGCCTTAGCCGCTTGAGCCACAGGCGCCGAGCCCCACCAGGGGTTCTTGAAGCGACCTGTCAGCAACTCCTGGGAGGCTTTAGTTAGGAGTCTGTGTCCAATTTCACCTGTGATTTAAAACAGCTGCTATTGCAGGTGTGAGCCTACTTGTGCCCTGGACACTCTTGTTAGGGGCTTCATCCCACATCACATTAAACATTAAAAAGTACCCACTTTCTGCATTAAATGCAATTATTTATGTAAAGCATATCTGAATAGATTTGGGTCATATGAGTTTTGAAATTATTTCTTTAAACTTTTCACTTTGCATCCTTTGGTTGCCAGCTTTATGTAAGGGCAGACATAAGCTGAGAAAAACCGAGACTTGTCCTCAAGATGCTCTCACTGGCAGGCATGTGAGGCAGGGATCCAGGACTACAAGATGAGGAAGGGTTTCTAGAACAGAGGTGCAGTTGTAGAAGATTTGGGAGAGGGAAGGTCTTCCCTGCTGTGGGAAATCAGGAAAGGCTGCTTGGGAGAGAGACCAGAGAGAGCCTCTGTGGCTCCCTATTGGTGGAAGGAAGTGGTACATTTGTCTTTAGCCTTGAAAGCCATGTAGAATGAAGATTTGAAGGTGGGGGTATTTTAAGAGATGGGATTGGCATAATGAAAGGCATGGAAGTGGAAGAGTGGGTCCAGCCAGTTGGGCAGAGTGAAGGGTTAATGTAGGAGTAGTGAGAGATGAGGCCTGGGAATGCCTTTTAAAGTTTGAATCTTATTTCCTGGCAATAGGGAGCCACAGAGGGTCTTGTAGCAGGGGAGCATTGTGATTATGAGAGCCTTAGGCACAATAGGCTGGCAGTTGGTACAGGGTGGGGGAAAGGTGAGCTAGGAAGCAGGGAGACCAGGTAGGAGGCTGCAGGGTCCAGTGGGGTGGTGGCAGTTGGTTCTGAGGATACCCTGCCTCTGAGCTGAGTGGGGATTCTGTGCCCTGGGAGATTTCCCCTGACCTGGAACGGGCTTCACACAGAGGGAGGCTTGTTGGGATCCTTCTTTGGAAATACCTCTGAGAAACTGCTCCAGCTGCCCACCACTACCGTTACTCTCCGTCCCCACTCCTAGCTTTAGAGAGCAGGACCCTCCCAGGGACAAAAGCTCCATCTGGACCCAGCTGTTGTGGTGGGGGCTCCCTGGGCTCTGGGAAGGCCAGCGAGATTTCTGTGGGCCAGATGCCCCCTTCTTTCCCAACAGACAACAGGACGTACCACTTCCAGGCAGAGGATGAACATGAGTGTGAGGCGTGAGTGCCCCCGCCAGCCCGGGGGGTGGGAGCAGGGGAGCCAGTATCTGTTTCCCACTGCTCATCCCCCCACCCCACACCTCTCCGCAGGTGGGTGTCAGTGCTGCAGAACAGCAAGGATGAAGCCTTAAGCAGCGCATTCCTTGGAGAACCCAGTGGCGGCCCGGGGTCCTGGGGGAGCACCGGGCAGGACAGCGAGCCCCACGACCTCACGAAGCTGCTCATCGCTGAGGTGAAGAGCAGGCCCGGGAACAGCCAGTGCTGCGACTGCGGGGCTGCAGGTGGGCCGGGGCGGGCCAGGACAGGAGGGAGGAGGGAATAGAGGTCAGGAGCCCTGCACCTCCAGCCTTGAGCTGCCTTTCTCCGCAGACCCCACGTGGCTCAGCACCAACTTGGGCGTGCTCACCTGCATCCAGTGCTCAGGCGTCCACCGCGAGCTGGGCGTGCGCTTTTCGCGCATGCAGTCCCTCACCTTGGACCTGCTGGGCCCCTCGGAGTTGTTGGTAAGGACGGAGGCGGGGCCTAGACCGGCCGGAGGAAGAATTGGGGGTGTGGTTTGGCTCGGGGGCGGGGTTTGGGGCCGACGGCCTCCGCCACAGGCTCGTAGGGGTTAGGGTGGGGCCAGGCGGAGGTGGGCGGGGAGAAGCCAAAAAGTGGTAGTCAGGGGCGGGGCCTGGACCGGGAGTGCGATCGAGGGGCGGGGCCTCTGGAGGCTCCCAACTCCAGGGGTCTCTGGTCTAACCGTGCGCTTTTACCACCACCCCCACACTTTCTCACTACCCCAGCTGGCCTTGAACATCGGAAACACGAGCTTCAATGAGGTCATGGAGGCCCAGCTACCCTCACACGGCGGCCCTAAACCCTCAGCTGAAAGTGACATGTAAGGGGATTCTCGGATGGAGGGGCGTCCTGACTAGGGGCTTCTGCCTCCCCAGCCCCTGGGTTCTCAGAAGGATCATGGATTAGAATTCTGGGAAGAGGGGAACCCCAGATCTGGACATCTGTAGGGAAAAGGATATCTGTGTCTCCAGTGGCATGATTCTAGGGGTCAGCTGGGTGGATCCTGAGATCCTGTGGTTGTTTTTGGTAGGAGCACCCGCAGGGACTACATTGTGGCCAAGTATGTGGAACATAGGTTTGCCCGGAGGTCCACACCTGAGCCCCAGAGACTCCGGACAGCCATCTGCAACAGGGACCTCCTATCTATCCTGGAGGCTTTTGCCAATGGACAAGACTTTGGACAGCCACTGCCAGGGTCTGACACACAGGTGAGAACACCCGGCAAGGGCCACTTGTAACCTACCTAACTATGGAGTATTTACATGACTCCATAGTTCTCCAGGACCAGGTGCTCCACCTCTAGCACCTGCTCAAATCTCACCCATCAGAGGGATAAATGGGGAAAAAAGCACAGCTTCAGTCAATCAGACCTGTGTGGGAATCCTGGCTCTGTTTTTTCCTAGCTATATGATCCAGGACAGGTTACTTTACTTCTCTGAGATTCATTTCCTTATCTATAAAGTGGACTAATAATAGCACCCACAGGGTTGAAGTGAGAATTAAGTCATGTATTTAAAGGGCCTGGTGTATAATGAGTGTGCAATAAATGCTAGTATCTTTTTCTTTTACTTGAATAGCCTTGAAATGGGAAAGGGTAGGTCAGGTAGAGCAGGAAAATTCACTTCATTGGCTATTCCAGTAACAAACAAGTGAGCAGGGAGAAAGGGTGTCAGAGGCACTGGAAAGAATAAATTGACAAGATCCAGTAACTAATTCACATCAAAAATTAGATATCTTTGAGCTGTCTGTCTGATATCTGGGCAGGCTGTTCAGAGGGTAGTGAGAGAACAGCACGTAGGTGAGATAAGAGTTTGGAACAGGCTGCATATATGAGCAACAACTGAAAGCATGAGGTTGCTGAGGTCTCAAAGGGGAAGAAAGAGCCAGGAGAGGAGCCCAAGGCCAAGAACTGAGTTTGGGAAACACCTTCTGCTGGGGGGGGGGGCTTGGGGGGAGAGGAGGAAGAATCATGGAAAGAAACAGGGAGGGAATAGTCCTTCACCTTCCTCCCAAAGCTAAGGTTCCATCCAGTCAGGCTCATCTCTCAGGGATCCAGCAACTTCATATTGGGATGTCAGGGGGGCAGCAAGAGTTCAAGAGGGTAATGTTGGGCTGGGAGCAGGCGAACTGGGAGAAACTCAGAGGTGTGGATGTGTATTCAGGTACCTGGAGAGCTCGCCCTGCACTTGGCTGTCAAAGTCACCAACCAGGCCTCCTTGCCTCTTGTGGATTTCATCATCCAGAATGGGTGAGCACCTCCCTACGTCCTCATGCTGCCCCCTTCTTTCCCTCCTCTTCTCCAAATCTCCCTCCTTTCTGCTCCTTCTTTCCATCCTTGGGTTTGACACCCCCCCCCAATCACTGGTATGTTCCCCTTCCTTTCTCTCTCGACCCTTCTCCCCCAGTGGGCACCTGGATGCCAAGGCTACTGATGGGAACACTGCTCTTCACTATGCTGCACTGTGCAACCAGCCCGACTGCCTCAAGCTGCTGCTGAAGGGGAGAGCGTCGGTCGGCACAGGTGGGACTCCAATACCTCCTGCATCAGACTCTCATTCCTGACTACTCCATGTGTGGGACTTCCAGAAGACTTGGGTTCTAATCCTGGCTTGCTTCTGGCAACATCTCTGACACTGGGGGCTTCATCTTTTGAACCTCAGTTTCCTCATCTGTGTAATGAGATTAATACCACTGACCTAATAGGCCTGCTAAGAGAATAAATAAAATAGTAGTTTTGAAGGCACCTAGCCAAATGAATGCTAGCTGAATCTGAATAATAATGATTATAATAGCTACCATTTACTGTTTAACATGTGCCTGGTAATAGGCCAAGTTTACACATGTTAGTTAATTTAATCCTCACAAAAACCTTGTCAGGTAGTTAGAAGTTTTGTTTTCATTTCATAGATGAGACAATTATGTCCCAGAGAGGTTACATAACTTGTCTGAGGTTAGCAAGAAAGTGGCAGGACCAGGATTCAAACCCAGAGGTCCATCTCAATTTCTAAGCTATAATGTCTCTTTGACCCTGACCATGACCCCTAATTTTACCCATACACAGTGAATGAGGCAGGAGAGACAGCCCTGGACATAGCCAGGAAGAAGCAGCACAAGGAGTGTGAGGAGCTGGTGAGATTTTATGGGAGGAGAGGAGCCCCCTGACTCTTACTCTCTCCATCCTGAGCCCCTGACCTCTAAACTACCAAGCCTTTGTTTTTGGCAGCTGGAGCAGGCCCAGGCTGGGACCCTCACCTTCCCTCTGCACTTGGACTACCCTTGGGGAATTTCAACAGAGCCTGGCTCTGACAGTGAGGAGGATGAGGAAGAGAAGGTAGGTCCCAGGCCCTGCCTCTCAGGCCTCTAGGTGGCCGAAGGAAAGGGCCAGAGTGGGCCTGGTATGGGGAGGGGCAGGGCTGAAATGGAGGAACCAGGATGTCCTCCCTCCCACACTTTGCCCCCTTAGCGCTGCCCTCTGAAGCCCCCAGCCCATGCCCGCTGGGTCAGTGGAAGGCTGGACATCAGCAACAAGACCTATGAGACCATCACCAGCCTGGGATCAGCTACCCCTCAGAGCCAGAGTGAGGATTGCCCCCCACCTTTGCCTGTCAAAAACACCTCTCGGACCACAGTCCAAGGATGTGTGAGACATGCCAGTGGAGGTACGGTTGGTTGCCCAGAAAAATGCTCATCATGCCTTGCACTGAAGGCCTACTGTGTGCTGGGGCACTTAGCTAAGAGTGTATTTGTTAGTCCACGCCATCCTCATCTTCCCCTTACGGGTGAAGAAACAGAGATATTAAGTGACATGCTTAAGATCCCACAGCTAAGTCACTGATGTAGGATTCAAATCCACTTCTCCTCTTCCAAATTCCTCAATGCTTCACCAAAGTAAAAAGAGAGAAAAGAATGCATCAAGCATCCACTGCATCCTGAGTGCTTTGAGGACTCCCAAGACACAGTCTAGTGGGGGAGATAAAAACTGAAATGAAGGCTGGGTGCAGTGGCTCACTCCTAAAATCCTAGCACTCTAGGAGGCCAAGGTGGGTGAATTGCCTGAGCTCATGAGTTTGAGACCAGCCTGAGCCAGAGTGAGACCTCATCTCTAAAAATCGCTGGGCATTGTGTCAGGTGCCTGTAGTCCCAGCTTCTTGGGAGGCTGAAACAAGAGAATCACTTGAGTCCAAAGTGAGCTGTGATCTCACAGCATTCTACTAGGGGCAACAAAGACTCTGTCTCAGAAAAAAAAAAAAAAAACTGGAATGAAATTTATCATAATCCAAGGCAGAATGCTATATAGACCCTAAGTCTCAAAAAGACAGGGACTTTGAAAATTTTGTTGACTACTGTTTCTCTAGCACCTATCCCAGAGCCTGGCTGTTGTCAAGAACCATTTGTTGAACGAATGAATAAGCTGGTTCTGGGAGGGAGGGAACATGCTCTATTGGGATTGGGAGTGGGTTAGGAAGACTTCCTCATGGGACTAGTCTGATTCTTAGCGTGAGGTCTGGGCAGGCGAGTCCAGACTGAAGAGAGGGAATGAGCAGAAGCAAAGAAAGTGAGTCCGCGCTAGCTGTTGTGAATGAATGCTGCAGCTGAAGGAGAATGATGGAGAGGTAGACAGGGAATGGGAAGGTGGCAGAGAACCTCAATAGGTCCTAGAGGCCAAAGACTGCTTTGAAATTAAGCACAGAGCAAGTGAGAAAGATAGGCTTTATCATTTCCCATTCCAGATCGTTCTGAAGTCCCCAGCCTGAGTTCAGAGACCTCTGAGGCCCCTGAGAGCCTGGGAAGTCCAGCCTCCTCCTCCTCTAGCCTCGCAAGCCCTGTGGAACCTGGGGGGCCCAGCCAACTCCCACCCAGCTCTGAAGAGAGTCTCCGGGAGCCTCCAGGCACTTGCCGCCATAGCCTGACATCTGGGACCACCGCTTCAGAAATGTATCTCCCTGTCAAGTTTAGGTTAGTGAGGGCCCACCTGTGCAACCTGGGCAAATCTTTTGACTTCTGTAAGCATTCATTTATTTCCCACCTCTAAATAGTACCTGCTTAAAGACTAGGCCAACTCTGAGGCCTATGACTTATGCAGAATTGCTATTCCCCGGTAGAGGGTGATTAGACCCCTGCCCCCTTCACATACCTGTTCCTAAGCCTGCCCTGGAGATCTGGGGAGGACCCTGGTGGTGAAGTTGAGTAGAGAAGGCTTAGACCCACCTCTGCAGCTTGTTCTAGAGGCTGTCAGTGGGGTCTTCTCTCTGTCCCCACCTCTCACCCAGAATCTAGTACTCTCCTTCCCTTGCAAACCCTTCAGTCTGGAGTTTTGGGAGAGGCAGACCTGGGGATAGCCCAGAGCCCTCTGGAGGTCAAGTCCAGGCCTCTTGACCCTGTGATAGACCCAGCCCAGGGCCCTTGTGGACTCTCTACCCACCCATCCTAAGCCTCCAGGCTTGCTGTGTACCTGAGCCCTTTCTTCCCACTCTGACAGGCTCTCTGGGCACCAGGGTCACACTGGCCTTTCTTTCCCTGCCTTCCAGCTCCGAGAGCACTCGCTCCTACAGGCGGGGAGGCCGGAGCCTGGAAGATGGTTCCTCAGCCAGGCAGCCTTTGCCTAGGAGAAACATGCCGGTAGGAGGACTGGGACTGTGGTCCAAGGGGTGGTGATGGCAGGGTGCCTGGAAGGCAGAGTGGTCAAGAGTAGACATACTGGAGTAGGCATCCTCTCCATGGTTGGGGTACCCTTGGCCTAGGCAGCTGCAGTTTGGCCGATCTCTGTCCTGGTGCTCCTCTTTCTCTGCTCTAGCCCAAGCTGAGGCGAGCCCCGGCTTTAAGGGAAGAGCTGATAAGACTCAAGCTCTCCCCAGGGGTAGATAAGCAAAGCTGTCTCACCCAGGCCTGTTGCTGTAGAAGAGGCAGGATTAGGGTAGTTGGGTACTAGTCCTTGGTGTGCCTGACTCTCCCCTTGTACAGGAAGTTTCCTGGAATCCATAGGGACATCCAGATCCCAGGCATAATGGGATATGACAGGGACAGAGCAGGAGCTGTCATCCTTAATCTGGCTTCTCGCTGCTAAAGTACAAAGTTCCAACAATTACATGTATTTAATTGAGCCTAGGATGGGCATAGGTCAGAGCCAGTTGTGTTGGAAAGGATGCCTCCTCTGCTCCTTGTTCCCCCTACGGGTTCCTCAGGGATGGCATTGGTTGTACTGGGAGTGGGAAATGGTAGGGGCAGAAGCTGGGTCTCTCTGGGGAATCATCAGCTCAGCTCACCAAAGTTAGGCACGCGATACAAATCTGTGTCCATACTCAGTTCCACTGTTGCCCTGAAAATGAAGTATTCATCATGGCTGCCAATTGATGCCTGTTGTGATGGTGTTCATGTTAGTAAGAGGTCGGGCTTTAAAGTGAGAAGATCTTGGGCATGTGGTTTCACTTCTTTTTTTGTGTGTTTGTTTGTTTTTGGCCAGGGCTGGGTTTGAACCCGCCACTTCCAGCATATGGGGCTGGCGCCTTACTCCTTTGAGCCACAGGCACGCCCTGTCATTTCACTTCTTTAGGCTTCAGTTTCATTGTCTGTATAATGAGAATAATTTAATCTACCCAAAATAGGGTCGATGTGAAACTAAGTGAGATAAACATCTGATATGTAACTGCTACCTGGAAAATGTCAGTTTCATTCTTTTTTCACAGGTTGGCTTCCCAGAAGGAGATAGTTCAAGGACTGGAGTCCTCCCGACAAGTTCTGTGCAACTTTTGCAAGACTAGCTCCTTGCTGCCCCCTGCATGCCCCATGTTGCACGCCGATGTTCAGAGCTGGGATTTGAGCTCACAAAACTGGGGAACTGAGGTGTTCATTCTCGTGGGTTTGCTGTCTGTGTCTCTTGTGCCTCTGTGGCTGGACTTCATCCTGCCATAGGCCATGCCACTGCCCAAAACAGAGGGCCCTTCCATGTTAGGGGTGATTGCAATTCTTTCTGCTCTATTTCGTTACCTCCTAGGGGCCAGAGAGCCCTGTGGCTAGATCTGAGTATGCCTAAGCTGGCTTTGGCTGCAGAAACTTCAGTCCTTCATCAGGTCAGGACTATGTTTCTCTCATCAGTCTAGGGCAGTGGTTCTCAGCCTTCCTAATGCCACGATGTATTTCCATTGCTAAAAAGGGGTTGCCACCCACAGGTTGAGAACCGCTGGTCTAGGGGCTTCATAGGAATAGGACCACCCTCCTTCGTCATTCACTTCCAGATCAGAGCCTCTGCCAGACTAGGACTGTCTTCTCTGTCATTCAGTTGTCCCTTTACTGTCCAGACCTGTGTTAGGTACTTCACATGCCACACAAATAAGACAAGGGCCCTGATGGTGGAAAGCTGGTATCAAGGTTCCAGCTTGGGAATGGGCAGGGCCAGATTCTAAGGGGATGGTTTCAGGTTCAGGGGCAGGTACATGTATAAACCAGGACAATCAGCTGGTTTATACCTGCATGACCACTGCAGTTGTCCTCAGCCTATATCCACCTGTACTGCACTGGGTGTTAGATGAATGTCAGTCCTTTTGAGGAACAGCACACCCTTCCCTGGGCTCTCTAGATTATACTCCCCAGCCAGGTAGTAGATTAGGACTCACCTACTTTGCCTGTCTCCTTGGTTTAGCAAGAAGGAAAGGAATGGTCTGGGCTCATTGACCACTTCTTTTTCTCTTGGTCAACTTAGGAACCTTCTAGTCTGGAGAAGTGAGGGACCAAGAAAGGAGAATTCTAGAAATGGGGAAGCAGAGACTTCAAGGTTCTGCTTCCCAATGCATGAAATTTCACCATTGCTCAGCCCTGATTAAAAAGCAAATACAAAGTCCCCGATTAGAAAGTAAACCTAAGCCATCATCAGCCACTAACATCTCAGCTTTACTGGGTGTTGGACCCTGACAGGGATGGGTCAGGCTGAGCAGGGAGGCCGGAGAGTGCCAATGGCCAGTGTGGTGGTCTGGCTGGGGTGGCTGGGCTGTTTACTCTGGAGACCTGACTGCTCTGTGTGTGTTATCTTTTGAGCCTCCAGTGTCTGCTTTTTGTTCATCTCAGACTTGTTATTTCACTCATCTCTAATAAAAGATTTTTGGATATAAATTCCATTGGCTCCATTTATGTGATCTGAAGGATATTAGGGAAGGGAAAGGAATCTCGGAGACTGGAATTCTTTTTCTGGACCTGGGAGGGGAGACAGCCTGGTATAGAGCAGTGGTTTGCAATGGGGGTGGTTTGCCCCAGAGGACAGCAAAGCAGAAGAGTTTTGATTGTTCCTAACTGGAGGGTGCTACTGGCTAGTAGTGGACACAGGTCAGAGATGCTGCTGAACATCCTACAGTGCACAGGTCAGCCCCTCACAATAGTGAATTATCCTGGCCAAGATGTTAATAGTACCCAAGCCAAGAAATCCTGGAAAGAGCACTGGACTAGGGGTCTGAAGACCTGAAGTCCTGTCCCTGCCATGGTCCTCTGCCTCCATTCCTTTCGATTGTTTCTGAGACAAGGATTTGGGGGCAAGTTTATTTGTGAGGTGATCCCAGGAACCACAATGAAGGAATAGAAAAGTGAAACAAGTTAATACAACAAAGAATGTATTAATCAGGGGTTACTGCTGTGGGCAACAAGGGCTTAATCTTGCTGGGCTCCTGTGAGATGGTATTGATTAGAACATGCCTTCAACTTGTCCCATTGCAAGTGAAGAAACTGGGGCTTTCTATCAACTCTGGGTTCTTGCTGGTTGCAGTTGTCCCTTCTGGGACCATCAATTCCCTGCCTGCCCCAAAGCCTTCGAAGAAATGTGGGAAGCTGTCCCAGATGTGGCCAGGACATGTCTGCAGGAGACCTCCAGGATGGACAGGTAGCTGGAGGGGATGTGGTGGGTAGCGACAGGTGGGTACCTTATAGGGTCTGTTACTGTAACCCTGAGTAGATCATCAACCTTGCTGGGCGTCAGTCTTCCTGTCTATACAACAAAGGGCCCTTCAAGCCCTGATGACATAATAGTCTTGGCTTCTTTTAATATCACACAGCTCAGGGTAGGGATTGGGCAGAAATCTGAGGAAAATCCAATCTGGTTCTCTGTTTTTTAAAGAAAGCAAAACTATCCACAGGCTGCTGTCTCTTCAACTCAGAGGGGATTGCCTGGGGGTTGGCCAAAAGGCCTCCCAATCTCAAACCATTAAAGTCTAACCTTCTAAATGTGGCATACAGTTCTAAATGATCAGGTCCTGCCCACTGCCTCGCCCTACACTCCCCTCACCTCTGTGCTGCAGCCACACCAAAGTTTTTGGTTCTTTTAACACTGACACACCAAGTACCCCCCCCATCCCTGAGTTTGCATATACAGAACTGCAAGAGGACTGTTTTGTTCCTTTCTGAATGTCCAGATCTAGAACTGCCTGGCACATAGTAGGTGCTCAGTAACTTTACATGTTGCATGAATGAATGGATTTTCTTCCTCTTTTACATGGACACTCCCTCCTCCTCCTAACTCCCACTCTGCAATTTAGCCCAAAGTTTAAACTTCATTTCTGCAGAGAAGATGACACCCCAACTGGTTCAGGGCCCCCCAGAGGTGGCGACTGGCCTGATTCCCCACCCCTCATCCCAGCTGTGATAACTGCAGTCATTTACCATGTCTGTATTTCTTTAAGGTTTCTCTTGTCCACAGTCTGAGTCTCAAGCTTGCTGGGACTATGTCTTGTCTTGTTCATTGCTTGGACACTCAATATGTACTTGTTGAACAAATTAAAAAAACCCACATTGTCCTACCTTGATCCTAGTCACATAGCAGCAGTTAGAAAACAGGTATTTACACCAGGCTGTCTTTGTAACCCAAGCTGGGATGGGGTTCTTTGAGGTTCTCAGGCAAGTCTGGACATTTCTCCGAACACCCCAAGCTGCACAGCTCCCCAACCTACACACACTAAAAACCACTTGCCTCCTCTCCAGGTCCCTAAGTCCCCATCCCTCTCACAGGAAGAGCAATTAAACTTTAGGAAGAGAACTAGGTCTGTAGGGGATAGTTTGAGGTCCTTCCACAGTAAGGCAGATCTGGGCACAGCTGGGGGAGGTGGCACAATTGTGTTTCCTTTCCTGCACCAAGATGACCTACCAAACCCGTCCCCATTGGGGAGGCACTGGCCTGATCCTGAATAAATAAAGGGCACTCATACACCTTGATTTGATAGAAATAGACTGGTATTTCTCAAAGTTCGAATCGCTCAAAAATCTCCCAAGCCCTCACTACTCAGAGAACAGCGCTGGGCCAGCAGTCTTGGGAGCATTCTTAGAAATGCAAAACCTCGGGCGGGTGCCTGTGGCTCAGTGGATAGGGTGCTGGCCCCATATACTGAGGGTTGCGGGTTCAAACCCGGCCCCGGCCAGCTAAAACAGCAGTGGCAATCGCATCAAAAATAGCCCGGCGTTGTGGTGGGCGCCTGTAGTCCCAGCTACTCGGGAGGCTGAGGCAAGAGAATCGCTTAAGCCCAGGAGTTGGAGGTTGCTGTGAGCTGTGACGCTGCAGCACTCTACCGAGGGTGATAAGGTGAGACTCTGTCTCTGAAGAAAGAAAGAAAAAGAAAGAAATGCAAAACCTCACTAACAAAGTAGACAGTGAGCAAACTGAGTTCAGGGGTATACAGACCTAAAGAGAGTTTGGATACAGTGGTGCACACTGGCAGTGTGCCCGAAGCAATGAGTGCAGATTTAAATGATCTGCACACACACACACACACACACACACACACAAATATAGCGATCCCAACGTAAAGAGTTGCCTCCGCTTGGGCATAGGGAGGGAACTGAGTCCTTCCGCTTTGCGCTGCAGCCGTTCACAGACGCAGGAGCCCAGAACTCTTCCTGGAGCTCCTGGAGCACCCTCGGGTGCACTCTACGCGCGATCTCTTGTGCCCCGGGACAGCCACCTCCCTGATCTCCAGAGAGCCCTCTTCCTCAAATCTCCCTTCAGCCAGCCGACACCCCGGCAAAGGCCGGAGGTGAGGGGCTCGCTCTCACTGCCTGGTCTCCCAGCTGAAGCCCCACTGGGCGGCTAGGGCAATCTTCGCTCGGGCGAGTCCTTGAAGTCTATATTTAGTGCACGCCACCCCACCCCCCACGGTTGGAAGGCTGGCGGACTGGCCGGCTGGCGGGGGGGTGGTGTGTGTGTGTGGAGCCCCGCCCCCGCCAGGCGTGCGTGTCGTGTGTGTTTGGGTCCCGCGCGGGTCCAGCGCCCTCCGCCTGGCGCCTCTTGCCCCAGGCCCGGCTGCTACCCCTGCGCCCGTCGTCCCGCCGGGCGTCGCGGGCCAACATGGGCCAGGAAGAGGAGCTGCTGAGGATCGCCAAAAAGCTGGAGAAGATGGTGGCCAGGAAGAACATGGTGAGGCTGCAGAGTTTGGGCCACTGCCCCCGCCCTCAGGAGGCGCGGCGCGAACGAGCTGGGGACACCCGGGGGCGCGAGCTGGCTGGGCGCCCGGCAGGCGCGTGCGGGACTCAAGGACCCGAGGGAGGCGTGGCTGGTGCAAGGCCCAGGGCCCCTTGGGGACACTTGCTGGGCACCTCGGGGTGGGCGTGTGCATGGCTCAGAGCGCCAGGAGGATCGTACGGGCCTCCGAGGCACGGCTTGTTCACGTCCCCCTTGGACGTGTAGGGTTCACCCGCGAGCCGCTTGTGCGGGGCCTGGGAAAAGGGGCGAAGAGACACGGACCTGGGAAAGGACTTTCGTAGTCTGGGGACTCTAAGGCGTGTGCAAAACCCGGGGAGCAGCAGGGATGGCAGGGAGGGAGGAGGGCCAAATCCTGGGTGGCCAGAGAAGGGACAGAGAAAGTTGGGCTGAGAAGAGGTGCTCAGCACCCCGGAGTGGATCTGCGGAAGAAAAGCAAAAAGCAGCGATCCTGCGATCCCACAGCGTTGCAGTGCCAAGACCAGTACTCTTCATTCTGTTCACAACTTTCCCTTTCCCTGGCCTTGGGGTGGGGCCCAGGCGGGTGGAGGCAGAACAGGTGCGGGGGCCTGCAGGCGGAGGGCGGGTTGGGGGGAGTGGGGCTGGAGGCCTAGGCCAGGAGGGAGGAGGGAGAAGCTGGACTCAGAAGGGTGGGGGTGGGGTGTGGACTGACTGACTGGCCCCACCTGAGGGGCCCAGAGGCCCAGAGCCACTGGAAGTTAATGTTTGATCTCCCCTGACCTTTGCCTTGGCTGCCTGGTCGCCGGGCCAAAGCAAATTTGGCCTTGGGTCCTGAAGGGCCTGGGCTCACTCACTCTGAGAGGGAAGAGCAGAGAGGGGAGCCAGGTAGCCCTGCCTCTCCACCTGCCCTGGCCCAGGGTCCTCTTCCTCCCACCATCCTTAGCCCTATGCAGCAGGACCTGCATTTCCAGTACATCCTGTGACCCCAGAGCTTGGGAAAAGGAGAGACCCTAAGGAAGGTTTTAGAGCAGAAAAGAGTAGCCAAGCCCAGAGGGAGGAGTGGCTGGAATTACAGAGACCCAAGGGTATTCTCTATGCAGTAATGAGTTGGTGTCCATATAAAGGCCTGTACCAAAGCTGCTTTATTTTTGAGGAGATAAGATTACCCGCCCCAGGGCGAGGGGTGTCATGGATTCCTGCTGGCAGTGGTGGGGGTTGAACAGACAGTTTTGTAAAACCCGTAGTAGGACTCCAACTGGTGCTTGGTTGGTAAGAACTGATGAATGAGACCTGCTTCTACGCAGCTGAGTGAAACCCAGAAAGGTTCAGTATAAACCTGCGAGAGTGCTGGGAGCTCTCACCCCTTCACCTCCTCCTGCCTCCACCTACTTCTATTCCAGGTTCCTCCAAAATCCTCAATATAACTTAGCCTTTAGTCATGGGAGGACTTCCCCAGGTAGGTATTCTGAACTGAATTCCATTTCAAGTGAACAGGTTATCCCAGCCCAGCCCCTTACTGAGCTCAGGCTTGGGCCAGGAAAGAAATTCTGGGCCTCTGGGTGAGAGGGGTAGGGTGGGGTGGGGAAGCATAGGAGACCCAGGGAAAGGCAGCTGGGTTGGGGTAGTGTTCTCTGACTGAAGAGGAAGGAACCTGCCTTGGCCTCCCTCCTCACTTCCTTTATGACCCAAGGCATGCCATTCTACTTCCCTCTCTGGGCCTGTTTGCTCTTCTATGAAGTGGGAAGAGGAAATGGTATCCTTGGGGATGGGTTCCTGTGGAAGTTCCCAGAGCCATCTCCAGGAAAGATGCAAGTCTGGTCACAGGGTCTCAGCAGCATGGAGCCAGTTTATAGCCACGTCTGCAACTGGGCTCTCAGCAGCATCTGGGTGGGCACTAGGCTCTGGGCATCTGGCCGAGAAAGGTGGGGCGTGCTCTGGGAGTGAAACTGGGCCCGCCCAGTGGTGGTTAGGCGGAGGAGGACACACTTCCTGTAATAAGACGGATCCTCCACGTTGCAGCTCCAGCCCAGGGTTTACTGCCAATTGCTGGAGTCCTAGTAACTTAGGGCTTTGGCAGATGCTCGGAGCATGCACCAACTGAAACAGCTTCAAACATACAACCAAGCACCTACAGTCACAGCTGCACGGGCATATAACTACAAACTAATGGACATAGCCATGCAAACTCAGCCACGCACAATAGCTAAACAAGCAACTACAGAACTAACTGCATATGAGACATAGTTAGTGCTGTGACCTACACTGACCATTGTAGTTACAGGAAGATACACAAAGACCGCCACACATACAAGTGTGTATATAACACAGCTGCAGCCAGACATGCAAAGCTCCAGTCTGAGCAAACACCCACATTTACATATTCAGATGTTGTCATACAGACAGCATCCTGCAAAGACAGACACAGCTGTGCCTAGAGCTGTACACTCCTGGACCAGAGATACCACTGGGTACACATCCCACATGTATATGCAGAGAGAGACACCTGGCAATGTATGCTCAAGGCTTTGTGAACTGAACTACAACTCAGGCTCATGGCCAGTCTTCTCCAGTATGGCCCAGTTATACAGCTGAGACACACAGATTCATACACCCAGTAGTGAGTAGAAACTGGCTTGACACCGACTGTGAATTGGAATTTTGCTAGCTGGTTGTTAAACACAGTCATTATAAAAAAATCAGGGTGGTGCCTGTGGCTTAGTGAGTAGGGCACCGGCCCCATAGGGTGGCGGGTTCAAACCTGGCCCTGGCAAACTGCAAAAAAAAAAATAAATAAATAAATAAATAAATCTGCTTATGGCCCAGTGCCAGTGGCTCAAGTGGCTAAGGCACCAGCCATATATACCTAAGGTGGCGGGTTCGAATCCAGTCCAGGCCCGCCAAACAGCAATGACAGCTGCAACCAAAAAATAGCTGGGCATTGTGGTGGGTGCCTGTGGTCCCAGCTACTTGGGAGGCTGAGGCAGGAGACTCACTTGAGCCCAGGAGTTGGAGGTTGCTGTGAGCTGTGATGCCACAGCACTCTACCCAGGGGGACAGCTTGAGGCTCTGTCTCCAAAAAAAAAAAAAAAAAAATTATCTGCTTACAAAAACAAAGGCACATGTATTAAATCCTCCAAAATCATCACTTTCTATTTATTTTTACTACCTCTTATGGGAAGGGAATTCACTTCTATTAGAGCTATATGATGGAAATAATATATAATGGTATAGTATTACGTATCTCTTCCTAATATGTCCTTTAGTGATGGTATGTTGGTAGATTGCAAGTGGACATGGGAAGAGTATTTACACCATAGAAACTGGCAAACACTACAAGTCAGTATGTTTTCCTGGAGAACTGATTGTTAAATGTTGACCAGCATGCCGCTGCATTTACTAGTGTTGACATTTCATGATTGTACATGATTAGACAGATCTATGCCCATACTACATAGTTGTATGGTGGTTAGAGCCTTAAAGGCCTGAATTCCACCTCAGCTCCTCACAAAGTGTATATAACCTTGGGGAAATTACTTAACCTCTCTGTTTCCTGGATTGCTGTTCTGTAACAATGGATAATAATTCTGTAAAAATGGGATAGTAAACAGGACCTATCTCATAGGGTTGTTGTGAAAGTTAAACCAGAAAATGCAAAGAAAATACTTAGAAGAATACCCAGCACATAGTGTGCCTTTAATTAATGGAACAAATGGAGTTGCCCATCTACAAGTTCATGTGGACATTTACCTGCAGGTCAGGGTTCTGAAAACATACTGTGAACCCAAGTCCCAAAGGAGGCTAAGGACTGACAGAAGGAAGCCTGTGGGACGTGGTCCAGGCCCTGGTAGAGTAGGGGTTGGGCAGCTGGAATCACAAAGTTGGAGCCAAAGAAAGGGACATACAGGTCACAGTCAGAGCTCCCCAGGTAACTGGTCCAAGGATAAGAGGCCAGGACTGGTTTCTAGGAAGTGGGTAGGAGGAAGGAGAAGGCTGAAATGGGTCAGAGGATATTCAGGGTCTGGCATCCTGCAGATTTTCATATCTGAGCCTCTCTTTTCCCCCTCTCACCTCCTGTTTTCTGCTTTATTCATTGACAAGTTCATGTACTCAGGGAGCACTGAGCTCTATGCTGACCCCTAAAGTCTCAGATTGAAACAGTTCTCTTCATTCAAGGAGTAAAAATATCTGTCCACACAAAGACTTGAATGCAGTGGCTCACGTCTGTAATCACAGAACTTTGGGAGGCCAAGGTGAGAGAATTGCTTGAGGCCAGGAGCTTGAGACCAGCCTGGGCAACATAAGGAGACCATGTATCTACAAAAAAAAAAGGAAAAAAAAGAAAAATTAGCCAAGTGTTAGTTGTGGTGGTATGCATCTATAGTCCCAGCCACCTGGGAGGCTGAGACAGGAGGATCACTTGAGCTTAGGAGTTGGAGGCTGCAGTGAGCTATGGTGATGCTACTGTACTTCAGCCTGGATGATAGAGCAAGACCCTGAGTAGGGGGGACTAATTTGTAGTACCCCCTACCGGGAAACTATCCTTAAGTCCCATCAACAGGTGAATGGATCAACAAATTGTGGAATATACATAAAGTGGAAAATTACTCAGCAATAAAGAGAATCTGTTGATCTACAAGGTGATATTGATGAGTCTCAAAGTGATTATACTGAGTGAAAGAAGACAAAACAGAGTTCATGCCCTACATACTCTTTATATAAAATCCTTAAAAAATACGGCTCAGCGCCTGTGGCTCAAGCGGCTAAGGCTCCAGCCACATACACCTAAGGTGGCGGGTTCGAATCCCCAGCCCGGACCCGCCAAACAACAAAGATGGCTGCAACCAAAAAAAATGGCCAGGCGCTGTGGCGGGCGCCTGTAGTCCCAGCTACTTGGGAGGCTGAGGCAGGAGACTCGCTTGAGCCCAGGAGTTGGAGGTTGCTGTGAGCGTGATGCCATGGCACTCTACCCAGGGGGATAGCTTGAGGCTCCGTCTCAAAAAAAAAAAAAAATCCTTAAAAATACAAGGTCACGGTCGGAAAGTGGCTCATGCCTGTAATCCTAGCACTCTGGGAGGCCAAGGTGGGAGGATCCTTTGAGCTCAGGGGTTTAGGACCAGCCTAAGCAAGACCGAGACCCCTGTCTCTACCAAAAATAGAGAAATTAACTGGTGGGTACCTATAGTCCCAGCTACTCAGGAGGCTGAGGCAGGAGGATCTCTTAAACCCAGGAGTTTGAGGTTCCTGCAAGCCAGGCTGATGTCATAGCATTCTAGCCTAAGCAACAAGAGTGAGTCTCTGTCTCAAAACAAACAAACAAGGTCACATATGGTGACAGAAAGCAGAATTGTGATTGTCTGGTGTTGGAGTGAAAGGAGGGATGGATTACGAAGGCATGAGGAAACTTTTAGGGATGGTGGCTGTGTTCTTATTTTGATTGTGGTGATAGTTTCACATGTCAAAACTCATCACATCGTATACTGCAAAAATGTGTGGGTTAGTGGCCAGGCATGACGGGTCACACCTGTAATCCCAGCACTCTGGGAGGCCAAAGCGGGCTGATCACCTGAGCTCACGAGTTCGAGACCAGCCTGAGCTAGAGTGAGACCCTGTCTTTAAAAACAGCTGGGGGCTGTGGCGGGCACCTGTAGTCCCAGCAAATCAGAAGGCTAAGGCGAGAGAATCACTTGAACCCAAGAGTTTGAAAGAATCACTTGAACCCAAGAGTTTGAGGTTGCTGTGAGCTATGATGTCACAGCAATCTACCGAGGTTGACAAATGAGACTCTGTGTCAAAAAAAAAAAAAAAAGTGTGGTTTATTACATGTCAGTTAAACCTCCATAAAGCTGTCTTGTCTTCTTCTTTCAAAAACAAGCCCACAGTTCTCACCCTGCAAAGCTCACAGTTGAGAAATGAGAGAAGGAGGCTAGACACAGGCAAGCAGCATTAAGCCAGGAAGTAATTTGTTTTGGAGGAAGGAAAGGGGAAGGGGAGGGCACACCTGGTAGGAGGCACGGCAGATCTAAGGCTGGAGGTCAGGGTGAGCAGTCAGGGCTGGACCCTGGCTCCGGCGGTTTGAACCCAGCTGGATAGTGAGGGACGATGTTTGAGTGCTGGCCTGGGAGGGAATCTTTCCCGGCTCTCTCCTTCCTCCTGCCCCTTGCCCATCCCTGCCACTCACCTGTCTGTATCCTCCTACCCTCTCTCCCCTCGCCAAGACCACACAATAGCGAGAGGGCGGCCTGGCAGAAGCCCAGGCCTGAGTTCTCATGTGGCCTCCCACAGGAAGGGGCTCTGGACCTGCTGAAGAAGCTGCACAGCTCTCAGATGACCATCCAGCTGCTACAGGTGGGGTGGGGGCAGGACACCCAGGGCCGGCTCAGGGTGGGGGGAGGAGAAGACACGGGTGGGGGAAAGCTCCATGGGGTGTGTCCCACTGGTAGGGGAAACCTTCAAAGGGAGATGCCGGGGAGAGGGGATCTTGAGGTGCAGACCTCCTAGGGTGGGGACAGAGGGAAACCCTGAGGCATCCTGTTGGGGCAGGGTGGCCTCGAGGCACACTGGGTGTGTGAGAAATTCTGGTTTGCTTTTCTTGACTATCCCAATTTCCAGAGCCTTGGGTCTGTGGGTTTCAAGAAGCCAGTGATCCAGGGAAAGGGAAACATCTCCCCATGTTTAAATCTTTGTGTGGCCTACATAGTCCCCAAATTTACTAGAAGTTCTGAAATTCTCAAAAATTAGCACAGACCCAAGGTGTGATAGCCAGAGCTGAGATCTAAGCCAAAACCTGAGTTCAGGGCGGCACCTGTGGCTCAATGGGTAGGGCGCTGGCCTCATATACCAAGGGCGGCGGGTTCAAACCCAGCCCTGGCTAAACTGCAACCAAAAAATAGCCAGATGTTGTGGCGGGTGGTGGTAGTCCCAGCTACTCAGGAGGCTGAGGCAAGAGAATCTCCTAGGCCCAGGAGTTGGAGGTTGCTGTGAGCTGTGTGATACCACGGCACTCTACCGAGGGCGATAAAGTGAGACTCTGTCTCTACCTCCCCCCCACCAAAACAACAAAACTTGAGTTCAAAGACACCTAGAGGGCTAGTAATGGGGAGGGGTCCTGATGGTCAGCCAAGGCCCCTACACCTCATCCCCCAACCCCTTTCTCAGCTTTCACTAAAGCTGCAATTATCCATTTGTCTGTCAGCATAGGTAGAGGCTTACCCTTGGGCAGGATGGCAGGGCAGGGCCTGAGTTACAGGAGAGGAATTATCATCTCAGCTAGAACACACTGCGAGTGAAGTGTCTAGGCTCAGAGGGAAGTGGTGGTAGAGCGGGGACAGGACCTGCCAATTAGGGCAGCCTGTCCTGACCAGCCCTAAACCCTCTCACTTTGCAGACAACCAGGATTGGAGTTGCCGTCAATGGGGTCCGGAAGCACTGCTCAGACAAGGAGGCGGTGTCCTTGGCCAAAGTCCTCATCAAAAACTGGAAGCGGCTGCTGGGTGAGAGGGGGCGAGATTTTTTTGTTTGTTTGTTTTTGTTTTTGAGACAGAGCCTCAAGCTGTCCCCCTGGGTAGAGTGCCATGGCATCACAGCTCTCAGCAACCTCCAACTCCTGGGCTCAAGCGAGTCTCCTGCCTCGGCCTCCCAAGTAGCTGGGACCTCAGGTGCCCGCCACAACACCCCGCTATTTTTTTGGTTGCAGCCATCATTGTTGTTTGGCGGGCCTGGGTTGGATTCGAACCTGCCACCTCAGGTGTATGTGGCTGGCGCCTTAGCCATTTGAGTCACAGGCGCCAAGCCAGAGGGGGCTAGTTTGACTTGAACCATGCTTTTCTCCTAGCACTTGGGACAAGATTGTGCCTGGCTTACAGTAGGCACTCAAGTATATATGTCTATTGAGTGACTAAATGAATGACAGATGGCCTCTGTATCAGGGAGTAGCTAGTGCAGAGTGCCAGTTTGTGTATACAAGTGCATGATTTAAATAGATGTGTGAGTTTTTGTGTACATGTGCCTCTGTGTGTGTGTATGGGCTCATGTGTTTGGATATATGAGACATGTCTGCCTGTACACATTTGTGTGAACACAAGTGCATAGGCGTGTGTGCCAATGTACACGTGTGAAAACGTGTATTTACACACACATGTTCATGTTGAATGTGCGTTTGTGTGTGTGTTGAGGATGTGTGCAGCTGTCCGAGTCTCTGCCCTCTGCTCCTCCTCCCTGAAGTTATACTGGGTTCTGCTGAAACAGAGTTTAGTTAAAGGCAATCCCACCTCTTTGTTCTCAGACTCCCCGGAACCCCTCAAAGGAGAAAAAGGAAAAGAAAGAGAAAAAGGAAAGAAGGAAAAGGGGCATCACTGTTCAGATTGGAAGTCAGAAGGAGACCTTTCTCCACCAAGGAAAAAACGAGAAGAGCCCCAAAACAGGTATTTTGTGGGAGATGGAGAGAAGGGGGTAGATAGCTGTCACATTCTCTGCCAGTTCTGTTCATGTTCTTTCATTTAAGCCTCACAACCGACAGGGTAGATGTTATTATCTCCTGCAGTAGCCCCTGTGGAGGTCATCTCTGGCTCAACCAGACAGACTCACAAGACCCAAACAGGCCCTGCCTGGCACTGGCTTCACCTAGGAGGATGCAGGGACAGGAAACAGTGCAGTCTTATTGCAATAAGACTAGAATGGAAATTGTGATTTTTTCCAGGTAGTAGGAGAAATGGTTTCTTTTAATAATAATAATGGTTATTATTATTGCAAATGTCTTTTTTTTTCAATAAATATGTACTAATTTTGAGTACAGGTGTCTCTCATCAGCAAGAGTTGTCATAGGAGACCACACTGCCAGAGCTGTTCTGTGGCCCACACAGGTGATAGCCCAGATGCAGGGAAACAGGATCGTGATGGGTGGGAGCCCCTGGCTTAGAATCCCCATGTCCCAAATCTTACAGCATCCCATAGGCAAAGCTTCCAGGATCCTGCAAGGGCAGTCAGTGCTCATGTGCAAGATTCACTGTACTCAGGGCAGTTTGAAAACTTGGTTTCCACTAATTATTTATAGTTCATTCATAACCACTCCCATCTAGACACAATTGACCAATCAGGCGTCATTTGCGCTATCAGCAATGTTGCCTAATGACTCAGCTGACATATTACTTTTACCAGGCTTTCAGGTTTCCAGGATAAACGGGACTAGGAATGTAATATGTTCATGGAGAAAGAGAAGTGTCCTGTTAACTCTTTATTCAGTGTTCCCATTTATCAATGAGGAACCTGAGCAGGAGAAATGACACAGCTGTTATGTGACAGATTGTCAGAACTCCACACCTCTACTGAGAGGAACAGAACACTTATTTATCTGAATTCTGTGTTCATTCCCCCATGCGTATCCTAGCCAGAGTATTACCTAAAACTGCATGAGTCTCAGCATGCCTTTGTGGATGTATAAATAAATCCTACCTGTTCTCTGGGAGATCAAGTAACTTCGGGGGGGGGGGGTGTGTGTGTCTGTGTTTGTTCATCTAGTAAATAAAGGGATGGTATTTGATAATAATGAAGACACCTACCAGCTGTGATATAGCAAGAATTTTTTTTTTTAGAGACAGAGTCTCACTTTGTCACCCTTGGTAGAATGCTGTGGCGTCACAGCTCACAGCAACCTCCAGCTCTTGGGCTCAGGCAATTATCTTGCCTCAGCCTCCTCAGTAGCTGGGACCACAGGTGCCCACCACAACACCCAGCTTTTTTGTTGTTGTTGCAGTTTGGCCGGGGCTGGGTTTGAACCTGCTACCCTTGGTATATGGGGCCAGCACCATACTCACTGAGCCATAGGTGCCACCCTATAGCAAGATTTTTTAACATATATTACTTTTGACTCAGTGTATCCGCTCCCAGGAATTCCTTTTAAGAAATTAATCAGATTATAGCAAAAAGATTTTTTTCTGTGTGGTAACGTTTTTTGCTGTTTTTTTCCTGAAACATTTTTGAACTCTAGGGGCAGGCACTATAGCTCATGCCTGTAATCCTAGCACTCTGGGAGGCTGAGATGGGAGGATCCTTGAGCTCAGGAGTTCAAGATCAGCCTTAGCAAGAGTGAGACTATCTCTATCTCTACCAAAAATAGAACAATTAGCCGTGCCTGTAGTCCCAGCTACTTGGAAGCCTGAGGCAGGAGGATCACTTCAGCCCAGGAATTTGAGGTTGCTGTGAGCGAGGCTGATGCCATGGCACTCTAGCCAGGGGCAACAGAGTGAGACTCTGTCTCAAAACAAACAAACAAACAAAAAAACCCAAAACAATAGAAAATAAATAAACAAAAAGAACAGAAAAAACATGTTTTAGTTCTGAACCTTTTTAAACTTAATGTTTGCAGTTATAACTGTATAAGATAAGTGTCTAGAGGAATATATTTTGGGAAATGAAGCTGTAAGAGGGTTGATTCTCAACCAGAAGGGAGATATACTTCCAGCACCCCACTCCCATTTTTGGTTGTAAAAGAAATAACTGCCTGGGCAGGGATGCTGACTGTCCTGCAGTGCACAGAATAGTCCCACAGATTGCAAGATTGAAGTATTTACTTACTAAGTTCAAAGCACTGCCATGGAGAGTCAATGTAGGATAGAAGAAAAAGAATGACACAGGAACATGGTCACAGAGTATTAAGCGAAACTGTGTGCAATATAGTATATGCAGTATGATCCTGCTTTTATAAAAATTAAATAAGTGAATTTTATGTGTATACATGGGAAACAAGACTAGCATGGAAATTGTGATTATTTCTGGGTGGTAAGAGAAAAGGTTTCTTTTTTGTTTCTTCTTGTTGCAAATGTCTTTTTTTTGTCCATAAATATGTACTAGTTTCAAGTAATAGAAAATAATGAAGCTATTTTTAAAAAACAAAAACATACAAAATTAAGAGGATCGTCACATTCTATATTATGCAATAAAATGTTTAAATATATGTTGTTGGGTTTTTTTCATGTTGATCCTTCACTGGTTTTAAAAACAAAATAAATGGCTCGGCGCCTGTGGCTCAAGAGGCTAAGGCGCCAGCCACATACACCTAAGGTGGCGGGTTCAAATCTCCAGCCCGGGCCCGCCAAACAACAATGATGGCTGCAACTAAAAAATGGCCAGGCGTTGTGGCGGATGCCTGTAGTCCCAGCTACTTGGGAGCCTGAGGCAGGAGACTCGCTTGAGCCCAGGAGTTGGAGGTTGCTGTGAGCTGTGATGCCATGGCACTCTACCCAGGGGGATAGCTTGAGGCTCCGTCTCAAAAAAACAAACAAACAAACAAACAAAAAATAAATGATTGCACTTTTGAAAAGTAAATAAGAGTGATAAAATCTGTTGTAGAATAATGGAAAATATAGAAAAGTAGAAAAAAATCAACATTCCCACCATTCAAAGATAATTAATAAATCAGTCTTTACCGGGTGCAGTGGCTCACTCCTGTAATCCTAACACTCTGGGAGACAGAGGCAGGAGAATTACTTGAGCTCAGGAGTTTGAAACCAGCCTGAGCAAGAGTGAGACCCCAGCTCTGCTATAAATAGAAAAAATTAACCGGGCATTGTGACAGGCACCTGTAGTCCAGCTACTTAGGAGGCTAAAGCAGAAGGATCCCTTGAGCTCAGGAGTCTGAGGTTGCTGTGAGTTAGGCTAACACAACAGCATTCTAGCCTGGGCAACAGAGTGAGACTCTGTCTCAAAAAAAAAAGATAATTACTCTTAATATTTTTGGTATGTGGTTTTTCTTTCTATTCTCTCTTTGACTTGTTTTCTATAATTATCCCCAATGTTATAGTCTGTTCTTTAAAATATAGTAACTTGTCAAAGGGTTCTATAACTTTTGTCTTGTTTAATTCCTTCCATATTGCTCATTTTGCAATTGTATCCCTCTGGGAAAAATTCTAATTGGCATTTCATTTTTCACATGGGTGGATTTTATTTTCCCAAAGGGGTTAGAAAATTGGCTGGCAGGGATGCTCTGACTGGTTCCACAATGCCTAGCACAGAGTAAACATTTACTGAATATTGCTAGACCCATTTGTACCGATGTGACTGCCTGTGGATTATCTACCATTCATGTCCTGGGTGCCAGTCTGGCCATGTCTGGAGCACCTGTTTGGTTGTGAGCACCTGAGCAAATGAAAGATCAGAGTGGAAGAGTTGGGAGGCTGAACTACTGATTTCCCAAACTGTTTGGAAAATACCCTCTTCCCCTTCTCTTGGCAAGGGGATCAAATGGGATACAGGATTAATCTGTATCATAGGGAGTATAGGCATCCTGGTGGAGATGGTAGCCTGAATATATTTATTTTCTTTTGCTCCATCCCCAAATCCTCTTAAATGATCAGCAAAGGGATTTCTTTTGAAGGTCTACAAGGACAATAGGTGTGGGAGAGGAGAAAACTGGAAGGCAGAAAACCAGGGTCTGGGGTGAACTTGGTTCCTTACTCACCCCTATCTTCTCTGAGACTCAGTATTAGAGCCTGAAAAATGTACAGCATTATCTCAGTTCTTCTTAAAATAAAACCTTTTATTTGGAATATATTTTAATTATATTTGTTGTTTTAATTTTACTGGTTTATATTATATTTATGATATGGCTAATTACTTGCTCTTTGTAGAAAGCTTTAAAACACACAAATAGGAAAATAAAAAAAATCTAGAAACAAGCATTCTTATATATAATTGTGTGTATATATACATAAATAAAAATTACAGAGACATATCCTTCTAGACCTTTTCCTATGTATGCTTACCTAGCAAACGCATTTATTTGTTTGAATAAAATGGAATTATAGGCTGGGCGTGGTGGCTCACACCTGTAATCCTAGCACTTTGGGAGGCTAAGGCAAGGGATTCCTTGAGCTTAGGAGTTCAAGACCACTCTGAGCAAAAGCGTCTCTACTGAAAACAGAAAAACTAGCCGGGCATTGTGGCAGGCACCTGTAATCCTAGCTACTTGGGAAGCTGCGGCAGGAAGATTTCTTGAGCCCAGGGGTTTGGCGTTGCTATGAGCTATGATGATGCCACAGTACTCTACCCAGGGTGACAGAGAGACTCTATCTCAAAAAAAATAAATAAAATAAATAAAATAAAATGGAATTATACTCTGTATACTATTTTGTAACCTCCTCACGTACATATATTTATTCAACAGTAAGTCAGATTTAGTGTAAAAAGGGAAATCAGGCCAGGTGTGGTGGCTCACACCTGTAATCCTAGTACTTTGGGAGGCCAAGGCTGGTAGATCACCTGAGCTCACAGGTTTGAGACCAGCCTGAGGCAGAGGGAGACCTCATCTCTAAAAATAGCCAGGCGCCTGTAGTCTGAGCTACTTGGGAGGCTGAGGCAAGAGGATCGTTCAAGCCCAAGAGTTTGAGGTTGCTGTGAGCTGGACTCAGCACTCTATGCCGCTCTACTAAGGACGACAAAGTGAGACTCTGTCTTAAAAAAAAAAAGGTTTGGGAAATTAAACACAAGAAGAAATAACAGAAATAAATACTATTAACGTTTTAATGTATATCTTTCTAGTGTTTTAAGAACATATATATGTGCATTTATTTTCTTAGTAAAATTTTAATTTTCCTGGGATGCTAAATTGTTACACTAGCTCACTACTCAGCCTTGGAGCTCTGAAAAGAAGCTCTCACTGAGACTGAGCAGAGAGTAGGGTGGTATCTCCCCAAGTTGCTAGGAGAATCAAACTGCCAGGGGTCCTGTTTCAGTTAGATTAATGGTCTTCCTTGCATTCCCATTTTTCTTTTTATTTATTTATTTATTTTTTAGATAGAGTCTCACTTTGTTGCTCTCAGTAGAGTGCCATGGCATCATAGTCTTCATAACAATTATTTCCAATGGCTATGGAATATTTCTGATTTGTTCTAAAAGAAAAGCAATGAGGAAAGGCCAGAAAGGGGTGGTTCTCTGGGATGGAGGCTCCTGTCTCTCTCCCCTCTTCCAGTGCAGGGATTCTGGCTTTGGGGTCCTGTCTGCATTTGGCCGTCCCCAATGGGATAGACAAATAGGGAGGAGCCCCACAGCCAGAATTCCTACAGTGGAAGGAGGAGTCCTTCCAGTGGGGCTGGAAGGGGAAGAGCCCCACCGAGGACCCCTCCCAGGGCCCAGTGGGAGTGGACAGACATGTCAATGAGGGTCTCTCTTCCCCTCCCCCACATGTCTGGTGGAGGACTGTTCTTGGGATCTTTTTTTTTTTTTGAGACAGAGCCTCAAGCTATCACCCTGGTGTCACAGCTCACAGCAACCTCCAACTCCTGGGTTTAAGCAACTCTCTTGCCTCAGCCTCCCAAGTAGCTGGGACTACAGGTGCCTGCCATAACACCTGGATATTTTTTGATTGTAGTTGTCATTGTTGTTTGGCAGGCCCCGGGCTGGATTCAAACCCACCAGCTCTGGTGTACGTGGCTGGCACCTTAGCGGCTTGAGCTACAGGTGCCCAGCCTGTTCCTGGGATCTTTGACTCCCCAGCACTTGTGTGGAGAACTCCTTCAGACAGAAGCCCTGGGAGACTTGCAGGGGGAAGCCCTTGGGTCCCAAGTCATTGAGAACATGATGCCAAGGGGAAATGGGCTCTGCACACAATGTCTGTTGCAGTGATCAAACCCCACCAAATTCTGCTCTTGTGAAATTTACATGGGGGGATTGTCAGGTGATAAATATAATAAGTAAATCATATAGTAAGTTAGAAGGTGGCACATGCTATGGAGTTAAAAGAAGAGTAGCAGCCCAAGCAAGGGCAAAACTCTATCTGTACAAAAAAAAATAGAAAAATTAGACCGGCCACAGTGGCTCATGCCTGTAATCCCAACACTTTGGGAGGCTGAGGCAAGAGGATCACTAGAGGCCAGGAGTTCAAGACCAGGCTGGTCAGACCTTATTGCTACAAAAAAACCCCCAATAGCCAGGCATTGTAGTACACACCTGTAGTCCCAGCTTCTTTGGCAGGCTGAGCAGGATGGTCACTTTACCCCAGAAGTGGAAGATTGCAATGATCTATGATGACACCACTGCACTTTAGCCAGGTGACAGGGCAAGACTCTGTCTCAAAAAAATAAATTTATATATCATAGAAAGAATGTAGCTACATACATTTTGGAAAATGTAAAAAAACATGTGCCTTTAATCCCAACACTGAAGCATAACAATGGGTAGCATTTGTGTGTATTTTCTTTTGATCTGTTTTTCTTCCTAGGCATTAATTTTATTGCATGACTTTGGGCATTTGGCGATGATATGCATCGAATTTATTTTGTCCCCTGCTTATTCACTTGCTTTTTTTTTTTTTTTTAAGATCAAGTCTTGCTCTGTTGCCCAGACTGGAGAGTGCAGTGGCACATTATAGCTCACTGTAGTCTTGAACTCCTGGGCTCAAGTGATCCTCCTGCCTCAGCCTCCTGAGTAGCTGGAACTACAGGGATACGCTACCACACTCAGCTAATTAAAAAAAAATTTTTTTTTGTAGAGCTGAAGTCTCACTATGTTGCCCCAGCATGTCTCAAACTCCTGGCCTCCAATAATCTTCCTGGGCTCGGCGCCTATAGCTCAACCGCCTAAGGCGCCAGCCACGTACACCTAAGGTGGCGGGTTCGAATCCCCAGCCCGGACCCGCCAAACAACAATGACGGCTGCAACCAAAAAATAGCCAGGCGTTGTGGCGGGCGCCTGTGGTCCCAGCTGCTTGGGAGGCAGAGGCAGGAGACTCGCTTGAGCCCAGGAGTTGGAGGTTGCTGTGAGCTGTAATGCCACGGCACTCTACCCAGGGGGACAGCTTGAGGCTCTGTCTCAAAAAAAAAAAAAAAAAAAATAATCTTCCTGCCCCATCCTCCCAATATGCTGGGATTATAGGAATAAGTCACCATACCTGGCCTTCACTTGCTATGTCAACCCAACTCTTCTGCCTCTAAGGCCTGTGTTTTTCTCCTCCTAAAGTGCCTCCTGGAGAAGCTGAAGCTGATCTCTCAGTTTCTCTGATTCCAGATGAATATAGGGAGTTCCAGGAACCCAGTTTCCATGGACTTCACCTAGCCAAGGCCTGCCTGGCAGCAAGAAGGAGAGGGGCCTGCTGAGAATTAGTTATGAATAATGGTGATTGCATAATTGCACAACATAGTACATGTGACCTACATGGCTTGTATTAGATGCTTGGCCCTTGTAGTGCTGCATCCGGTGGAGGGGAGGGATGGGTGACCAGCCAGCATCACCCAAGCTCCTTTCCTGGGCAGCTGAATTCTAGATGGGCTTTCTCATCCTTGACCCAATAGGCCCGAGGTTTTTCTCCTCCATCTTCTCAGGGATCAGTCCTGAAGCCAGCCTATAAGAAAGTCTCAACACCAATTTCTCTTATTTCAGGAGAGACTCCGTGGACTCCAAGTCTTCTACCTCCTCCTCTCCAAAAAGACCATCAATGGAAAGGTAAAAGAAGCCACAGCCTTCTCTATCCCAAATATCTTATTCAGGATGTATCCCTCTCTCAGCTCTCTCTCTCTATAAAATCATAGCTATGTACATTAATGCAATCATGGGGTACAATGTGCTGGTTTTATATACAATTTGAAATGCTTTCATCAAACTGGTCCACATAGACTTCACCACATTTTCTTAGTTACTGTGTTAAGATATTTATATTCTATACCTCCTCTCTCAGCTTTAATGGAGGAAGCTACCGGCAGGAGAAAGGAAGAAACCTCCCTACATTATGTTGCCTCTAAATTCTAGGACCTACGCAGTAAGAGTGAGTGGGCCCCCAGGGCGGTGCCTGTGGCTGAAGGCGTAGGGCCCCAGCCCCATATACTGGGGGTGGCAAGTTCAAACCCGGCCCCGGCCAAAAACTGCAAAAAAAAAAAAAAAAAAAGTGAGTGGACCCCTGAACCAGAGATGTGGCTTCTTCCCTGGGGTGAGCTGGGGGAGAGCAGTTGGTGTTGCCCCATCACCATCTGGGGAACATTCTCAAGGTCAGGCTGAACCCAGTGAGGACAGACAGAGGTCTTCAAAGCCTAGACCTGGAGTGGGCTCTCTGGATTTGGGTTGAACTGGTTAGGGTGTCTACACAAAAGTAGCATACATCATCAAGTCATATATTCATCACATATTTAGTGAGGGCCTACTATGTGCTAGGAAATGTTCTGGGTGACATAGATATAAAAATGCACGACAGAAACAAAAATGTAGGTGGGGTGCAGTGGCTTATGCCAGTAACCCCAGCACTGTGAGAGCCTGATGTGGGTGGATTGTCTAGCTCAGGAGTTGGAGACCAGCCTGAGCAAGAGTGAGACCTTGTGTCTAAAAATAGCCCAGCCCTGTGGTGGGTACCTTAGTCCCAGTTTACATGGGAGGCTGAGACAAGAGGATTGCTTGAGCCCAAGAGTTTGAGGCTGCTATGAGCTATGATGTCATAGCCCTCTACTGAGGGTGACAAAGTGAGACTCTGCTCACCCCCCCAAAAAAGAAAAAATCTCTGCAGTCATGGGGCCTCTGTTCTAGTAGGGTAGACAGGTAATACATATAATAAGTACATTATATGGTGGTTTGGAAGGTGACAAGTGTTATGGAAACAACAGAGGAAAGTGAGGAGGTGCTCAGGGGGTGGTCAGGAAAGGCCTCATTAAGGAAGTGACCCAGGGCAAAAGCTTGAAATTTGAAAAAGGTAAGGAAAGGAGTTAGCTAAGCAGATATTTGGGTTATGGCAGAAACAGGGGGTGGCTGGGTGGCTGGAGCAGATTGAGGGGGAGTGTTGGGGGTGTGAATGAAACAGGAGCCACAGGAGGGTCTTCAGTGCCAGAATGATGTGACCAAATTTGTCAGGCTGCTGTGCCCAGAATGGATTATAGGTAGGGTGACCAGATTTTAACATCGGTAAGGCGGGACAACATGGCTGGAGGGCAGGGTGGGGGCGGGGTGGAGGTGGGGTGGGGCGGGGCAGGGCCTGACAACAATGCAAACTTTGATAAGCAGTTCTCGATAATCACTTCTCAACAATTATTTGTTATTATTACAGTTTAACATTATAAAATTCACAAAAATAATATAAAACTCATATTCTGGCGAAATAGCCACATGGCAGCCGAAAACCGTATATTCCCTTCTTGTTCTGCCCATTCGTGCATTCTTTCCAAAAATCGGGACTTTTTAAAAACGCTGCAGGATGTGGGACAAATTGTTGGAAAGTGGGACTATCCCGCCAAAAGCGGGACGTCTGGTCACCCTAATTATAGGACCAGAGGGAGGGGTGACGAGATCAGCCAGGAGGCTGCTGTGATGATTCAGGCAAGAGACTATGGCTTGGATGAGCAAGGTAGCCAAGGTGGTGGGGAGAAGGGGTAGCTTCAGGATACATTCTGAAGGAAGAGCTGACCGGACTTCCTGACAGATTGGATGTGGGTAAGAGAGAAAAATAGGAGTCACAGATGCTTCCAAGATTTTTCACTTGAGTATCTGCAAGGATGGACTTGATGCTAATCGGTGAGGGGAAGACTGTGCTTACGTAAGTCAGGCTTGGGGCGGAACACAGAGAGTTCAGGTTTGGATATGCTGGATTCGAGGCCTGTGTTAGTCATTCCGAGGAGAAGTAAAATAAGCAGTTGGATTATATGTGGCTGGAATTCAGGAAGAAAGTCTGAGCTAGAAATATAAATTGCAGCGTCATCGGTGTGTAGCTGGCATCTAACGAAACTGGATGAGATCACCAAGAAGAGAGGGTGGATAAAGGAGTGAGTGTGAAGTATGGTCCAGGAAGGAGGCTGGAGGTCCAGGGGAGAGTGAATGATCAGGGTGCAGACGCCATATTGGATTCTGGGGCACCCAGGTGGGATGGGAAAAGTGTTGGCTTCTGGAAGAGCATGTGTGGGAACTGCACATTTATTTTAAGCCTAACATACCAATAAGACTACCACTGAAAAGAAAATTAGAGATGCGAAAATTAGGTTGTCGATACCTTGGCAGCCAAGGGCCCACTCCCGCTGATGAATAGAGGCTCTCTAGAGTGCTGGTGGGAGGGGGAATTTGAGTGTAAGAGTTCTGCAGTCAAATAGCAATGTCCAATGGGGCTGAGGCCCAGGAATGGGGCAGCAGTGTTATCCTGGTTCTAGACCAGTGATTCTCAACAGGGGTCATTTAGAAATTTTTTTTTTTTTTTGGAGACAGAGCCTCAAGCTGTCCCCCTGGGTA
>NW_003852404.1:2132289-2138836 GCF_000181295.1 Otolemur garnettii
GTGGCGGGTTCGAATCCCCAGCCCGGGCCCGCCAAACAACAATGATGGCTGCAACCAAAAAATGGCCAGGCGTTGTGGCGGGCGCCTGTGGTCCCTGCTACTTGGGAGGCGGAGGCAGGAGACTCGCTTGAGCCCAGGAGTTGGAGGTTGCTGTGAGCTGTAACGCCACTGCACTCTACCCAGGGGGACAGCTTGAGGCTCTGTCTCAAAAAAAAGAAAAGCCAGACGTCTAGATTTTTCCTACGAAGCTCCCAACTTTAAATATCAGCAACATACTCATGTTTTTCTATAACACTGGGCAGACAAAACAAATTTATAGTCACCCATTTGTGACCTCTAAGGTCAGCAAAGATTGAAACCCATCTCCGCCTTCAGGGAGCTTACTGCTAGTGCAGGGGCTTGTTTTTAGAAGGCGGTAGACATAACAGACAATGGGAGCGCAGGAAGAGTGTCTCAGTGTGACTAAAGTCGGGGTAGACTTCATGGAAGGGTGTTTGAAGTGAGAATTGAAAGATCTCAAACAAGGCAGGAGAGGCATCCCAAGCAGAGAGAATGGCACATGTAGAGGTATGGCGGTGCGAGTGATCATGATGTTCTGGGGGCTGTAGCCAGAGTACCAGGAAACAGACCACTAAGGACATCATGGTGACAGGGAAGAAAGTTGCCTGTTCTCAGCTGTCCTTAACCTGGTTGTCGGAATTAGTTGACGTTCATCAGTGCAGTGACTAAAGTGCCCTCGAGGTGGCGCGAGGGAGCAGGGAGCCAAGCCTCCAGTTACCTCTGTTCAGATCTGGGGCAGGAGGATTTTCTAAGTCTGGCTGGTGCTGGCACCAGGGGGAAAGCTGCTGAGAAATCCAACCCCCCAGCCCCACCCTGGCCAATGGTTCCCTCTCTGGAATTTGGCGCAGTTCCCAGTCGTGTGCATTGAAAGGAAAATGAGGGTGGCTGCCTGAAATGCCACCCAGATACAAACTCTAGCCAACCAGCCAGCTCCTAGCCAAGCTGGAGGGGTCCCGGCTGGGTGTGGCCTGCTAGAAAGGTAGGAAAAAATGCTCTAAGCAGCCTAGCTTTCCTCAGGTAAGAAGACTCTGGAAAACTCTTTTGGAAACACAATGACATATGTCAAAAAGAATTTCAAAGCCTGGCAGTGCCCTTAGCTCAGTGGGTACGGTGCCGGCCACATACACCCAGGCTGGCAGGTTCGAACCTGGCCTGGGCCAGCTAACCAACAATGACAACTGCAACAAGAAAATAGCCAGGCGTTGTGGTGGGCACGTGTAGTCCCAGAGGCAAGAGAGTCCCACTTAAGCCCAAGAGTTTGAGGTTGCTGTGAGCTGTGACACCATGACACTCTACCAAGGGCAACATAGTGACACTCTGTCTCAAAAAAAAGAATTTGAAAGTCGGGCAGACTTAGGTTTGTGGTCTGATTCCCATTCTCAAGTTGGATGGATAACCTTGAACAAGTCAGTTCAGCTCTCTGAGCCTCAGTCCGCAGATTTGTAAAATGAGACCTTCTCAAGGTCACTGTAAGAATCAAATGAGGTGGTGAAATGCCTAGCATTATTTCCAGATCATATAAGTGCTCAATAAGTGCATAATGCTTGTACTAATACACGCACCATGGTTATCTATGGAAACTAATACTTAGCCTAAGCATTTATGCCTGCATATCAGTAAGAATTTTTTTTAAACCTGCCTAATACTTTGTCACTGGAATTCTCTTAGGTATGTTAATCCTTTTAGCGACCCCATGAGGTGGGTGCTGTTGTTATTCCCACTTCATATATGAGAAAACCCAGGAACCTAAAGGTCCAGGAATTTTCCCAAGGTCACGGAGCTATACTATGTTGGTATTAGGCTTTGAAATTGGGAGTTTGGCCCTGGAGCCTGGGTTCTTTTTTTTTTCTTTTTTCTTTTTTTAGACGGAGCCTCAAGCTATCCCCCTGGGTAGAATGCCATGGCATCACAGCTCACAGCAACCTCCAACTCCTGGGCTCAAGCGAGTCTCCTGCCTCAGCCTCCCAAGTAGCTGGGACTACAGGCGCCCGCCACAACGCCCGGCCATTTTTTGGTTGCAGCCATCATTGTTGTTTGGCGGGTCCGGGCTGGGGATTCGAACCCGCCACCTTAGTTGTATGTGGCTGGCGCCTTAGCCGCTTGAACTACAGGCGCCGAGCCTTTATTTTTTTTATTAAATGATAGCTGTGTACATTAATGCAATCATGAGGTACAGTGTGGTATTTTCATATACAATTTGAAATATTTTCATCAAACTGGTTAACATAGCCTTTCTGTCATTTTCTTAGTTATTGTATTAAGACATTCATATTCTACTTTTAGAAAGATTCACCTGTACCCTTGTAAGATAAACCATAGAGGTGATCCCACCAATCACCCTCCCTCCATATTGCACCTCCACATAGGCATTCCAAAAAGCAGCGGTTGTTATTGTGGTTTGCCATGCCTCCTTCAAAGCAGCTTGCTGTAGCCTGCCCTGGAGGTTTTCTCATGGTGACTCATAGCTGTTGAGAATGTATAGTAGGGCACCACGGGTCAGTGAGGCACCACCCCAGCTGCAGGAGAGGGGTTGGCTCTATTTATGGGAGCTGACAGATGCTGTCTCAGAGAGATATCCCCTTCTCAAGCCCAGAGAGTGGGGCCACTGACCTTCCACAGAGGCCCTCCTTCCTCCCCCCACAATTCAGTTCTGTCTGGACCCCCTGAATGTGCCTTTTATCTCTTTGTGATGGATCCTTCAATTCATTGTGTATTCATTCATTCACTCATTCATTCAACAAAGATCTATCAAGTGCCTAGCTAGAGCACTGTCACAGGTGCCAGAATGCAGTGCTGAATCAGCGACAGGGTCCCTTATACTCTAGAACCTGCAATCTGGAGATGGAAGCAGACAGCATTTATAAACACATAAGCAAGTTAAGTATAGACTTGGATAAATGCTGTAAGGAAGGAAATCAGATGATAGGCTGGAGTTATGCGGCAGGGACAGTCTGTTTGGCTGCTGTGAGCAGGGAAGGCCTCCTTCAGGAGGTGACATGTGAGCTGAGACATGGAGGAAGAAGCACATTCCAGCAGGGACCAGCCAGTGCCCAGGCACAGCAGTAGGAGGGATGTGTGTGTTTAAGGAACAGAGAGAAGCAGTGTCCTGGGGGGTTTAGTCAACCGTGTGTCAGGGAACATGGCAGGAGATTAAGTCCGAAGGGCTATTGCAGGGGCCAGGCACGGAGTTGCTGAGGGGCCATGATGAGGATTTGACTTTATGCTGAAAATAATTGGTCAAAGAGGGGGGTGACTTGATCAGCTGTGAATTATTATTATTATTATTTTGCAGTTTCTGGCTGGGGCTGGGTTTGAACCCACCACCTCCAGCATATGGGGCCAGTGCCCTACTCCTTTGAGCCACAGGCACCCCCCGCCCCATTTTTTTCTTGAAACAGTGTCTCACTCTGTCACCCTGGGTAAAGTGCCATGGTATCATCACAGCTCCCAGCAACCTCAATCTGTTGGGCTCAAGAGATCCTCTTGCCTCAGCCTCTCAAATAGCTAGGGCCACAGGCAACTGCCATGATGCCCAGCGAGTTTTTCTATTTTGGGTAGAGATGGATTCTCGCTCTTGCTCAGGCTGGTCTCAAACTCCTGAGCTCAAGTAATCCACCTGCCTCGGCATCCCAGAGTGCTGGGATTACAGGTGTGAGCCACTGCCCCCACCAGCTGTGAATTCAGATAGTTTGAAGCAAGGAAAACTGTGCAGGTGAGATCCCAGTGGCCAGAAGCAGGCTTGGGGGCAGGAAGCCCCATTCTGATTGCAGACAGTACATCCCCACCTCCACCCCCTTCTTACCTTTCCCAGCCTTTCCTCACCTAGACCTTTCCCTCCTGAAATCTGACTCTCCTGGAGAGATCCCCTTGGATCTCAGCTTCCCTATCCCACTGCCCTGCTACCAGGCCACCCGGTTGCCAGGCAGGGTTGGGTAGAATCCAGGCTAGGTTAATCTAGGACAGTAAATTTCAAACTGCATTAAAAATAAATAAGAGCTAGGAAATGAATCCCTTTGAACAAAATTTTCAGAAATTCAAAATGTAAACCTTGTAAGAGCAGAACCTACCTTCCCCCATCTGCCTCACCTGTGTGGCCACACAGAGACATCTTTGAGGAACCTAAGGGCTCCAGAAAACACATAATCCCCGATGTCCAGGGATCCCCAGTGACACAGGGGATTTAAGGTCAGGTTAAACAGCAAGAGTTGTGGGACAAGGAGGTCACTGGTGGAGTTCACATTGAGAAGTGATGTTAGGGCTTGGCGCCTGTGGCTCAAGTGGCTAAGGCGCCAGCCACATACACCTAAGGTGGCAGGTTTGAATCCGACCCGGGCCCGCCAAACAACAATGACAGCTGCAACCAAAAAAGAAAAAAAAAAAAAATAGCCAGGCGTTATGGCGAGCACCTGTGGTCCCAGTTACTTGGGAAGCTGAGGCAGGAGACTCACTTGAACCCAGGAGTTGGAGGTTGCTGTGAGCTGTAATGCCATGGCACTCTACCCAGGGGGACAGTTTGAGGCTCTGTCTCAAAAAAAAAAGAGAAGTGATGTTAGGATGGGATTCTCATGTAACTAGGTTTGTTTTTTGTTTTGTTTTGTTTTTTTGAGACAGAGCCTCAAGCTGTCCCCCTGGGTAGAGTGCTGTGGCATTACAGCTCACAGCAACCTCCAACTCCTGGGCTCAAGCGAGTCTCCTGCCTCCGCCTCCCAAGTAGCTGGGACCACAGGCACCCGCCACAACGCCCAGCCGTCATTGTTGTTTGGCAGGTCCGGGCTGGGGATTCGAACCCGCCACCTTAGGTGTACGTGGCTTGCGCCTTAGCCGATTGAGCTATAGGCGCCGAGCCTGTTTTGCTTTGTTTTTGAGACAGAGTCTCACTCTGTCACCCTGGATAGAGTGCCGTGGTGTCATCAGAGTTCACAGCAACTTCAATCTCTTAGGCTCAAGTGATCCTCTGGCTTCAGTCTCCCAAGTAGCTGGGACTACAGGTGCTCACCACAATGCCTGGCTAGTTTTTCTATTCTTTTATAGAGATGGGGTCTCGCTTTTGCTCAACCTAGTCTTGAGCTCCTGAGCTCAAGCAATCCGTCCACCTCAGCTTCCAGAGTGCTAGGATTACAGGCATGAGCCAGTGTGCCTGGCCCAGCTTTAGGGGGTTTTTTTGTTTTTGTTTTTCAAGTTTTTGGCCTGGGCCAGGTTTGAACCCACCACCTCTGGTATATGGAGCCGGTGCCCTACTCCTTGAGCCACAGGTGCCGCCCACAACTTTAGGTTTTTGACACTGGGAATCCTGGGCTACTCATTAAGCCTTAGTCTCAGACACAGCTCCTTGGACCTGAAGGACTTTGTCAGAAGCCCAAAGAAGCATCCTCTTCTTCCTGGTGCATCTTATAGCCTGAAAATGAATGTGAGAGGCAGCTGTGGATCCAGGCCCCATTGCTGTCCAGGGCAGCTGCCCAGGCTGTGCACTGCACCACTCCGGGAGACACCCACATACCAGTGTGAGTGGCACTTCATGCAGTTAGGAAATGCAGCAGCCCATCCACAAGGGCTCAGTGTGAGAAGACCCTAGAGTGGCTCTTAATTTTACCCCAGGAAGAGATACTAATTTTTTCTACCCTGATGAGTCAGTTTTTTTCTGAGCAGAGGTATGGGAGCTGGCTGGCAGATCCTGGTGTGTTACTAAGACAGAGGAGCAGAGGAAGGAAGGCAGAAACTACCTGACTGCCTGGCCTTTATCCCAAGCGGAGGGCAGAAACAGCTCAGAAGCTGGGGGAGGGAGTTGTGTAACTATCACAAAGTCCTTTCACTTCCACGAAGCCCCCTTCCCTTATCCATAAAATAGGGCCAGTAACTCATGACTCCCAGGGTTATCAAGAAGAATAAATAGCAAACCCATGGTACATTGTGGCTTTTGTTATTACCATACTTAACAAGCTCCAGAGTCTGGCCAGATCCTTTCCCTCCAGCCAGAAGCTCCTCTGTCCTCCAGCTGCCCTGAGCTCCTCAACATTGGCCTTGCAACCAGAAGCTCCCCTGTGCTCCCCTCCAACCAGAAGCTCCCCTGTGCTCCAGCTGCCCTGAGCCCCTCAACATTGCCCTTGCAAACCATGGACTTCCACACTCCTATGCATTTCTGCCAAGAACACATTTTCCTGTCAACTCCTCTGAGTGGCCAACTCTGCCTCTCCATTCCCTGCTGAATTTTTTGGACCAAATTGCGTGGTAGTATGACCCATCTGACCGCACTGGAGCCACATGATAAGTCACGGCATCGTTAAGCTGATTGGCACAGGCAGCTGCAGGGATGCTGGATAAGGCCTGTCACTGCATCACCAGAACCCTCCTCATGAGGACCCAATTGGGACCAACAATAGTTGGAACCTAGCCTTTTTTTTTTTTTATCAGTATTTAATTTTTTTCTTTCTCTTTTTTTTTCAGAGACAGAGTCTCACTTTGTTGCCCTCGGTAGAGTGCTGTGGTGTCA
>NW_003852404.1:2139921-2142354 GCF_000181295.1 Otolemur garnettii
AAAAAAAAAAAAAAAATACAATAAATGTATAAAAAGAAATAAATATTTATTTATTTATTGAATGAGGGACTAAGTGGTTCCCATGTTTATGAGAAGGGATGTAGAGCTAACACAGTGTATAATAGGCTGTGGGGTGATTATTGGTGATTTCACACTATGGTTAAGAGTCTGAGTATTGGGTTTGGCTCCCATAGCACAGTTATGGCGCCAGCCACATATACCAAGGCTGGCGGGTTCCAACTCAGCCTGAGCCAGCTAAATAACAATGACAACTGCAACAAAAAATAGCTGGGCATTGTGGTGAGTGGCTATAGTCCCAACTACTTGAGAGGCTGAGGCAAGAGAATCACTTAAGCCCAAGAGTTTGAGGTTGATGTCAGCTGTGAATGCCATAGCATTCTATCAAGGGCGACATAGAGAAACTCTGTCTCAAAAAAAAGAGTCTGGGTACTGAAGTCAACGGTCTGGGTTTGAATTCCATTTCTACAGGTTTGCCAATGTGTGATTTGAGTCAAGGGCTTATTTATTTATTTTTGAGACAGAGTCCATCCCCCTGGGTAGAGTGCCACGGCATCATAGTTCATATTAACCTTTTGCTTCAAGTCCCAAGTAGCTGGGACTGCAGGCATGCGCCATCATGTCCAGCTAATTTTTCTATTTTTAGTAGAGACAAAGTCTCACTCTTGCACAGGCTGGTCTAGAACTCTTGAGTTCAAGCAATCCCCCCGCCCGGGGCTTCCAGAGTGGTAGGATGACAGACATGAGCGACTGCGCCTGACCTCAAGTGCACCTTCAAATGCATCTTTCTCTGTGATACACTTTAAAATGCATCTCTCAAATGGGGATAAGAATAGTATCAACCTCAGGGGGGTTTATGAGGATTAAATGAGATGATCCCCATCAAGTGCCTAAAATAGTACCTACGTCACAGGGTTGTTACGAGGATTAAAGGAGTCATCCATAAAAACAACCAGAACGGGGCTCAATAAATGCTTTATGTGCATTATCAAAATGTCTATTACTGATTGTCGTCCTCAGATCAAACAGCAGCAAATCGAAGGCGGAGACCCCCAAAACACCCAGCAGCCCCTTGACTCCCACGTTTGCCCCTTCCATCTGCCTCCTGGCACCCTGCTATCTCACAGGGGACTCTGTCCGGGACAAATGCGTGGAGATGCTGTCAGCCGCCTTGAAGGCAGAGGGTGAGAGGGCCTGGGCCTGGGACAGGGGAGGGAACGGGATCCTTTTCCCAGTTGCACCAAAGGCAGGTGCTTCGGGGACACTGTGGTCCCTGGTACAAGCAGACTACACTCCCAAGATTGTGTCTGGCTGATGCCTGTGTTTCCCAAATCTCTTTTAGACGATTATAAGGACTATGGCGTCAACTGTGACAAGATGGCATCAGAAATTGAAGATCATATCCTCGAACTTTCCAGGGCTATCTATGGGTGTCTAGACCATCTAGCAGCGGGCCTGCCTAGTGCAAGGGACCTGGAACAATGAGGGGGAAGGGAAGGGCTCTGGGAACAGACCCTGCTCTGCCCTTGAATTAGAGCTCTTAATTCTAGCTAGCATTTATTATTAAGTTTCCCACCTCAAAGCTCATGGTGGGAAAGCTCGTGGTCCAAAGCTCATACCACATATAGCTAAGAGTAGTGGCAGAGCTGGGATTTGAACCTAGAAAGGTATGAACTGGAGGACTCAATGGCTGTGCCAGACAAGCCATATTACAGCATGTCTCAGTTGATCGAGTCCTTACCCCATGGCTCAGAGCCCACATAACAGGTAGTATTTCTCATGCTCAGCCTTTCCCCCTCTTCCATCCTCTGATGTCAACAGCTCCCATTTTTTACACTCAAATTGATATCAGGTACTGTGCTGGGTAACTGACACTTCCTACCTCTGTTAACTCTCTAAATAATCTCTGTGAGGCAGGGGCTGTTGTTCCCATTTTACAGACAAGGAAACTGAGGTTCAGGAACTACTGCGTGTCACAGCTGGACTGGAAACTTTGGTCTTTGAATTCCTTGTAGTGAACCCGTTCTATGTACCTCACTCCCCCACTTTTCATCTGAAAGGGGCCTTCTATAGAGAAGGGAGGTGACATTGCACCAAGAGACCTTAGGCTCAGGAGGGAAATCCCTCCCCACTGCACTCATACTGAATGAAATCATGGAATTTCTTTCACTGGAGGCAGAAGTTTGCATATCAGAGATAGAGGCTTGGAGGGAGGGGAACAGAACCAGGACACAGAAGGTCTAAGTGTCACACACTTCAGTGTGACACTTTTGAGGTCTCCTGGGGTCTGTTTGAGAGGGCTGGGAGCCAATCTGCAGATAATAAATTTGCCTCTTTCCATTTCCTGCCTGAAGCCCACACGGCTATCCTATAATGCATTTTCTGGTCATTTAATGATTAAATAGCAATACCTCA
>NW_003852404.1:2142866-2144094 GCF_000181295.1 Otolemur garnettii
CCCCTCTTCTTTTGGAGTCTTGACTGCTGTGTGTCCTAAAAAAAGATCTGTCCCCTTTAGAGCAACTCTGTTCTGACCCTGCAGCCTTGGGGCATCATGTGTACCCTCCTCTCAGGCGTTGGCGAAACCTGGGTCTGCTTCCCACCTCAGCTGTGGTCTCAGGAAATGGCGAAGTCAGGAAAAGGCTGACGTCCCCACTTATCAACTTTCTCCTGCAATCCAGAATGGCAGATTTTTGAACACCTTTTTTGCCTTTCACTTGTACTGTGGCCTATTTGTTTGTTTTTAACGCTTTTATGGTACAAACAACCATAAAACAACCACAACAGAAAAAAAGAAGTGATGCCCCCCTTCCTTTCCACGGTTTCTAGCAAGTCATCTGTTTCCATTGTCCACATTCCCTGAAGTCTTGGATAAGATTTTTCCCAGCAACAGCTTTGTCTTCCTGGTTGTGCTTGGCTTAGGACACCGAGAGAAAGAGACTGTGTTCCCTGAGCTCCTGCAGAGGGTGGAGGAGTGGGAGGCTCAGAGGCCAGCCCAGGGCTGAGGGAGGCCTGTCTGTGTTTGGACAGAAACTCACTGTGGTCAGTGGCCAGGGCTGACTTCCTGCCGGGTGAGTGGAGAACACATTACCTTTAGGAGGGGGTCTGGCTTCCAGCCCTGTCTCTGCCGGGAATTTGCCCGTGACCTTGAGCAAGTCCTGCATCCTTTCTAAGCCTCAGCTGCCTCATCTATTAATGGGAGAAGTAACTCTGACCAGAGCTTCCCAATGTGGGTTCCATGGGATGGTCATAGGTATTATAGGGAGGAGGGGAGGGACGGGGCTCTATGATCATGTATATTGGGAATGCCAGATTCAACAAAGCCCAATGAATTCTTTGGTACAAGTCTTAAAGCTTTAAACACGTGGCTCTTAATTTTTTCCACTAGACTCAAAACCTCCAGGGACCTTTCCCAACTAGAGGGAAAGGTCCATCGTCATCATCTTAATAGCCTATAAATGTTGACCACTTGCTGTGTCCCATACATCAAGCTAGTGCATCTTGTGGCTTAGTTCAGTGAATCCTTGTCCCCACTCTGTATTTTATTTTATTTTATTTCTTGAGATAGAGTTTCACTTTGTCACCTTCAGTAGCACACTGTGGCATCATAGCTCACAGCAACCTCAAACTCTTGGGCTCAAGTGATTCTCTTGCCTCAGCCTCCTGAGTAGCTGGGACTACAAGGC
>NW_003852404.1:2146637-2157377 GCF_000181295.1 Otolemur garnettii
GATCCTCCTGCCTCAGCCTTAGGTGCTAGATTACAGATGTGAGCCACTGCATCTGACCATTTCTTCTGACCTTAAAACATCTAATCTTTTTGGGCAAATAGCAACATAAGGCCAGAGTTACAAGTTGCAACTTGGCTTTACAGCGTGTCATGGTTCAGGCTGCTATAACAAAAATACCATAGACTCGGTGGCTTCTAAACAACAGACATTTATTTCTCACAGTTCTTTTGGCTGAACAGTCCAAGATCGAGGCACTGTCTGTTTGAGATTTGGTGCCTGATGAGGGCAGGAGGAAGCTGAGGCAGGAGGACAGCTTGGGCCCAGGAGTCTGAGGCTTCAGTGAGCTACGACGATGCCAGTGTACTCTAGCTGGGGCAACGGAGTGAGAGTCTGTCTCAAAATACCAAACCAAACAGCAAAACAAAACAGGACGCTTTGTGCTCCAGAAAGAAAAATCACAGCTCGGGGAGGGTGCCTGCTGTGCTGTGGCTCAGGAGACAGAAGGCAGCCCAGCAGGGAGAGGTGGATGGACACCTCTCCGCATCCCTGTCCCCAACTGGCTCTTTGTATCTGTCCTTCACCTGACTCCATTCTTCCCCTTCTCTCTTTACCTTCCTGTCCAGACATCTCAAAAAACAGCATAGGCTCTGAGATAACTGTTGGCGTGGTTGAGTGAATACCCTGTCAGCCCGGGAGGAGGGGGCCCTTGTCTGTTCACTGTCCACCCAATGCTGACAGCAGTGCCTGCGTGGCATAGAATTCAACAAGTGTACATTTGGCATCCTTCTTTTAATAGTTATACAACACGAAGAGCTGAGTCATCGTCTACTCTCATTTCCCTTATTTTCAAATTTCTTTTCTTTCTTTCTTTCTTTTTTTGAGACAGAGTCTTACTATGTCACCCTGGGTAGAGTGCCGTGGGGTCACAGCTCATAGCAATCTCAAACCCCTGGGCTCAGCCTCCCCAGTAGCTGGGACTACAGGCACCCGCCACAATGCCTGGCTGTTTTTTTGTTGTAGTTGTCATTGTTGTTTAGCAGGCCCGGGCCAGCTTCGAACCTGCCAGCCTTGGTATATGTGGCCAGTGCCCTAACCACTGAGCTATGGGCACCACTTCTTTTCTTTTTTTCCTTTTTGAGACAATCTCACTCTATTGCCCCGATTAAAGTGCTGTAGCGTTGTTGTAGCTTACAGTCTCAAACTCTGGGCTTGAGTAATCAATCCTCTTGCCTCAGTGTCCTGAGTAGCTGGGACTACAGGCGCCCACCACAATGCCCAGCTAGTTTTTCTATTTGTAGTAGAGATGGGGTTTTACTTTTGCTCAGGCTGCTCCTGAACACCTGAGCTCAAGCGATCCACCCCCCTCGGCCTCCCAGAGTGCTAGAGTATAAGTGTGAGCCAGCACCCCCAGCTTCGAATTTATTTTTTCTTCCTCTTCTTTCTTCTTTTTTTATTAAAGGCTAGTCAAGTGAAGCAGTGGGAGTGGAGAAGGAACAAAGGAATCTGTAACTGATTGTGATCAATTAGCTTTATAAACGCCACTACACTCGGACCAGCCTATTTTCTGTATTCTTGCACTCACTCCATGTATCTTTGCTGCTGCCTCATTCCAATGAGGCAGGGCAGAAATGAGTAAATGGATTGGTGGGTGAGTGGATAGATTTTTCTGTTCTGTCTCTTAGCCGGTACCCAAGACCTTCCCTCCTTCCGCGGTCTGACCTCCAGTCGCACCTCCCACACTCCTCAGCTTGAACCCACCCCCAGAACTCTTCCCTAGATATGCTATTCTTGTCCTCTGATCTTTTGCACCTGCTATTCTATTTATCTGGAATGTGCCATCCCCCCTTGGGAATTCCTATCTTTCAAGCCTGATTAAGTGTTAGCTTTGTCATGACCCACACTGACCCCAGTTAGCCACCGTAGTCTGTGCTTTCCCCTGCCCTTGAATACTGTTGCTGTAGTACTTCCTTCCCTCCCTCTTGCAGTCCTGAATAAATGCTTGTAGAACCCAGGTGCAGAAACCAAATCTTTACATGTGAACCCTTTGGGCTCAGAGGCAGTGGTGTGCTTGAGCTCGCTCCTGCCAGCTCATGAGAGTTGATTCTGTGTAGCTCTTCCCAACTCTGCAATCAGTGACATCACATTAGCAACTTGACACTGCCCACGGTGGAAGCGTTTGTATTATGAAAGTTGACAAATGCTACAGGTCAGGTACCCCTCACAGACACAGTTAGCTTACCAGCACAACGATGCAGTTAAAGGCATTCAGTAAATTGGCATCCAAAAAGTTTTGAATGAATGAATGCATTATGCTCTGGAAAATCTCCCTCCTCCAATTAAAATCAGCTGCTTTCTATTTATATGGCCTTTGGTAGACTTGTTTTATTATATATCAACTATTACCAACTATTAGCATGCACCAGAATAACCTAGGGACACTAATAATTATGCATATTCCTGAGCCTGCCCTTAATGTTTCCGATGCATAAGAATCTGCATTTTCGGCTCAGCGCTGTAGCTCAAGCCGCTAAGGTGCCAGCCACATACCCCTGAGCTGTCGGGTTCGAATCCTCAAACGCTTGGGCTCAAGTGAGCCTCTTCCCTCAGTCTCCTGAGTAGCTGGGACTACAGACGCCCATCACAATGCCTGGCTAGTTTTTCTATTTTTAGTAGCAATGGAGTCTCACTCTTGCTCAGGCTGGTCTTGAATTCCTGAGCTTAAGCAATCCACCTGTCTCAACCTCCCAGAGTGCTAGGATTATAGGCATGAGCCACCATGCCTGGCCCCAAATCCTTATTTTAACATCATCTTCAGCCATACTCCTCCCTGTCTACCAACCTTTAACTAGAACTCTCCAGTTTGTAGTTCCCCTCTCTGCTCTCCACTGGCAGAGGCTTAGGGGGAATCAGAGGTCAGGGAGATGGATAGAGAAGGGAAAGGCCTGGGTCATGCACACTGAATGTCGATAGTGAGCTGGTGGGAGGCAAGAGACTGTTCTGTAGGGACCCCCAGGAAAAGCTGTTCTGCAGTGTGTGGTCTCAGGTGAGCAGTTTGTGTGAGCTGCAGGGTTCTGTTGAGGTTGGGTAGCACCAGTAAGTCATGGATGGTTGAGACAAAGTCCCACTAAGCACAATGGCTGGCCAGGGGTCACAGCTCGAGAGGCAAGACCAGATGGGAAGGACAAAGGGAACATCACAGATCAGGTGGGCAGTGGTCAAGCCAGCTCAAGCAGTTAAGTTTCAGGCCACCATCTTGGCCGGCAGTGTGAGCAGCAGACCTGAGGAAGGGGGCACAGTGTGCCAGTTCTGGGCGGGGGCTGTTTGCCTGCTGTGCTTCGGGACATACCTTACTGATTGTTGGCCCAGCCAGAGCCCACAGGTTTGACCTTCTAGCCATGGGTGCAGTGGGGACTCTTTGGGTACAGCTTTCTCCCTGCTGGGGTCCAGACCTCCCTCCAGCATGTTCCCTCCTCCTATGTTCGAAACTGCGGGTGGGGGGGCAAGATCCCTGGGGCTCCTAAGCCCTGAAGGGGAGACTCCTTTCTCTCCAGGAAATGGCCAGTGATGAGCTAAGGGAACTGAGGAATGCCATGACCCAGGAGGCCATCCGTGAACACCAGATGGCCAAGACCGGTGGCACCACCACTGACCTCTTCCAGTGTAGCAAATGCAAGAAGAAGAACTGCACCTATAACCAGGTACGGCCAGTGTGGTGGAGGAGGCCCCGAGGGCAAAGAGGTGGGAAACGCAGAGAAGCTTAGGGAAGAGCCGGAGGGGAAAAAGGACTAAGACTCTCCAGGCTGCAGAGAGAAGGGCAACGCTTGGTACACCAACCTGTTACCAAGTAGCTTCTAGAAAATGTTCTCCTGAGTTTGGAATCACCCAGCTATGTGTCTTTGAGGCTTGGACTGCCTTGAAGTGGGAATAAGTGAACCAGACTCACCGAACTCTGAACTTCCGTAGAGTCACAGAGGCTTCAAGAGAACTTAGCCATATGAAACCCAGCTCCCCCGTTATATATACAGGGAAACTGAGGCCCAGATGGGGGGTGGGAGGGGTGGATGGGCTTTGCAGCTTTGCCCAAGGTGGCAGAGCAGGCCAGTGGCAGAGAGAGTAATAAACCCAGATTCAGACCTTGCTGCCTACTGTCCAGCTAACTTGGTCAGTAAAGCCCCAAGGGGGCTTGGGGATTTAGCCCCAAGTCCTGACAGTGAAGACCCCTGCCCTGGAGCCGAGAGCCTCAGAAGCTGTGGAGGTCTCCCTTCTCTGAAAACCAGAGAATGGCCTCCTATTTCCTGCAATTTTCAGAGTGCCCCTGGAGCACCAATATCCTTGGATTCTAATTGTTGTCTAGAACTCTGTTCATTCCTCCATCTGTTTGGCAAGCAAGACTCTTCAAGAGCACCTTGCCTGCGGTGCTCTGTGACTACAGCAGGAATACAATCAGCCTTGCCATTGTGGAGGCATCTCTGGGAGAGTTCTGATTCAGGAATTCAGGGGTGTTTGTGCAAGCTTCTGCTCTCTCCCAACTAAGCAGGTTTCCACGTAGAGTGATGCGCCTCGCCTCCTTCCAGAAGTAAACTGCCCATTAGCAAAGCGTTTCTCCCATAGAGAAGCCCCACTAATTTCCTTTCTCTGGTGTCACTGTTTTCCAGCACAAGGCTGTGTCTTCCTGGCAGTCTCCTGGGCTCACTCATTAGTGGAGTGGTTCCTCCCACACCATAGATTCCCAGCTGACATCATTTGTAGCTGAATGTCAGCTAAGTAATAACTTTCTACATGTCATGGCCAACTGGGGCTGGCCTTAAAAAATCAAAACAGCAACTGTTAAATCTGGAAATGCCAGAGCCTTTTGCTGTGAGAAATCCAGTTCCTACGCCTGCATGATGAAATTAAGGGACGGAGAAACTAGAAAACGTTATATGGAGTGGTCCCTTTGATCTTCAAGTCCTTTTCCTCTCTGGACCTCAGTTCTTCCACCTGTAAAATAAGGAAGATAAACTAGATGATCTCTAAGGATGCTTCCAGTTCACTGAGTTCTGATCAGTGAGTACTTCCAGCAGGGTGTGTTCAGGGGTGAGTCACAGAATACTTCCCATAGAAGATGAGTTTTGAGGCCAGAGGACAGATCAATTGCAAAGGATCAATAAGAGTGAAAGTGCAAAGGTCAAGTTAAGCTGGTGAGATACTGGGAGTGTGTTGATAATATTGACAAAGAAGAAAGCATATGTTAATGGAGTTCTCAGTGATATGAGAATTGCCAGGATGGGGCGGGAATATCAGTGCCAACCTCTGGATTTGAACCTACTCCTGAAGACAGTGGGAGCCATAGCAGGTGCTAGAGCAGGAGATGATTTCATGAGTGGGTCTTTTCTCAGGTGCAAACACGGAGTGCTGATGAGCCCATGACTACCTTTGTCTTATGCAATGAATGTGGCAATCGATGGAAGGTCTGTATGCCTGTATCTTTCCCCCTCCCCTGTCACATGCAGACCCTGCCCCATGAAAGGAATAGAATACCCACAGCCCAGAAGAGGCCTTGTGCATGGCAGGGCTTGCCAGCCTGCACAGAGTAGGCCTGCAGAACCACAGATAGTGGCGGGGCGTTGTTAGGAGGCGGGGAGAGAGTGCATGGGCATGTTTTAATTTTGGAAGGGTGCCAAACTGGAGTGGGCTGCAGCCCACATTTTGTCACAGGATGGGCAAGTCTGTCATTTCGGCACAGATGGAATTGGCTTCCTGAGATCCACAGAGAGGAGGAAAAACAATAACACTCTGCATTTGGACCACACCTCTTTGCAAAGTGCTTTCACAGATGGCATTTTCTTTGAACCACTGGTCATAGCCAGTAATTAGAGACAGGAAGGCTGAGCCTTGTCAGAGGGGAATTGCCCCCTAATCCCACCAGACTATCCTCTCCTCCTAAGGCAGCCCTGGAAAAGCCTTATAGTACCCAAGTCCTTGCAAAGGCAGAGGTTTTGTATTCAGGCATGGAGCCAAGCACAGACTCCTTCTAGAGTGCTCCTCCCTGCCAGGTCTTCTTCTGGTCACGTGATTTACATCAGTTGCCGTCCGACTTGCACATGTGCTATGTGATGTCTGGACTACCAGGCAGGCTGCAGGTGCTCTCAAAGTTCTAAGATACTTAGAAAAGAGTCCTTGATCAAGTGGGGAGCCCTGGTTCCAGGTCCCATTCTTCTCTATTACTGTGTGACACTAAGCATATCACTCACCTCCCTGAGTAAAAGGGTAAGGATTCTCCCAGGGTTGATGTGAGAATTATGTGTTAACATACACTTTGCAAACAACTATAAGAATTGTTCCTTTAGGGCAGCACCTGTGGCTCAGTGGGTAGGGCACCGGCCCCATATAATGAGGGTGGCAGGTTCGAACCTGGCCCTGGCCAAACTGCAACAACAACAACAACAAAAAGCCAGGTGTTGTGGCGGGCGCCTGTAGTCTCAGCTACTTGGGAGGCTGAGGCCAGAGAATCACCTAATCTCAGGAGTTGATGGTTGCTATGAGAGGCACTCTACCGAGGGCGATAAAGTGAGACTCTATCTCCAAAAAAAAAAAAAAAAAAAAAAAAGCCAGGCATTGTGGCAGGTGCCTGTAGTCCCAGCAACTTGGGAGGCTGAGACAAGAGAATCACTTGAGCCCAATAGTTTGAGGTCACTGTGAGCTGTGATGCCACAGCACTCTACTGAGAGTGACAAGTGAGACTCTGTCTCAAAAAAGATTTTTTTTTTTTAGAGATAGGGTCTTGCTATATTGCCCAGGCTGATACTGAACTAGCCTCAAGAGATTCTGCCACCTCAACTTGGGATTACAGGCATAAGCCACTGTGCCTGGCTCCATTTTATAATATTCTTCTCACTTCCAGATGAGGAAATTGAGCTATAGAAATGGTTAAATAATAAGCATAAAGTCACAGTTTGGAGCATTGTCTTCCATTTCTCTAAATTCCTGATAAATTTATTTTTCTTACTAAGGGCCTCAATAGCTCTTATTGGGACCTGATTAGAGCTGTCATTTTTTTTTTAAGGTAAAAACTAGATGATTAAGTACTTTGTCTTCATTCACTTCTCAAGCACTTAGGGATGGACTCAGCATAGTGGCCTGGTGGTTTAGAGCATGGACTCTGACACAGGCTCAAATTCTAGCTTTACCCTTTATAAAGAAACTTAGCTAAGCCTGGGTTTCCTCAGCTGTAAAGTGGGGTATTAGTATATAGCCCACAGAGCTGTTTTTGTTTTGTTTTGTTTTGTTTTGTTTTTTGAGAGAGAGTCTCATTATGTCAACCTCGGTAGAGTCCCATGGCATCACAGCTCACGGCAACCTCAAACTCTTGGGCTTAAGCAATTCTCTTACTTCAGTCTCCCAAGTAGCTGGGACTATAGGTACCCTCCACAATACCCGGCTATTTTATTACTGTTGTCATTGTTGTTTAGCAGGCCCGGGCTGGGTTTGAACCCACCAGCCCTGGTGTATGTGGCTGGTGCCATAATCACTGAGCTATGGGTGGCAAGCCCCCAGAGAGCTGCTTTGACGATTAGAGAAGAGAATACATGTAATGCATTATCAAGGCCTCTGACAGCTCATATGGCACTTTGTCAAATTAGAGAAAGATGTCCCCTCCTCTAGGCAGACATGGTCTTGTGCCAGGGTACAGGGCAAACAGCATGGGCTGAGTTTCAGCCTCAACTTGCCCCTTTGGCTAGGCTCTTTGGTGCTGTCAACAACTTGCACAACCATACAATAAGCCCTAAGGACCTACATGCCTGGTACATAAAAACCACTGTTCTTACAATTTTGAGTGTGTTTATGTACTAGTATTTTGGGAGTTTCAGCAAGTCACTTAGCTTCTTTGAGCTGCTTCCTTAGCTATAAAAATATGAGTGATACTAGTGCCTAGTGCATAGGGTATTGTAAGGATGAAAATAATTAATATATGTTATTACTTCCTGGATCACAGTAAATGCTCAATTAAATGTAGCCTTTTCTTTTTTTGAGATAGTCTTACTTTGTCACCCTCTGTAGAGTGCTATGACTTCAGAGCTCACAGCAACCTCAAACTCTTAGGCTCAAGTGAATCTCTTTGCCTCAGCCTTCCAAGTAGTTGGTACTCCAGGTGCCCACCACAACTCCTGGCTATTGGGTCTTGCTTTTGCTCAGGCTGGTGTAGAACCTGTGAGCTCAGGCAGGCCACCTGCCTCAGCCTCCCAGAATCCTAGGATTATAGGTGTGAGCCACCACACCCGGCCCTAAATGTAGCTCTTGTGATTGTTCTGTCCAGGAAAGGACATTTTGCATGCTTTAAACTTAACACACTCATTTATTCCTATTATTTGGAGAGACAGGACCCAGCAGAGGTGGCCTCTACACAGCTTCTGACATGTTCAGATAGTGACCATTGCCTCTCTCTCTTTAGGGAGACCTAAACTCTAAACAAATGATAAATAATAGTCACGGTTAATAATCTTAATAATTGAAAGCCCACCACGTGTCTGACACGATTAGTATCCATTTATTACCTGATACCATTCACAGGCATTATGATCTCATTTTCCAGGTGAGTGGTTTGGTCACGGTCACACAGCTAATAATGGCAGAGCTGGGAATAGGACAGTGTCTCCAGACCCCCCACCCCAAGCTTCTTTTTCAGGTTCCCCCACAACCTCCTTGGATACTGCAAAGACACCTCTCAAATTCTGTTGCCTTTTGGTTTTGTAGTTCTGCTGATGAAACAGCCGGCCAGGATGACAGTGAACAAAGTGAAGAAGGACAAAGAGGAAGCATTAAACTGTCTGAACTGAAGAAAAAAATAAAAACTAAAATGAAGAAAAACACTGAACTCTCAATGGGGTCATAGGGATTAGTGGAAGAATTCTTTTGCAAATGAATAATCAGTCATTAATAACAACTGGCCAAGGGGGATGGCCAACTGGCCAATTGGAGTATAATACTAAGAATCTATATTGACAAACTTCTTGTAGAAACACCTCGAACCTAAGGTGGCCTATTTTTGACAGTGAGCTAGCAGGCCTTTCCTTTGAGCTCCTTCCCTCCCATCTGAATCTCTCAGCCTTTTCTGAATTAAAAAATATCTTACGCCTGTAATCCTAGCACTCTGGGAGGCTGATTTGAGACCAGCCTGAACAGAACCAGACTCCATCACTTAGGAAAATACAAAAATTGTTGGGGACATTGTGGCAGGCACCTGTAGTCCTAGTTACTTGGGAGGCTGAGGCAAAAGGATTACTTGAGCCCAAGAGTTTGAGCTTACTATGAGCTATGATGCGATGGCACTCTACAAGGGCAACAGAATGAGACTATGTCTCTCTCTCTCTCTATATATATATATTTATATACCATTTCAACACAAATCCTGTCCCACCCCCACCTCAGAGATGCAGGAGCAGACTGCTCTGGGGGCCTTTGAGGACTCCAGGCCAAGTCCCTATAGGATAGGAATAGATCCTCTTGAGCTCAGGCTTTCTAAGCGAAGATGACAGCAGTGCCTCTGACTCCATGTCCCCTTTCTGAGCCTCAGAACCTGCCTAGGCCCTAGCAACATGCTTCATCTGTAGCCCGAGCTTCAGAAGATTTTTGCAGAGTCCAGGGAGCTTGTCATGCTTCTTTCATGATGATACTGGCTTTCTTTTGATGCTAATAGGAACTTTAGGCAAAGCTGGACCTTCTGAAAAAGACTTAGGGCAGCAATTGGGACAACTACAGCCCAGGTTCATAGTCTGCTTGGGGCATCATCCACTCTGGACTTGGTTACTATCTTCCTCCTTGTACCCATCAAGTGCCTTCTGTAGAGGAAACCTATAAATAAACTAGGTGCAGAAGTCTGCCACCATCTTTAGCTTTTTAATAGTTAGATTTGGAGTGAGTCCCTTGGAAACGTTGAAAATCCTCTCACAAATGATACAACACAGATAGCTCAGAGACGGGAGGATGAGGACAAGAACCCAGGTCTTCTGCGTCCTGCCACTGTGGTCAGTTCTATGAGAGATCCAGCGCTATTCACCTGCTCAGCCCCTACCTTCCAGGAGGTCACAGCCTAGCAGTGAAAGAAACCGTAGGCACAGACTTCCACACCAGATGGCATGTGATAAATGGCACATTTGAGGTATGAACATTATCCACATTAGTGCAGGGGAATGTTGCTTAGAAACCCAGGTGCTTGTTAAACTTTAATATGGATAGGAATCCCCTGGGGTTTGTGCCAAAATGCAGCTTCTGATTCAGTGGGTCTGGGGCGGGGTCTGAGACTTTTCTCAGAAAAAGCACCCAGGTGAGGCCAATGCTCTTGGACCACACTATGAATACTAAGGACTTAGATATCCAGATTTTTCTTTGTTTTATTTCTTTATTTTTTAAGACAGAGTTTCACTCTGTCACCCTGGGTAGAGTGCTATGGTGTCATAGCTCACAGCAACCTCAAACCCCTGGACTCAATGATCCTCTTGCTTCAGCCCCCCAAGGAGCTGGGACTATAGGCATGTGTCACTATACCTGGCTAGTTTTCTATTTTTTAGTAGAAACATGGGTCTCACTCTTGCTCAGGCTGGTCTCCAACTCCTGAGCTCAAGCAGTTCACCTGCCTCAGCTTCCTAGAGTGCTAGGAGATTTTTCTCTGTAATATGTAATCCTCTGGCTCGGCGCCTGTGGCTCAAGTGGCTAAGGCACCAGCCACATACACCTAAGGTGGTGGGTTCAAATCCAGCCCGG
>NW_003852404.1:2158494-2159438 GCF_000181295.1 Otolemur garnettii
CCACCCCAGGGCCAAAATATCTTGAAAATTTCAAGTCCATCCAAAATCCTATCATTTAGATGATATTTTTATAAGGTTTCAGGAACCTAAAATGCTATACAGTGTTAAGTCTTTCTTCATAATCTTATCCAGACTGCCAAATCTGTGTCATTAGCCATGATTTTTCTTTAGTTTAAGACTTAGATTACCAAGTGCCTATTTGGGTATTTCCTCCCAAGCGCCCCACTGGGCCTCTCAATACAAATCAGTCTGAACTTACTTCTTCTTCTTCTTTTTTTTTTTTTTTCCCCGAGACAGTTTCACTCCGTGCACTGGATCGAGTGCTGTGATGTCACAACTCACAGCAACTTCAAACTCTTGGGCTCAAGGGATCCTCTGGCCTCACCCTCCCAAGTAGCTGGGACTACAGGCTCCCGCCATAATACTCAGCTAATTTTTCTATTTTTAGTAGAGACAGGGTCTTGCAGGCTAGTCTCAAACTCCTGAGCTCAAGCAATCTACCTGCCTCAATCTCCCAGAGTGCTAGGATTGATTACAGGTATGAGCTACCGTGCCTGACCAGTCTGAACTCACTTTAAGGCACCTCTTCTGTCTTTTTTCTATTTCTGTCACCTAGTTCATTTCTTAGAACCATCTGTGACCCTGTTCTCTTGCCCTCTTTTGTCAGTTACCAGTTCTACATCTCTCCCTTGGCTAAGCCGTCTTTCTGTTGCCATCACCATTGACATGACCTTTCAGGCTGGGCACAGTGGCTCACACCTGTAACCGTAGCACTCTGGGAGGCTGAGGTGAGTGGACTGATTGAGCTCAGATGTTTGAGACCAGCCTGAGAAAGAGTGAGACCCTGTCTCTAAAAAACTAGCCGGGGCTCGGCATCTGTGGCTCAAGCAGCTAAGGCACCAGCCACGTACACCTAAGGTGGCGGGTTCAAATCCCCAGCCCGG
>NW_003852404.1:2160316-2169394 GCF_000181295.1 Otolemur garnettii
AGCCTCCCAAGTAGTTGGGACCACAGGTGCCCACTATAATGCTCAGCTATTTTTTTGTTGCAGTTTGGCCAGGGCCGGGTTTGAACCCACCACCTATATAGGACTGGCACCCTACTCACTGAGCCATAGGCACTGCCCTGAAATGTTAAATGTTCTTTATTTGACATTACACATAAACTACACTAAAATGCCTTTCAGTAAATAAAAGGCAGCATTTTAGTACGCCCAGGGAAATTAGATTGGTATAATAAAGATCAAAAATACAAAGTAAACATTGCTACCTTCCCTTAAGCCCTTGCCTTTAACAGGCTAATGAATGCCAATTAAAACATCAGTGAGTCTTGTTTAGTTCTGAGACAGTGAGGGGATTTCCCCAGTATTTAAATATATTCACCTAATCAGTTATATAAATCTTAACATACAACCAATCTTCAATAGGTTTTGAGGTGGCAATGGGCAGAATAGGCAGGATGCCTATTCTGATTCCTTCTGCCTAGCCTAGTTCAAATCTTAACCATTCTTTAAGACATCACCTCAGATGCTCATCTTCTGTGAAGTCTCTGATCCCCTGGCAACTTGAGATAGTTCCTCAGAACTCCTGCGGCCCACACACATTGCACTCTACCATGAGAACGATTCCTTTAATATTTCTTTGTATGACTATAACAATGATATCTATTAATCACCGAGCATTTACTACCGTGTTGCCCCGAAAATAAGACACTGTCTTATATTTATTTTTTCTCAAGAAGACACCTCTAGAGCTTATTTTCAGGGGATGTCTTATTTTTATTAAGTATAATACAACAATGTACATTTATTCAAATACGGTTAAGTCATCTTCTGGAACCTGACAAGGGGAGCCGACCTTGTTGGTGGGGCTGGGACTAGTGATGCGTGAACAAACACCTTTCCCCTAGCCGATAGGATGCTTGCCAACCACGGTTACCACCAGCACAACCCCCCCTCCCCCCCGCAAGTGCGAAGGGCTCAGGAGAAAGGAGCTGTGGCAGATAAAAGACTGGTATTCCAGTCTTCCTTACTGCTCCATGTCAAAATGCATGGTGTAGCTATGCAGATATGCTGCATAGCAACGCCTATCACTAGGTCTTATGATTGGGGTAGGGCTTATATTTAACAAATGCATAGAAATCCTGGTAGGGCTCATTTTTGGGGTAGGTCTTATTTTCGGGGAAACATGGTAGCTGGGCATCTTGGGCACATAATATAACTTCTCCATGCTTCCATTTTTCTCTGTAAAACAGTGGTAACAGGCTTGGTGCCTGTGGCTCAAGTGGCTAAGGTGCCAGCCACATACACCTAAGGTGGCGGGTTCAAATCCAGCCCAGGCCCACCAAACAACAATGATAGCTGCAACCAAAAAATAGCCCGGCATTGTGGCGGGCACCTGTGGGAGGTGGAGGCAGGAGACTCGCTTGAGCCCAGGAGTTGGAGGTTGCTGTGAGCTGTGATATCATAGCACTCTACCCAAGGGTACAGCTTGAGGCTCTGTCTCAAAACAAAACAAAACAAAACAAAACAGTGGTAACAATGGCTCATGCCTCACATGGTGGTTGTGTGTGAGAATTCATTGAGTTGATATCTGCAAAGCACTCAGAATCATGTCTGACACACAGTGACTGATTAGTAAATATTAGCTATTGTTATTATTGAGTGTAGGGGAGCACTTTATATTGATTGTCTCAACAAACCCTCTGACCCTATGAACTAGGTTACTATTATCATAGTTTTTAAAAAAACATTATAGTAAAATACATATAACATTAACTATTGTAAGTGCACAGTTCTGTAGGGTTAAGTACATTTGAGTTGCTGTGTGGCCCACCCCTAGAACTGTTCATTCTGCAAACTGAACCTTTATATTCATTAAACAACTCCTCCTTTCTCCCTCCCTCCAGGCCCTAGCAACCACTCTACATTCTGTCTCTATGGATTTGCATTACTATGGTTTTTACTAGAAAACCAAAGTTCTAAGAATGATTCACTTCTAGAAGACAGAACCTGGATTTGAACCCAAGCCCTTAGTCATGTTCTGAGCCACTCTGAAACACAGTTTGATCTCCCACCACATCTGTGATGTTTTACCTTCTCCCATAATAATCATGATCACCATGTCCCACGACCTTCCTCTGTGCCATTCTCACATGATGGTTGAGAATGGCAGCCCTGCAATCATTATGAGTAGTGGAGTTCTATTTCCCAGCTCAGATTCTGATCTAGAAGAGGGTTCAGTGAATATGGGTCTATTTGATATCTTTAAGTAGAAGAATCAATACTATTAATAAATAAGTGTTGCACATTTTTAATGCAATTGTCTACATTTTTGAAAAATATCGATTCTTAATGGAGAAAACTAACTGCAATGCAAGAGGTCATACCTAGCTTCCCAGTCCTCTTGCTCCCCATTCCTGCAGAGTCAATCTGCTTTTCTCCCCCCAGGCTGCCCCCATCTGCACCTCCACCAGCTTTGCAGATCAACAGCCAAAGGCAGAGAGAGACAAATGGGCAGGAGGCAAGGGGACATAAGAGAGTGTCCCTGCTCTTCTTCCTCCCCCTGCCACTACACCCCCACGCACTTCACTCTAGCCACAACCAATCTCAGCCATTCTGGAACTCACTCTGTCCTTTCACACCTCCGTGCCTTCACACATGCTGTTCTTAGAAGACTGGAATGCTTTCCCTCCTACCTTCTCTACCTCCAAAATTCCTGCAGTCTTAGCAAGCCAGCTCAGATGGTACTTCTTCTGTGAAGCCTCCTCCTTTCTTCCCCAGCTAGGAGCCGGACCCCATCCTGGGTGCAGACTAGTTCACCCCTTACTATAGTATTTGAACTGCAACAACTGTAAGTTAATGTGCCCCCCATGTCCCCAATTCCTTGTGCAGCGAAGAGCCTTTATTACCTCTCCTAGTAGGAGTCAAGAGAAGCCCAGGTCACTTTGATTTTTTTTTTTTTCTGAGACATGGTCTTGCTTTGTTGCCAGGCTAAAGGGCAGCATCATCATCATAGCTCACTGCAACTTCAAACTCCTGGGCTCAAGCCATCCTCCTGCCTCAGCCTCCCAAATAGCTATGACTACAGGCATGTTCCACCATTCCCAGCAGATTTTTCTATTTTTTGTAGAGACAGGGTCTTGCTACATTGCTTTGGCTGGTTTTGAACCCCTGACCTCAAGTGATCCTCCCACTTCAGCCTCCCAAAGTGTCAGGAGTACAGGCATGAACCACCACACCTAGCCCACTTTGATATTTTAAGGTTCCCTGTCTATTCATGTATGTGGCCAGCACCTTAACCACTGAGCTACGGGTGCCAAGATTTTTTTTTTTTTTTTTTGAGACAGAGTCTCATTTTGTTGCTCTCAGTAGAGTGCTGTGGTGTCACAGCTCATAGCAACCTTAAACTCTTGGGCTTAAGCAATTCTCTTGCTTTAGCCTCCCAAGTAGCTGGGAATACAGGCACCTGCCACAATGCCCGGCTATCTTTCTGTTGCAGTTGTTGCCATTGTTTAGCAGGCCCCGGACCTGCCAGCCCTGGTGTATGTGGCTGGCACCCTAACCACTGAGCTACAGGTGCTGAGCTAGCCACAAGACAATGATAGGATTTATTAAAATAGAATAATTTACAGGGCTCTACAGACACAGTGGTTTGGTAATTGAGCACAAGTTCAAGGACATACAAGGAGGGTCTTTGATGAGATTGCCCAGTGGATCTGATCTGGATAAACCCATTTAGAGATAATGTCAAAAGCCTAAATTGGAGAGCTTGGCCAAATGGTTCTCCTGGCCCCTTTCCCCAGTGATAGGCTGTAATGCTGCCTTTCCACACAGCAGGTGCTCACTGGTTGCTGAGTGATGGAAACAAATACAGCTTTCCAACTTGGTTATTGAAAACCCACATACAGTAAGTATTCCGGGGAAACACTGAAGTCCTGAACAATGGAGCAGGAAGCCACCTCCTCCTCCAGTGACCCCAACCCTCAGAGTCCAGCTGAACTCTGCAACAGGAAGTCCCTCAGTCACTGTCTTTCCTCCCCCTCTTCCCCACTCCTCTCCTAGGGCTCCATCCATTGAAATGTAGTCAAGCTTTCCATCCAATCTCAGTCTCTCTGCTCCTCCACCCTCTGGAGGGTCCCAGGTGAAGAAAGAAAAAAGCACTTACTCACAGAAGGAGGCACGCAGCCAAGCCGAGCTCAGAGAGTCTCCTGCCCACCCCTCCCCGCAGGCCTAAAGAATAAAAGAAAGAGCAAGAGGACAAAGAACAACTTAAAGCACTGGAGCAATGAAGTAGGGGGAAGGCCTAAGAAAGTTTACAAAGCAATCTGTCAGAGAAGGGATGAAAAGGGAGCCCCACTGGGCTGAGAGGCTCAAGCCCACAGCATACCTTAGGCTCAGTTAGAAACCTGCAATTACTCCGCCAAAGTCTGAACGGATCCCTCTCCTTGGTTATTAATTCCTGACCCAGAGGTTTCCCTGAGTATGAGGCCTCAACTTGCCCATTTTTTTTTTTTTTTTGAGACAGAGCCTCAAGCTGTCCCCCTGGGTAGAGTGTCGTGGCATTACAGCTCACAGTAACCTCCAACTCCTGGGCTCAAGCGAGTCTCCTGCCTCCGCCTCCCAAGTAGCTGGGACCACAGGCGCCCGCCACAACGCCCGGCTATTTTTTGATTGCAGCAGTCATTGTTGTATGGCGGGTCCGGGCTGGGGATTTGAACCCGCCACCTTAGGTGTACGTGGCTGGCGCCTTAGCCGGTTGAGCTATAGGCGCCGAGCCTCAACTTGCCCATTGCTGGCAGCTCCCAGTACCTCTGCTCTACTAGGCTCAAAACACCATGCACTTGAACCCACCAAACAGGCCTAGCTTCTAGTTCTGTCTGAATTCCCAGCAGAAATGCAATGTGAGGATAAGGTCAGCTGCAGAGCCTTACAGCTATTGAGCCACTCTGATGTCCCAGATTTTTTTAACTGTTAAACCCATAGGCCTTTTTGGAAATCTCTTCCACTAACAAAACCAGGATTAATAAAAATACAGGTATCATCTGAGTGCTCAATATGTAGGGGACGCTTTAAATCATTTCACTTAGTCCTCACGATATCCTTAGGTCTGATTACCCCCATTTTACAGAAAGAGAGAGAGATTCAAAAGATACATAGCCTAGATTCCAACTGAAGTCTGTCTGACCTTGATGTCCACACTCTTTCTACTGAGGATACTGCCTCTTAGGAAGCCTCCAGGATTCCATTTTATGTGGTGCCCCAGATCAATTTTAGATGGGGTAGGTCGGTCCAACTCCGTGGCATCTGAAGAATTACTAGCCCGGCAGTTGGGGATGGGGGGAGTAGGGGTGGGGAGAGTCTACATTATGGCTGGGCAGGGTCCTACTAGTTCTTTTTAGACACTTGAGTAATTTAACCATAAATAACTGGGCACTGGGAACAGGACACTAATAGAAGCATGGCCTGGAGTCATGTTTGAAAAAAATTCAAGTCCCTCAGTGGGTGGATGTATCTGCAAAACAAAAGAAAATCCCCTTTCCCAGCCCAGGCAAAGAAGTCTCCTGTACAGTTAGAGACAACAGGCTTCCGGGCACGTAGCCAAGGTTCTGGGGATATTTATAACTTGAAGAGGGTGGGAGTCCCTAATAAGCTGCTATATTCTTTTTCCATCACTTCCCTCTCCAAGGCTACAGCAAGCTCAGAGCTCTTCCCCACGCAGAATGCCTGCTTTCCCTAGTGTTCGACTTCCATTGTCTAATTCCCTCATCCTGGCTGGGGAAAGAGAAGGCTGCAAGTCCTTCCGTTCCGAGGAACTCCAGCTGAATGCAGCTTAGTCGCTGGTGGCGTTTCTTGGCCAGCTGCTGTGGTCTCAGGGATCGCCTATGAGCCTGTGGTTTCTTCGAGCTGCCTGAGAGTCAGGTCTCAGGAATCTCTGATCTCCGGGTTTCTCCTGCAAGTCTACGGATTGAGATCTACCTGCGGGGTATCTCCGTATCTACCAGTAATCTCAAGACTCTTTCGGAACGCCAGGTCTTAAGGAACTCTGTGGCTTTGGGATCTGTTTGCAGCGCCCTCAAATCTTGGAGCCAGCGATCTTGTGCATCTTTTGCCAGCCAGGAGGTAAGTCTGTTCGTCCCTAATTCAGGTTGTCGGCTTCCTACCTTCATTCGGACAGGGACTGCTAACATCCCTAAGGCCCGCCTAAATCAGGCCCTTAGAAGGCCAGGGTCCCTTTCAGGCGGGAGGTCGCCAGGAACCCTTCTAGCAGATGAGCTCTCACAGATGATAAGGACGATCCGTCCCTGCCGTGGAACCCGGCTATCTCCTCGCTCGCCCTGTCCCCCACCCCGTTTCTGATTTCCCAGAGTTTTTCTTCCCCTCGGCTGGGCGCTACTCAGTCCGCCTCTCAAGGGGCGCCCTCTTTAGAACGACGCGGTCATAGGCCTCTACAGGGTTAATAGCGATGGAGACGAGACACGGCAAGGCACAGCCTGGGACCACACTGGCCCGACCCGCGGCGTGGGGCCTCCCGAGAGCCGGATTCCGCGCGGCAGAGGAGCGCCGCGGGCGCTGCCGGGAGATGTAGTGCGGGGGCGGGGCCCAAAGTTCCAGCGAGGCCACTGAGTCTCCCCTGGGGAGTGGGCGGTTGCCGCTTTCCCCTCTGGCCTGAGCTGTCAACCAAGGGCTTATCCTAGCGGAGCTGGACACAGGCCAGCGCCTAGATTAAGCCAGACATCGCGGATAATAAGGTCCTATCCAAAGAAGCTTCTAGGGACATGAGAAGCAAGCAACCACCCTGGCTTAATCGGACTGTGGTTTCCACGAGAAGAGAGAGAGAGATACTCCGCCCTGGCAAGAAGGACGCGCTTCCTTCTTCGCCCTTTTGTTCTTTTCCCTCCTCTGCGCTTGGCCGCTGACGGGCTTTTGTAAGCCAGAATGGAACTCTAACTCCCGGCAGGCCACCCGGGCAGGCGCAGGCGTGATGGAAGTGCTCGGCCACGCTGCAGGAGGCGGGCCTAGTGTTCGGCATCTAATTGGCAGAGTGTTTTGCGAGTCTCCCTCGCTGATTGGCTGAGGCAGCTGCCGGAAAGGACCCAGCCTTGAGATGGAGCAGAGGCGTTCTGTGGGCTGGGCTGAGAGCCTCCTCCCAGAGACCGTGTCGGCCTGACCCCCGGGCCCTGGAGGGACCCAGCCAGGGGGCTGTCTTAGTGGTTTTCAACATTGCCTCCATCCCGCGGTGGCAGAAACACAGAGGGCGGGTTGCGTTTGCAGGCCAGAGAGGAGAGTGACCCGGCCCCGGTCCAGAGCCCTCCCTGCCCGCCTTGCAGGCACAACTCCAGCCCTGGGGAGTGGGCAGGGCCTGTTTTCGGTGCCTCATGCCCTGCTTTTCGCCTCCTTCAGTGCTGTCTGCTAGCTGCTTTTCCTGCTCTCTCTCCCGGGAGGCGAACCCTTGTGCCCGAGATGGCAGCCACCCTGCTCATGGCTGGGTCCCAGGTAAGCCGGGGGTGGCTTCTCGGACCTTGCCTCTGCCTACCCACCTCATCTGGCGTTTCTCTGCTCTGCAAAGCCCTGTAGGGAATTCCCTGGGATTAGTAATCCGCTCGCTTCGGTTTTCTGCCTCCAGAGGCCTAGCGCTAGGCCAGTATAGGCATAAACAATCATATATTGAACACCTGCTGTATACCTTTAACTACTGGGGAAATAAAGGATGGACAAGAGGGGCGCTGCCTGCCTGCTCACGATCTGTTAGGGGAAAAGACACGTCAGGTTAACAATGTTACAATGTGATAAGTGCTCTATTTGCCCTAGAAACAAAGTATTGTAGTGTGGGAACTAAGAAGTGGGAGTGATTTAGTCTATCTGGGGGCATCCAAGGGAGGAGTGGAACAGAGCGGGGGGGGGGCACTGAAGAACAGATGATATTAGAGCATGATCGTAAAGAATAGTGGAATTTCACTAGTCTGAGAAAGGTATTTCAGGAAAAGAGGGACGTGGTGAATCAAGGTATGGAGTGATGGAAGCGTTAAATGTGTTGTGAGAAACGTGGCTAGACGATAAGATTGTCCAAGTGGGGCAAGGATAGCTGGCCAGGAGATCAGAACAATCAGCTTTGAAATTGTTCCTTTCTTTACCACATTTCCTGTTTGCGTGTTTATTTCTTCTTTGGGTTCTACAGATCACACTTAATATCTTTTGCCTCCTGAATATTTCTAACCATGTCTCTAATTTCAAGAAGAAAAATTGGTACTAACCGCAGATAGCAAGTATTGAGGAAGTACTGTGTGATTTCAGGCACCTGTGGCATTTGAAGATATGGCCATGTATCTCACCCGGGAAGAATGGAGACCTCTGGACCCTACACAAAGGGACCTTTATAGGGATGTTATGCAGGAGAATTATGGAAATGTTGTTTCATTAGGTAAGTAAGGATTCTACCTTTCTTTGTCCCCACGTTTTTGATAATGTGTCAAAATGCCTGAGCTCTTTCAACACAGCTTAGTTGTTTGATATTTAAAGCACTTAATTGGATACTGTCTTGAGTTGAGTCCAAAGGCAAATCTCTGAATGTGGGAACATCCAAGTCATATTGTCTAAAAAGAAAAAAAGAGTTTCACACATTTTAATAACTTTTAGATTGTGTGCCCTAAGTCATTTGCCATTTTCCAGCCTGTTTGTACAGATCACTGACCAAACAGGTCTGACATAATGGTGCTTGCCAGAATATAAATGCCCCTGTAAATGGTGCTTTTACTCTAGGGTGCTAGAAGATGAGCTAGGTTAATGGGAGGGCAAAAACCACCTTTTGGGGTTTGTTATGGCTTCTGCTTTAGGTGCTTTATCTGGGTAGGCTGTTGTCTAGAGATGTTTCCTGATCTTAGATTTCATGTGTATCAAAGGGTGCTCCAGAATCACAAATTCTATTAGAGAGAGCTGCTGTTTAGCTTTCAGAGTCTGCAAAATGGTCTTCTCTTAGCTATCCTTTGGTCAGGGTATAACTAAAATAAACATTCTGAACTGAACAGTCTTCCACCTTACTTTGTCTCCTGTTACTTTTTTTTTTTTTTT
>NW_003852404.1:2170287-2171176 GCF_000181295.1 Otolemur garnettii
GCGCCTTAGCCGGTTGAGCTATAGGCACGGAGCCTCTTTTCTTTTTTTTCAAGCAGAATCTCACTCTGGCACCATGAGTAGAGTGCTGTGGTGTCATAGCTCACAGCAACATCAAGCTCTTGGGCTTAAGTGATTGTCTTCTCTCAGTTTTCCTGGTTTTTTTTTTTTTTTTTTTGCAGTTTCTGGCTGGGGCTGGGTTTGAACCCACCACCTCTGGCATATGGGGCCAGCACCCTACTCTTTTGAGCTACAGGCGCTGCCCAGTTTTCCTGTTTTTAGTAGAGATGGGGTCTCACTCGAACAGACTGGCCTTGAATTCCTGAGCTCAAGCAATCCACCCACCTCAGCCTCCCAGAGTGTTAGGATTATAGGTAGGAGTCACCTTGCCCAGTCAAAAAAGGGAATCTTTTAGAAATGTAAGTTAGACTCAGTGGCTCATGCCTGTAATCTCAACACTTTGGGCAGCAAAGACATGAAGATCACTTTAGTCCAAAAATTTGAGACTGGAATGAGCTATGATCATGCCACTGCCACTAGGCACAGCAACAGAGTGAAACCCTGCCTAAAAAACAAAAAATGTAAATTTACATTTCTATAGTCTGGCCCATGGAGTATAAGCACCAAAAAACTGTTTTTTCCCCCAACTAAGTTTGGAAGTGGATTAAATAATGTTTACAGGTGGAGCACAGTTTACAGGTGCAGCTCACACCTGTAATACCAGCAGTTTGGGAGGATTTCTTTTTTCCTTTTCTTTCTTTTGTTTTTTTTTTAGAGATAAGAGTCTCACTTTGTCACCCTCAGTAGAGTGCTGTGGTGTCACAGCTCACAGCAACCTCCAACTCTTGGGCTTAGGTGATTCTTTTGCCTCAGCCTCCCAAGTAGCTGGGAC
>NW_003852404.1:2171196-2178713 GCF_000181295.1 Otolemur garnettii
TCACAGCTCACAGCAACCTCCAACTCTTGGGCTTAGGTGATTCTTTTGCCTCAGCCTCCCAAGTAGCTGGGACTACAGGTGCCCGCCATAATGCCTGGCTATTTTTTTTGTTGCAATTTGGCCAGGGCTGGGTTTGAACCCGCCACCCTTGGCATATTGGGGCTGGTGCCCTACCCACTGAGCCACAGGTGCCTGCCTGGGAGGATTTCTTGAGGACTAGCCCGGGTAACACTTGTTACCCATAAGATCTTGTCTGTACAAAAAATTTAAATTTAAAAAACTTAGCTAGGAATGGTAGCATGAACTATAGTACCAGCTACTCAGGAGGCTGAGACCTCTTAAAATAAAAAAAAGCTTCACCACAGCCTTTGAAGAAGGGATTATTACCCTCATTTTATAGATGAACAAGAGCCACCTACTACTATTAACAACTGTTTATTGGGGACAGTACCTGTAGCTCCGTCGGCAGGGTGCCGGCCACATACACCCAAGCTGGCAGGTTCCAACCTGGCCTGGCCAGCTAAACAATGACAGCTGCAACCAAAATATAGCCTGGCATTGTGGTGGGCACCTGTAGTTCCAGCTACTTGAGGGGCTGAGGCAAGAGAATCACTTAAGCCCAAGAGTTTGAGGTTGCTGTAAACTGTGATGCCATGGCACTCTACCGAGGATGACTTAGTGAGACTCTGTCTCAAAAAAAAAAAAAAAAAAAGGCTTGGCGCCTGTGGCTCAAGTGGCTAAGGCGCCAGCCACATACACCTAAGGTGGCGGGTTCGAATCCAGCCTGGGCCTACCAAATAACAATGACAGGCCAAAAAACAACCAAAAATATAGCCGGGCGTTGTAGTGGGTGCCTGTGGTTCCAGCTACTTGGGAGGCTGAGGCAGGAGACTAGCTTGAGCCCAGGACTTGGAGGTTGCTTTGAGCTGTTATGCCATGGCATTCTACCCAGGGGGACAGCTTGAGGCTCTGTCTCAAAAAAAAAAAAGTTTATTAGATGACAGGTACTGCCTTTAGGAGCACTTTCTGTTTGATGTAGATGTCACAGTGAGACTCTTTTCAAAATAAATATTTACACAGTTTACAAGGCTTTCTCTTCTTTCTTCTTCTTCTTTTTTTGAGACAGAGTCTTACTCTGTCACCCTGGATAGAGTGCCATCAAACTCTTGGGCTCAAGGGATCCTCTGGCCTCACCCTCCCAAGTAGCTGGGACTACAGACTCCCACCATAATACCCAGCTAATTTTTCTATTTTTAGTAGAGACAGGATCTCGATTTTGCTCAGGCTGGTCTTGAACTCCTGAGCTCAAGCAATCCACCTGCCTCAGCCTCCCAGAGTGCTAGGATTACAGGCATGAGCCACTGCATCCAGTGTACAAGGCTTCTTTACTTTAAGGTTCCTCAGAACTGTTAATGTGTTATCAGCTATTGTTGATTTCTAAGTGGAAGATATAGTATGCACCATTTATAAATTTATCCATAGGCCTTTTTCTCCCAACATACCTACTAACCTTTCTGAAGAGTATACTAAGAATTAAGAAATCCAGTTTTCAGTTTGAAGAATGCAATATCTGGTATATAATTTTTTTTTTGTTTTTTGATTTTTTTGTTTGTTTTTTAGACAAGGTAACACTATTGCCCAGGCTACAGTACAGTAGCATCATCCTAGCTAAATGGGACCTTAAACTCCCCAGCTCAATCAATCCTCTTGCCTCAGCCTCCTGAGTAGCTGGTACTATAGGTGCACACCACAAAACTTGGCTAATTTTTCTTTTCTTTTTTTTTTTTTTTTGTGTGTGTGTGTGTGTGTGTGTGTGTGGAGACAGAGTTCCACTACGGTCAGGGTGGTCTTAAACTCCAAGCTTCAAGCAATCTTCTCACTTCAGCCTCCTCAAATGTTGAAACGTTAGGATTACAGGCATGAGCCACCACACCTGGCCTAGTATAAAGTTCTTATAGACAGTGGTTGTATATTTTGATTGTCATTTAAAGACTGCATATTAAATCAAATTCATCAATGTCAAAAACGTTCTGAGCCATACATCTCTTTTGCCTTTTCCAGCCTTCCCAGCCCTATTTTCATTAAAAGGCCACTGAAAAGTAGCAAGTGACATCGGGCAGTCACTTTTTCTGTCAGCTAAGACATGACACAGATAGCTAAAAATTCACTTTTCTCCACACTAACATGGTAGGTTCTTAGTAAATATTTTATAATGCTAATGATGAAGGCTTGGGAAATTAGAAAAATACTCACAAATAAAAAATTCTAGAAATTCTAGTTTAGAGTCTCATATTTTCTGTTACTTTCTTCTTTCAAAATATCAAGAGTACATATAGTTTTCTTAAAGAACCATTAACTATAGTGATAGAGAGCATGAATTTTTTTTATCAACAGACCTGTTTGTATCTTTGTTCTGCCACTTACTAGTGTGACTTTGGGCAAGTCATTTCACTTGCCTGGGTCTTAGATTTCTCATTCATAAAATAAAAATCATCATAATGCTTGACTTTCAGGATGGTTGTGACAATGAATGAAATAATTTATGTAAATAATTTAAGAGTTGGGCATAGTGGCTCACACCTGTAATCCCAGCACTTTAAGAGACCAGGTGGATCACTTGAGGCCAGGAGTTTGAAACTAGCCTGGGTGATAAGTAGGTGATGTAGTGAGATCTTGTCTCTGGAACAAAATTACCAAGCTGGGTGTGATGGTACACACCTATAGTTGCAGCTACTCTGGAGGCGGAGGCAGGAGGATCACTTGAGTCTAAGAGTTCAAACAGCAGTGACCTATGATTGAGCCACTAAACTCTAGCCTGAATGCCAGACTGAGACCCTGTTTCTTTCTTTACTTCTTTATTTTTTGAGACAGAGTCTCATTCTGCCACCTGGGCTAGAGTACCATGGCCTCAGCCTAGATCACAGAAACCTCAAACTCCTGGGTTCAAGCTATTCTCTTGCCTCAGCCTCCCAAGTAACTGGAACTACTGGCACCTGCCATCACACCTGGCTATTTTTTTCTGTTTTTAGTAGAGACAGAGTGTCACTTTTCTCAGGCTGGTCTCAAACTCCTAAACTCACAGGATCCTCCCGCCCTTGGCCTCCCAGAGTGCAAGGATTACAGGTCTGAGGCACCATGCCTAGCCTACCCTGTCTCTTAAAAAACAAAAAAGAAAAGAATTTAGTATAGTGCCTGGCATGTAGGGATTTTTTTGTGCATTTATGTCTCATTATTTATCTTTTATTATAGATTTTGAGATCAGGAGTGAGAATGAGGTGAATCCGAAGCAAGAGATTAGTGAAGATGTAGAATTTGGGACCACATCTGAAAGACCTGTTGAGAATGCTGAGGAAAACACTGAAAGTGAAGAGGCCTTTGAAAGCGGAGATAGGTCAGAAAGACAGTGGGGAGATTTAACTGCAGAAGAGTGGGTAAGCTATCCTCTCCAACAAGTTACCGATCTGCTTGTCCACAAAGAAGTCCACACAGGCATCCGATATCATATATGTTCTCATTGTGGAAAGGCCTTCAGTCAGATCTCAGACCTTAATAGACATCAGAAGACCCACACTGGGGACAGACCTTATAAGTGTTACGAATGTGGAAAAGGTTTCAGTCGTAGCTCACACCTTATTCAGCATCAGAGAACACACACTGGAGAGAGGCCCTATGACTGTAATGAGTGTGGGAAAAGTTTTGGAAGAAGTTCTCACCTCATACAGCATCAGACTATCCATACTGGAGAGAAGCCTCACAAATGTAATGAGTGTGGAAAAAGTTTCTGCCGGCTTTCTCACCTAATTCAGCACCAGAGGACCCACAGTGGTGAGAAACCCTATGAATGTGAGGAGTGTGGGAAAAGCTTCAGCCGGAGCTCTCACCTAGCTCAGCACCAGAGGACCCACACAGGTGAAAAGCCTTACGAATGTAATGAATGTGGCCGTGGCTTCAGTGAGAGATCTGATCTCATCAAACACTATCGAGTCCACACGGGGGAGAGGCCCTACAAGTGTGATGAGTGTGGGAAGAATTTCAGTCAGAACTCTGACCTTGTGCGCCATCGCAGAGCCCACACAGGAGAAAAGCCATACCACTGTAATGAATGTGGGGAGAATTTCAGCCGCATCTCACACCTGGTTCAGCACCAGAGAACCCACACTGGAGAGAAGCCATATGAATGCAACGCTTGTGGGAAAAGCTTTAGCCGGAGCTCTCATCTCATCACACACCAGAAAATTCACACTGGAGAGAAGCCTTATGAATGTAATGAGTGTTGGCGAAGCTTTGGTGAAAGGTCAGATCTAATTAAACACCAGAGAACCCACACAGGAGAGAAGCCCTATGAGTGTGTGCAGTGCGGAAAAGGTTTCACCCAGAGCTCCAACCTCATCACACATCAAAGAGTTCATACAGGAGAGAAGCCCTATGAATGTACCGAATGTGAGAAGAGTTTCAGCCGGAGCTCAGCTCTTATTAAGCATAAGAGAGTTCATACCGACTAAGTCCTGTAATTATAATGACTGAGAACTGATTCACTGAAGATATAATTTTATTTGATATCAATGAGTTCCCTCAAGACTGAGGTGCTTTTATTGTACTCACTTTCCTAGTTGTGGGCCACAATTAAAAATATCAAAGAAGACAAGCCATTTGAAATTCTGACCCACAGTTTTGGGACCATTATCCCCTCCTCCAGAATCATGATTCTTATTCACTCAATCAATTGCTTCATCAAAATCAGCCCCACAAGGAAATCTGAAGACCAGGGGACTAATGCTGATGAATTTGCAGGCCTGAAAATGGAGTAAATCTTTAAAAGTTATTTCTCCCATACTTGGCCCAAAGAACTGTACTAAGGGAAATGTGGGACTGTAATAGGGTGGTCACAGCTACTTTGGAAAAAGGCAGTGAGAGACTCAGCCTGACTTGCCACATTTATTCACATACCATAGTAGTTGGGCACACATCTTCCCCCCAAAAGGGCTTTTTCCTTGAGTTTCTCATGCCTTTGTATCTTTCCACCTTCCTGAGAGCGAAATTCTGCACAATGAATGCAATGATTATAACTTTTCTCTTCATTGTTTCCAATTGACTTGTTTAAAGCTTGCATCTTTGTGAAAGCTAACCGAAGGTACTGTTTGAAAAGAAAAATGAGACACGGGTTTGGGACAAAGGACCCATCAACAATGGTGATGTTACCAAAAGAGGCTCACTGTTATTATTGCCATTAATAAGATTTAGGAGTTTTCTTTGGGGATCTCTCTAGGGAACGTTGCAGGGAAAATATCTTCAAGGAAAGATAGGACCTTAAGTGATGATGGAGCATAAGGAGCAAATTGACTCCTTCAGGGAAAGGAGCACAGAGTCCCTTCCCATGAAATATAGTTCATTTCTGTGTTCTTTTCCCTCTAATCTTTCAGATCAATTCTTCTTATCCTGCTAACTGTAGGATTTAATAAGGGTCACATCCCAATGTTTATCTTAGCTTGCATCAGGGCATGTGTATGTACAGTGAACTGTGTATTCCTGTGGTTCTTCTAATAGCAGAAACTGAATTCACATAGAATTAGCATGTTCTTGGGTGATACGGATCATGTGACAAAACTACAGACATAACTCCAGTGTGAGAAATGTCCTTTTTTTTCATTCTTTATGGAAAACATTTTTAACACTAGTGCTCTAGTGTGCCATCTTCTGTAAGGTCTGTGTACAGAACTAAGCACTTGTTTGTATGTGTTTATGAATTGTGGGAGATGACAACTGGGCAAAGAGGGTGACTGTCCTGTTTTCAGACTGAAGTATCTTCTATGGCTACGAAGAACTCGTCAACCTAGTCAGAAGGAATTAATGAATCTAGGTAAGACTGTATTGTCATTCTCCCAGCCTACAGATACAAGTGGTTAAAAATGAGAGTTGACCCAATTTACGCCCAGTAGTGTCAGTTCTCCTCATCTCAGCCAAAGTAGGAATTAAGAAATATCCCAAATGTTGATGGTTATCCAAGCATGTGGGGGTGGAGGGAGTTGGTGCCCAGGAGATGGGGCTGGAGTAAGGAATATCTTTTATTTTGAGAGTACCCCAGTTTATTTCTACTGTGATTTATTGTGAATGTTGTTAACATTTTAAAAATGCTCTTGCCATAACTCTTTGGGACTTGGTATTAAAGGAGCCAGTGGTCTCTCTTGGGTAGTTTATTCTAACCAGTTACTATGATCCACAGCTATGTGGGGCTGCATCACTTGCAAATGACACCACCTTGAAAGTAACAATTAGAAGCTACTCCATCAAGGAAGTTTCTTGAAGATGCCATTCCTGTTTAAATACAAACTTGGTCAGGGAGCATGTTTTTTGTTCTATACAAAATCTAGCAGACTGTGGGTATTCATATTTTAATTGTTGGGTAATGCATATGATAACGAAACTCCAATGTGTCTTTTCCTGTATTAGTGCTGCTGATGGTTTTAATAAATATGAAAGTTCTCCTGTTGCTTCCATGAGCCACTATGGGTATTAGCTTGAGAGTGGCTGGAGAAGACAGCATCTTCTTGACTTAACTGCATTTCACCCCGTTCTGTCCCTCTTCATCTTATATCATCCCACCCTATTTCTGCAGCTGCCTTTGGCTTCTTAGAAGTGAAGGGCTCAAGATAAGGGTTCTAAGTGCCCAGCTATTTCTCCGTACATGTACAGTCCGGCTGGAAAGTTCAAAGGGCAAGGCCCATACCAGCTGTGTCTACTCTCTTTCTGCCAATTGCCACCCATTTTCTGTGTTGAACTTTGTGTAGAAGTTAAGCATCACTTTTCACTAATGCTTTTTGCATGCCTTCTGTTCCCAAGTCCCTGGCCGTTTCTGCACATACCATGAACACTTAGTGCCTGTTTTCTATGGTTGTGGAGAGTGAATGAATAACTAAATATGTAGAACAGTTTTTCCTTACAGGATTGGTCACAGTTATCCTAGTATTTATCTACATCTGTATTATTCTAACAATATTCTATAATTAAAAGTACACTTTTAAAATCAAAAAACCCTGAGAATTATTTTAGTAATCCAGCACCAATTCATATAACTTTTCATCAGATTCATTAAAATTGGTCATGAATGTATTTACACTGATTCATTTTGTACAGATGTACAGATATTTTGTACGGATGTTCTTGTAGAAATTTGGGAGTATGGTGTCTTGAGCCCTCTGGATATTACCATATCTTGGGAAGATGCAAAAACCTGGACAGTTTTCTATGATGGTGACAAAAGCAACATGGAAATATTTGAAATGGGGCTTGGCGCCTGTGGCTTAAGTGGCTAAGGCGCCAGCCACGTACGCCCAAGGTGGCAGGTTCGAATCCAGCCCAGGCCCGCCAAACAGCAATGATGGCTGCAACCAGGAAATGGCCGGCATAGTAGTGGGCGCCTGTGGTCCCAGCTACTGGGGAGGCTGAGGCAGGAGACTCACTTGAGCCCAGGAGTTGGAGGTTGCTGTGAGCTGTGATGCCACAGCACTCTACCCAGGGGG
>NW_003852404.1:2179418-2183029 GCF_000181295.1 Otolemur garnettii
AGAGCCTCCCTTCTAAGAGTATTTGAAATGTTAGTATATCACCATTGTTATTATTACTGAGCTGTTCTCTAGGTGACAGGTGGTAGGTTAGAGCTGTGTTTCCAAGCCATTAGGACTCCATTGAATGCACTGAAATGATAATTTGCTAAATGGTTCCCTAGTGTTTCACAAGTTAGAGTTGCTCCCAAAGGAGTTCCCATGCCCTGGAGAAAAGGACTCTTCAGAAGCAGTTGTTAGATACCTACCTTTGGTAGACTAGTGGGCTTGGGCCTTGCTTATTTGTGGGAGACTTCAGGATTTTAAAAAAGACTGTTAAAAAGTTAGTGAAAAACACCTGAGGGATAGAACTAATGGGAGAAAATGACCCTATAATGACTTAAAATGGTTTAGTGAGAAATCCTACTGCATTATCTGTTTTTCTAAATGGTTCATTTTCTTTTTTTCTTTTTTTTTGAGACAGAATCTCAAGCTGGGCCCTGGGTAGAGTGCTGTAGCATCATAGCTCATAGCAACCTCAAACTCAGGCTCAAGCGATCCTCTTGCCTCAGTTTTTCTACTTTAGTAGAGACCAGGTCTCGATTTTGCTCAGGCTGGTCTCAAACTTGTGAGCTTAACTAATCCACCTGCCTCAGCCTCCCAGAGTGCTAGGATCACCGCGTCCGGCCTAAATGGTTCATTTTCAAAGTTTGTATCATCTTCAGCTTCTCCAAAGGTGTTTTCATTTTTCCTTCTGGGAAAAGTTGAGGCTGACACTAGAATCTCTCTTTGAGTTTCACACCAGCCCTGGCAGCTGCTTTCTGGACAGCTCCACTTGGAAACTACCCAGGCACCTTTAAATCAAGCCTCAAACTCAACTTGCCACGTTCTTTCCCCACCCCACCCCCACTTCTCCTGTTCTTCCTAACTCAGTCTTGTCCCAGTTAACCAAGCTAGAAATTTGCACATCATACTTAACTGCTGCCCTTTGGCAGCACTCGTCAAATCAATAATGAATATTGTGTAATTAGTCATCCAATCATGTTCATGCCGCCTCCTAAATTTTGCTCAAGTCAGTCTACCTGTCTTTCTCTACTGCCACCACTTAACCACGTGACTAGTCCTTGGCTTCACCATCTGGAAATGGGAGTAATTACGTCTACCTCAGAGAGTTGCAAACATTACATGAGATAACAGCACTCAAAATATTAGCCATTATTCAGGCCATTAGCGGGCCACAGCTTATTTACTGAAATGACTTCCTAATGGGTCTCTCTTTTCTATTTTTATCGCCTCAGTCTATTCTCCCTTTATGCAGGTAGGACAATCTTTCTGAAAGGCCAATCCCTTCATGCCCCTCTTCTACGTAGAGCCCTTTCATGCTTCCCATTGCCAACGATCAACAGTTAAACTCCATCAGTGTGAGTTCTAAGGAGGCCATCACGTTCTGCTCCTCTGCTCTCCCCAGTTCCACGTCTCTCACCTTCCCTGCACTTGCACTCCAAGGTGCATCGCTTCTCTCTGCTCCTCTGGCTCAAACCTAACTTGTTCTAGGAATGTTTTCCTGCGCCCACAAGACTGAATCAGGTGTTCCTTTTCTGTTTTCCGTTGGTTTACCCCCAATACTCCTCCATTAAATTTTGATATCCTTGAAGAAGTCACTGTGTCTTGTTTACCACTGTATCTTCAATCCCTAGCAAATGTTTTGTTTTTTTGTTTTTGAGACAGAGTCTCACACTATGTTGCCCTCAGTAGAGTGCCATGGCGTCACAGCAACCTCAAACTGTGAGGCTTAAGCGATTCTTTTGCTTCAGTCTCCCAAGTAGCTGGGACTACAGGTGCCCACTACAACACCCTGCTATTTTTTGGTGGTAGTTCTCATTGTTGTTTGGCAGGCCTGGGCTGGATTTGAACCCGCCAGCTCTGGTGTATGTGGCTGGTGCCCTAGCTGCTGAGCTACAAGTGCCAAACCTTTGTTTTGTTTTAGAGACTGAGTCTCACTCTGTTGCCCAGGCTAGAATGCCATGGCATCAGCCTAGCTCACAGCAAACTCCTGGGTTCAAGTGGTCCTCCTGCCTCAGCCTCCCAAGTAGCTGGGACTACAGGCATGTGCCCACTATAGGTGCCCACCACACCCGGCTAATTTTTCTGTTTTTAGTAGAGATGGCATCTCACTCTTGCTCAGGCTGGTCTCAAACTCCTGCGGTGAAGTGACCCTCCCACCTTGGCCTCCCAGAGTGCTAGGATGACAGGTGTGAGCCACTGTACCCAACCCTTAGCAAATGTTTGACCTACAGCAAGCAGACAACAAATATTTCTTAAATAAGAGGAGCATATGTAAAAACTTCATTCCTTTCAGTAGGGCTGGTGATTTTGTTTCTAATTTGCCACCACATCAAACTACTAAAACAAAAACCACACTGTAGAAATTCTGTCATTGGCATATGTGTGTGGGGGGCTTATATAAGTGGAAAAAGGCACCCAGAGTTGATGTGACCCATCTAATAGCCCCTCCCCACAGTAAAGCTGGGATAATGACAGACCCACCCCCTGGCTGCTCCTGTCCTTAATGGTGAATTATTATTATCTTTGAAGGGTTGTCTAGGAATAGGTTCTTTCTAAGGTAACTTTGAAACATGATGCAAGACAGGCTCCCTATATAGGGAGCTTGGGCAGAATTCTAAGCAGTGGATTTCTTGAGCTCAGGAGCTCCCACCAGACTAAGTAAGAGTGAGATCCCATCTCTACTGAAAAAAGAGAAACTAGCCAGGCATTGAAGTGGGCACCTGTAGTCCCAGCTACTTAGGAGGCTGAGGCAAGAGGACTGCTCAAGCCCAAGAGTTTGAGGTTGCCGTGAACTATGATGCCATGGCAATCTACTCAGGGTGACAGAGTGAGACTCTTATCTAAAAAAAAAATTTTTTTTTGTCGGAACACGTAAGATCCTCTCATGGCACACTGGTTGAAAATCACTGTTCTAGATCACAAACTCCAAGTATCCAGGACCTTTGAATTCTTTGCCCAAAGAGCCTATTTTCAAGCTGTTTCTTATGTTGGTTCTCTTGAGGACAGATCAAGCTGTCTGTGTGTACCCCTAAGGTTTGGGGGGATGGATAGAGTTTGGCCTGCAGATTGGTTACCACACAGGTGGGAATGCAGGCCTTCCTGGAACAGGACACAGCCAGAATAGGAAAAGGAGAGGGTAGGCCTCCATTCATACCCTCACTTCAGTCCTGGTTCCAGGCATACTGTCAAATATTTCCAGGGGTGATTTATGATAAGGAGTCAAACCTATGAAATCTAAATTTTGTAGGTGAATGATTTGTTGGATAGATGAGTATACTATTAATGCAACCAGGACCCAGAGAAGAATCCAGGCTGGGATAAAGATGACAAGTTAAGTCATTTAACAAAAAAAAATTTTTTTTTTTAGTTTTTTGGCTGGGGCTGGGCTTGAACCCACCACCTCCAGCATATGGGGCCAGTGCCCTACTCCTATGAGCCACAGGCGCCACCCTATTTAACAAAAATTTGTTGAGCATCAACTTTTACACCTGGTGTAGGACTGAATGAGAATATTTTGGTGGGGGAGATTAACAATAAAGTCAGATAATGTGAAAAGGTAAGGGGGGGGA
>NW_003852404.1:2184334-2185005 GCF_000181295.1 Otolemur garnettii
AAAAATAGCCGGGCGTTGTGGCGGGCACCTGTGGTCCCAGCTACTTGGGAGGCTGAGGCAGGAGACTCGCTTGAGCCCAGGAGTTGGAGGTTGCTGTTAGCTGTAATGCCACAGCACTCTGCCCAGGGGGACAGCTTGAGGCACTGTCTCAAAAAAAAAATAAAAATAAACACTTATTCCTATGCCTACCAGGCAGTTGGAAATATGAGTGCTCAAGACCAAATGTGGAACTGTAGATAAAGAAATGGGAATAGACAGTGGTGCCTGTAAGGAGATTTCTATTATTTAAATACAAAGTTATAAAAATTATTGTAATTAACACAATGACCTTGCTGATTCTTCTTGCATGCTGAGGAACCTTTCATATAATTCATATGTCTATAACAGCTTTGAATAACATTTAACAGATATTTTTGAGGTCAAGTAGTAAAAACCATGCAAATGAGATGATCGTGACAAGGTATGAGAACAGGGTCAAGGATGGAATCCTGGGAACACCAATAGATAACAATGGGCAGAGGAGGGCAGTGCCTGTGGCTTAGTGGGTAGGGTGCTGGCCCCATATATCAAGGGTGGCGGGTTCAAACCCCGCCCCGACCAAACTGGAACAAAAATGTAGCCGAGCATTGTGGCAGGTGCCTGTAGTCCCAGTTACTCGTGTGGTTGAGCAA
>NW_003852404.1:2185026-2186452 GCF_000181295.1 Otolemur garnettii
GGTACTCTACCAAGGGTGAGTAAAGTGATAAAGTGAGGTTGTCTGTACAGAAAAAACCCCCCCAAAACAAAAAAACAACGGGCAGAGGAGAGGTTCTAGAAGGAAGTATTACAGAAGCTAGAGAAGAATGAGGAGAGGAGAGTCACAAGACCAAGAATGTGGCACATTTCAAGATGTCCAGGCAGCGCCCATGCTCAGTGGGTAGGGTGCCAGCTACATACACCAAGCTGGTGGGTTTGAACCTGGCCTGGGCCAGCTAAACAACGACAACTGCAACAAAAATAGCTGGGTGCTGTGGCGGGTGCCTGTAATCCCAGCTACTTGGGAGGCTGAGATAAGAGAATTGCTTAAGTCCAAGAATTTGAGGTTGCTGTGAGCTGTGATGTTACAGCACTCTACCGAGGGCAATATAGTGAGACTCTGTCTTAAAAAAACAAAGTCCAGTTGCACCAGAGATGTCTAATGAGATATGATATTTGAAACTCTTTTATAATAGACAAACTGTTAAATATGTTATTATTATCAATGATAATCAGCACTTTCCGCCTTCCTTTAATGGATATTTTAAAAGGATAATGAGAATTTAGTTACATACACTGTCTATTAATAACTGATTCTGTTTCATTGAATTTTTGAAATGTACTCAAGTTATACTAAATGTTCTAATTATTCCACAGTACCATACTGATGATGGGAACAGGACCCACAATCCCCTATAGAATCTGATTTGTATATTTGAATATGGGTAATAACGATGTTAGAATTCTACTGGATTTTATTATTTATTTTTCAAACAGTGTCTCACTTTGTCACCCTTGGTTAAGTGGCATCATAGGAACTGAGCCCAACCTCAAACTCTTGGGCTCAAACAATCCTCCTGCCTTAGTCTCCCAAGTAGCTAGAACTACAGGCACCTGCTATAATACCTGGGTAGTTTTCTGTTTTTAGCAGAGACAGGGTCTTGCTCTTGGTCAGGCTGGTCTTGAATTCTCGAGCTCAAATGATCTTCACCTTGGTCTCTCAGAGTGCTAGGAGTACTGGTGTGAGCTACCACACCCAGCCTGGTTGTTTTATTCTTAATGGATGCCAAAGTATCTCCTTAAAACGACAATCTTCTCTCAATTTTCCTTTAGATGTGTTGTTTTCCTTCTCCAAAGCTAATGAGTTACCCATTCCAAATATTTCCATGTTGCTTTTGTGACCAGCATAACCTTCATAGAAAATGTGGAAAATTGGCCAGGTGTGGTGGCTCACGCCTGTTGTCCCAGCGCTGTGGGAGGCCGAGGCGGGTGTATCACAAGTTGCTCAGCAAGTTTGAGACTAGTGGAAGACCAGCATGAGCCAGAGTGAGACCCCATCTCTACAAAAAAAAAAAAAAAAAAAAAAAAAAAAGAAGAAGCAGAAGAAAGAAAGAAAAGAAAATGTG
>NW_003852404.1:2186472-2205295 GCF_000181295.1 Otolemur garnettii
TCATAGAAAATGTGGAAAATTGGCCAGGTGTGGTGGCTCACGCCTGTTGTCCCAGCGCTGTGGGAGGCCGAGGCGGGTGTATCACAAGTTGCTCACCATTTTGGTTAAGATATATTTCCTCTCTTTCAGCATAATCTCATGTCCTCCAAAAAAAAAAAAAAAAAAAAAAAAAAGAAGAAGAAGAAGCAGAAGAAAGAAAGAAAAGAAAATGTGGAAAATTTGATCTACCCTCCTCAGCCTCTCTGAGTGCTAGGATTACAGGTGTGAGCCGTTGCACATGGCCTCTACTGGATTTTAGTTAAAAGCTTACAGTAATGCCTCTATAAAACATGTACAGCATATGGCTTTTCTGCTAGCCTACAGGAAAGACTTAACATAATTACAACTCAATGGAGTTAAGCACAACAGTCTCCTAGAATTCAATTTCTAGAATTTAGCCTAAATTTCTTTTTATTTCTCTCTCTCTCTCTTTTTAAAGAAATGGCAGAGGGGTCTATGTCTGTACTTAAACTCCTGGGCTCAAGAAATCTTCCTGCTTCAGCCTCCGGAAGGACTACAGGTTCATGCCACTGTGCCTGTCTGTCTTTTTTAAAAGGCTGCAAAGTTCAGTGTCAGTGGGTTGAGTGGGCCAAGGTCCTGGTGATGAGCCAAGAAATCCACTGTTCTGGAATGGAAGAATGTTGTGACTTAGAGTTCACCACTATTTTTCATTTGTTTTTTAGAGACAGTGTCTCACTCTGTTGTCCAGGCTGGAGTGCAGTGCTGGATCATAGCTCACTGCAACCTTGAACTCCTGGGTTCAAGTGATCCTATTGCCTCAGCCTCCTGAGTTGGTAGGACGACAGGAGCACACCACTAGCCCAGGTAATTAAAAAAATTTTTTTAGAGAGGGAGGTCTCACTATGTTGAAGTAATCCTCCTCCTTCAGCCTCCCAAAGTGTTGGGATTATAGGTATGAGCCACCATGCCTAGCCTGAAAGTGGATTTTTGTTTTGTTTTTTAGAGACAATGTCTTGCTATATTGCTCAGGCAAGATTCAAACTCCTGGGCTCAAGGGATTCCTACATCAGCAGCTGGGACTACAGGAGCATTCCATCACACCTGGTTATTTAAATAGATTTAACTATCCTACCTGGACTGCTCTTTCTTTTCCTCTCTTCGCTTTCCCCTTTTTTCCTACTCTTCCCTTCCCTCCTTTTCCCTTCCCTGTTGTCCTGGGTAGAGTGCTATGGCATCATAGCTCACAGCAACCTCAAACTCTTGGGCTCAAGGGATCCCTTGCCTCAGTCTCCCGAGTAGCTGGGTCTACAGGCACCCACCACAATGCCCAGTTAGTTTTTTTATTTTTAGTAGAGATGGGTCTCACTCTTGCTCAGGCTGGTCTTGAACTCTTGAGCTCAAGCAATCCAACCACCTAGCCTCTCAGAGTGCTAGGATTACAGGGGTGAGCCACTGGCTATTTCCTACTCTTAATTCAGTGATTTCTCTGTAGAGGGTATGCAATAAATATTTGTGGAATATTGAACTTATGAATATCTGTATCTATAATTTTTTTGGTGGCGATCTTTTTAAATAAAAAATCAATACAGATGGTCCGAAAAGGTGGAGTATACCTTCTAGACTACGTGGTATAATATATGAAATATTACCTTAGAAAATATTGGATAACAATGAACTTAAAACAAGTCTCTGAATGGAATTCAGGGGTCCTTCAACTGGAATGGAAAAATAATGATTTGGGGTGGCGCCTGTGGCTCAAGGAGTAGGGCGCCGGCCCCATATGCCGGAAGTGGTGGGTTCAAACTCAGCCCTGGCCAAAAACCGCAAAAAAAAAAAAAAAAGAAAGAAAGAAAGAAAAAAATGATTTTACTAATGTTCATCTGAAATTTAGCATTTATTTCCCATTGTGAATGTTTTGCCTCACCCTCCAAGTAGATGGGGCTATAGGCACCTGCCACAATGCCCAGCTATTTTTTACAGGTGGGGTCTGGCTCTTGCTCCAGCTGGTCTGGAACTCCTGAGCGCCAGCGATCCATCCACCTCATACCTCAACTTCCTGGAGTGTCGGGATTACAGGCGTGAGCCATTGTATTTTTTTTTTTTTTTAAGACAGAGTCTCACTTTGTTGTCCTTAGTGCTGTTGCATCACAGCTCACAGCAACCTCCAGCTCTTGGGCTTTCGCCTCAGCCTCCCGAGTAGCTGAGACTGCAGGCGCTCGACACAATGACCAGCTATTTTTTTGTTGCAGTTGTTCATTGTTTAGGTGGCCCCGGCCAGGTTCAAACAGGCCAGCGTCTGTGCATGTGGCTGGCACCGTAACCACTGTGCTACCGGCGCCAACCCTGTATAAATCTTTTTCATTTCACTTTATTATTGTCAGATTTCTTGAAATATCACTTAACAATTTCAGTAGTTATTGGACCTGCTGCAAGAGCTTGATATTTAATGTTAAAGATTACTACATCACAAATTTGTTTTTAAAATACATTTTCCAACTGTATTTAAACATAATGATTTCTTTTGTAATGGTATGTATTTTATTTTATGCATTAAAACCGAGAGGACATCCTTGCTTTTACCAGATTTTCAAATGGCACAAAAGAGGTGAAAAATCCGGAAGCCATAGGCAGATATATGTGAAGTTAATAACGTTTAAGGTTCAAACTCTCACTTTTACAATGCCCTTCCAAGATTTTCTAAATTTGTATTTGTCATTTTATATTATTTTCCTTTTCTTTTCTTTCTTTTTTGTTTTTCAGAGACAGAGTCTCACTTTATCGCCCTTGGTAGAGTACTGTGGCGTCACAGCTCACGGCAACCTCCAACTCCTGGGTTTAAGTGATCCTCTTGCCTCAGCCTCTCGAGTAGCTGGGAATACAGGCACCTGCCACAACGCCCTGTATTATTTTTCTTAAAGAGCCCAGCATTTTTTTTTAAAGTTTCATACCCCATAACACAAACTTTGAATTTAGCTCCGAACTGGTCACATAGCAGTTTTCAATAATTAGATTTTGGCTTACCCCCTCCCCAGGTGCTAGAGATAAACCCCGCGTGCTGCCGGGATCGCGTCTCTGTCCATGAGCCGGGGTGAGAAGGTGGCGCGCGCGCGCGCCATTTATACAGGTTCTAATAAATGTAAGGCTCTCTAGTCATCTGGAAATCCAGCAGAGCACTGCTGGACCTCCTCCACTCCTTAGGAAGGGTAGGCGTTGAACACTGGAGGTGGGAAGAGGGCTGGCTCTACAGAAGTGGATTAGGAAGGTTTCCGTAGGATGAGGTATGTTTGGACTAAGGTGAGGACAGCTAACCTGGAAGGTAGAAGGGTGGAAGGTAGGGAATAAGTTTAGAAATAACAGGAATCGGTCTCCTTTGGGAACTACCCCTTTCCCTGTATAGTTCTTTTGATTCATAGATGAGAGATATTTGCTTTATCTCCTTTATGAATATTAATTAGATCGAACCCCGTGGGAAAAGGTCTTTGCTCTATCATTTGTGTTACACACTGCTTTTGAGTCCTGCCCAATTCAGCGATTTCTCTCACTCCGCGTTCCCACTAACAATGTGTGCAAGGGAGCCACGGAGGGAAAGAGGCAGTTTTCCGATCTATCCACGGGATGATTTTCTATACAAAATCTTCCTGCAAAACGAAGAGACAAATTGTCTTCAAGTCGTACCCTAACTAAAGCCAAAAAGATGACCTGGAGAGAGATCTGAACGCGTGGCGAAGGGCGTGCCCGGGAGAAACGGCGGCCGCGGCGGAGCGAGGGAGGACTCTGGAGTGTAGCGGCACCGGCTACAGGATGGGAGCACCATGGCGGAGCGAGGCCGGCGCGGACCATAGGGGGCGGGGCTCCGGAGGCGGCCACGCGGCGCTAGACCTGGATTTTCGTTCTTGCTTCGGCTGCCGACGACGGGGGGAGGAGCCTCGGCCACCCAGGGCCTGGTGCCCCCAAGTCTCGCCGCCACCAGGGGATCCCACCACAGGCCCCTTTGTGTGCCGGCCCCCGCCCCGGAGGCATCTCAGCCAGCAGCGCTGAGTACCCTCATTGGCTCAGCCGACAGCTTCATCGATTGGCTCTCGAGTCGTCCGGCGTGGTCGTCTTCACCTCTCTACTATTGGTCGCCTAAAGTGCCTGTCAAGCCGCCTCGCTCAGTGATTGCCCAGCAGCTCGGAGTCCCTGGAAGCAGTTCCGGGAAACCCCGCGTGCTGCCGGGATCGCGTCTCTGTCCATGAGGGGGGGTAGGGGGTGGCGCGCGCGCCATTTCTAGTCGTTTTCAAAGCGCCTCGCGCTGATTCTCACGGGCCCAGCCGCCGGCCCCTGCTCTGCTCGGGTGAGTCTCGCGCTGGCCCGTGGGGGGAGGGGCCGGGAGCCCCGATCCGACCCGACTCGGCCCGGCCTAGGCTCCGCGCCTTGTCCCCTGTTTCGTTTTCGCTCCCGACGCCCCGAGGTGGGGGTGGGGATGGGTTGGGGGCGGCTTCGGCCTCGTCCGGCCGCGCAGCTGTGGGCCCAGGGCTGCTGAAGCGCCTTCTCGGCCCTGCTCATCTCTCCACTTCCCTCCAGCCTCCAGCCTACGGTCTGGCCCGCGGGACGCTTTCCGCGTGGCCTGCCGGGGCTGGCCGTGCTTTTCCCGCCTCCGCCCGCCGCTCCATGCGGCCGGGCCAGGCGAAGGCCCTTCGGCGTCCACGGCGCTATTGCTTCTCTCCGCGGAATCTGCTTCGCTCCAGTCCCGGCCGGCCTAGCCAGGAGTGGGATGTGTTGATAATCAGGACGGGCCAGAGAAGTGGGGTGGGCAGAGGGCGGGGTGCAAATCCCAGGGTTACCTGAGCCGAGAGAAAACTTTTGTGTGAGTACAAGAGGATAAGGCCGATTTGTGGGGGCAGCTTCCTTCCCCTCCCCCATTCTGCATGCTATGAGCCGAGATTTGAAGGAAAAAATGACTACTAGACGCCGTCAAACTTTGGCTTCAAGCGGCGCCTGAGATATAAAATTCTAAGAATGTCATAGGCGCACTAAATTGGAAAGGGGATTCTTTTTCTTGTACGGCAGTAACCGTATTGTCAAAATTAAAAAATTAGAGCCAACGGGTTCCTAAAAGGTTCAGTCCTTTCACACTACCTGTTTGAGATTTTTGCTGTCCTCGAGAGGCTCAATTTATGTCTCTTGAGTCAGTCGTAGGATAAGGGCTTGACACTCCTAAGCCATGAAGATAACCGTTAGTTTTCATTTCGTTGGTTCTTTTAAAGCCCGTCTCTTAATATGAAGAATTTACACAGAGGTTTAGAAGAAGTCGAAGAGCTAGTGCTGACTTCCCAAATCTCCCAGCAGCCCTTTAAAATCTTTACGTTTCTCCTTTTTGCAAAAATTTAGATCAAATGATTCCAATCGCATTAGTATATTTGCTGCATCCAGAATTATGGTTTGGCTGTGTGGCATTGTGTTGAATTGACATGAGTTTTATATAGTCTTATATGACATAAAAGTCTTTTTTAAATGAGCACTTTGTATGTGGCTTGAAGTGAGATTTTTCCTTGATCTGAGGGTTTTATTTTCTGGAAACTATTACGTTTTTTGTTAAAGTTTACAAACTTTTTGGACATTTTAACCAATTTCAGTATCAACTTGTAGAGCCTTTGCGATGAATGGTAGTCAAAAATATTTATCTTGGGCTTAATATACAACTTATCTTTTTGCTTTACACACTTAAAAAAACCCTACCTTAACAAGTGTTCATTGAACTTTTCCGTTAAAAATTTGCCTCTTTTCTGTGACTAATAATATTCACAGGTGCAATACTATAAAGGGTCTTGTGATACTAAGAGCTTCTGAGTCCTGACGATCTTAATTTAGTATTTGGGGGTGGGGGAAGCATGGAGAAACAGAACTATATGTTCGTAAAGAGATTTTGGATCTTAGGATGCATCTTTGTACAAATACTTTGTGTTAATTAGCAAACATGTTCATCTCACACAATATAGTTTCTTGATCAAGAGTGTGCCAGTTTCAAATGTTTCCACTTTGGCTAGTTCATCAGAATTTGATGCTTGCATTGAGAAACAATTTATTCACCCTGAGTTTAACCACAGTCTGCGTCTATATAGATATTAGAGGGCTGTCAAGTCTTAATGTTTTGTAATCATCAGAAGTCATTTATCTCATTTTCAGAAGTAACCCTTTTTGCATTTTCCTTTCTTCTTCCTCTTCTTTATTACCTTCTTTTCTTCTTGGTCTTCCCTCCTTTTTCATTAACTTCAACTAAATATAAGTGGACTTTGAAATGAAGGGAAGTTGCTTTAAGCCGTGTGGTTATCTTATGTGTCTTAGTGCTTTTTAGGAGACTTGTATTTTCTTTATAGATGACTAGGTATCTTGAGTTTCATCAAGAAAAGTAGGTTTTTTTCTTGGGATCCACCTTCATGTCTTATTTCAGTGTGTGTTACAATGTCTTTTATTCTGCTGCCTATTATCTTCATCACATTATAATTTCGCCACAGACAAATGCACTTTAATTCCCTGTCTTTTGAGGCAGTATAGAGAACTGGCCTTGTATGGTTTTATTATTTACTCTCTCCCTTTAGGGAATTGTTCCATTTTAGCATTATGTGAAGGTGAAATGTACAAAATGACTTTCGGTAGGTTAATCTGAGACATCTGACTGAAGTTGTCCTAATTAGGTAGTGTTTGTTGAGATAATTGGAAGAAGTTAGTTTTCCATTACAGTATGTTTTTGCATCTTAATTTTACTGATATGAAAAACCCAACATGTACTCACTTTTTTTTTTTTAAAGAAGTAACCTGAACTGTAGCTCACTTACTGTTGCCTTAAAACAATTGTTTAGCTTTTAAACTTGGTCATTTTTTCTTTTAAATCTGTGAATGGGAGTAGCAAATTAATCTTAGAACAAAACTTAATGTCAAGTTGTGTTTTTTTGTTTGAGATCCAGAAAACCCAAACCACCAGCATGTTGAACTAGAGACAACAGGGCACTTCACACCTATATTGTATTTGAAGCAGTTAGGAAAATTTGAAAGTCTTTAAAATTAAGTGGTCTGTGGGTGTTCATTCTGTTGTTAAACCAAAATTTTAAAAAACACTGTAAGAATTGAGAGCTGAAGGGCTTTTAGGATTTTGTGGTGATTTGTTTATCTGCTCACCAGGACACAACAGCTGCTTTTGTTACTCAGCGATTGTCTTCAGTAAGTTAATAGCTTTATTTAACCTGGTGTACATGAAGTTCCTTAAAGAGCTAATGCTTCCATGTACATTTTCGGGATTTTACAGGATTATTATGGCCAATTTAGGTCAGAGACATCACAGAAGGCATAAAATAAAATATTATTTTGATAGAGGTTATTAGCAGCATGTATACAAATTAGTTTAGATAAATCATGCATTGTCCTACAAACTAGTTATTTCTGGCTTAATGTAATATAGCTCCTGAATTTTTTCCAGCAGCATATTAAAATGGCTAATCAGGTGAATGGTAATGCGGTACAGTTAAAAGAAGAGGAAGAACCAATGGATACTTCCAGTGTAACTCACACAGAACACTACAAGACACTGATAGAGGCAGGCCTCCCACAGAAGGTGGCAGAAAGACTTGATGAAATATTTCAGACAGGTATAATATGCATTTCTTGTTTCTGACTGGTTATGAAAGTGAGGGCAAACCACTTTGAATTTTATAGATTTTTAAGGTTAAATAATACTTATTGTTTCTGATCTGTAGAGTTGAATGTTTGTTACTTTCCCTTTATTGAGGGCATATTGGGTTTGACATTGATACTCTTATTTCATTATTTTGAAGCCTTCTTAGTGTTGAATATGCAGTCTTAGTTGTTTCAGGACAGTACATCAATTTGTCTTAGATTTTCCACCAATTAAAATGTATGTTTCAGTGTACCAAATTTTGCATTTATTTCTTAATCTAAATCAGTCATCATTTTGCTTTTACTTTTCTACTTTTAGCTTCTTAAAGTGATTGCTAAATGAGCTTAGGTCTGATTAGGTGGCATAGTAAGAGGAATAGTTTAGATTGTATTGTCTGAAATGATAATAAATGTCAGACTCCTTGAGAGTTTGTGGCCTGTCTAGTTTCTAAAAGATAGAAACCCACATCTCTCAGTAATTTGGAAGTGTTTGGTTTGTAACAGCTGCTTTTTTTTTTTAAACCTAGAAGTTCCACTGTTAAGTGCTTAAGCAAATTTTGAACATCTTAATATGGTTGGTTGTATGTTGGTTTGAAGTTTTTAAGAGGGAAAGAAGAGATTTGCCCTTAGGGAGTGTTGTTCATAAATAAATGTGTCCTCCTCCTCAGGGGCCATAGATGGAAACTTTCTTCCTCTTGAGTTTTGTGTTCCTATCTAGATTCTGAGAGAGAGAATTGAGTTGTTTCACTCACAAATGTGTCTTAAGTACAGTAGTAACAAATAGCTGGGTTTTTTGTCCTTAAACAATTTTTAAATCTGGGAAGCTCAGGATAATTTTAGACACTAAAATGACTTGTAAAAATGACTCTTGGGTGATGGTCCCATTTGAAAATCAGTCGTCAGGAACTTTCTGTGACATTCTGCCATAGTTAATTGGCAGTGATCTGTTGAGAGATGTTTTCATGTAGAGTGAGTGTTTTGTTATTGGTAAGAGGTTGATGGTTTGGGTGTAGGCTTGGATTGAAAGAATGGATTGATGGGTGTCCTAAGTTGTGGCTTTGGGTGGTAGTATGAATATTCAAGTAAGGAAACTCTATTTAGGCATGCTTGTTTTGGGCTTTTTTTTTTTTTTTTTTTTAAGAGACAGGCTCTTTCTCTGTAAGCCAGGCTGGAGTGCAGTGGCCTGATCATATAGCTCATTGTAACCTCAAACTTCTGGGCTCAAGCGACCCTCCTGCCTCAGCCTCTTGAGTAGCTAGTCCTACAGGCATGCACCACTATGCCTAGCTAATTAAAAAAAATTTTGTTGTTGAAGTGGGGTCTTGCTATTTTGCCTAGGCTAATTTCTAACTCCTGGCCTCAAGTGATCCTTCTATCCCAGTCTCTTAAAGCACTGGAATTATAAGCGTGAGCCATGGTGCCTTGCCTCATTTGGACTTTTAAAACAAATCATGGTAACTTTTTTTTTTTTTTTAAGTAACTCTGCAGTTGGCATTACATTTGTTTAAAATTTATTTACAGTGTGGAATAAAGTTCTTTGTGGCTTTTTACCAAAATGGAGTTACTTTTGATGTTAGCTCATATGGATTTGGGGGTTTTAATCTGCATGGGTGCAGATGGAAGTAATTTAATTTTCCATTGGATCAATTCTGAAATACAATGCATATATAAATATAACACAAACTTAACCAACTTAAGAAATTATATTTTAAATGTAGATGTTCTGTGTGTTGTTAAATATACTACATATATAGAATGCAGTACATATATTTTCTGTATAGTTTATTTATAAGTCCATAAAGTTCTTATTCCCATTTGAAAGATTGTCATTATTGATAGTCAGTGTTGTGAATGCCACAGCATCTTTTGAATCTTAACTTATCTCAGAAGAACAAAGAATGCCTTAAAATATGACTTTCAGAATTGATTAATCAAGCTGCATTTGAATTTGTAGAAGAGTTTAAAATTATGCCTTTCCACATTCTGACTGCAGCAAAGAAGATGCTCAGATAAACTAATGCATTTTAATTTATATCTGGTGTTAAGGAGAGAATACCTTTGACACTTTTTGGAGAGTGGAAAGAATTATTTAGTAAAATTGGTTCTTATATTTTCCCCCGCCTCTTACATGGTTAGCAATAAGTGTAACAGTGTACAATTTGAAGGTTTATCCTTGGGAAATACAATATATTCTTATCACTTTAATATAACCCCAAATCTGTTATGTTAATGATTAATCTGTAGTACAGTATGTACATCAGAATTAACTTTAAAGACTTAACACCATTTGGGGAGTGGGAAATGGGTGTCAGGATTTTTGTGGTTTTGGGGGTGTGTGTAAGAGAGAATATGGAAATTGAAATTTATGTTTGGGGTGTTGATATTTTATCTTTTATTTTCATATATACTCAACCTTTGTAGTATTTGCATAGCTGCATATATATATACATGTAGTTAAATGAAAGTTTAGGTTGTTAGTGATATTGAATATAACAGTTCTTAATTAAATGTCGGTAGGAGAGTTTAGATTACCCTTTTGTTGCAGTAATGTTACCTCTCTTTAATTTAATTTTTAGGATTGGTAGCTTATGTTGATCTTGATGAAAGAGCAATTGATGCTCTCAGGGAATTTAATGAAGAAGGAGCTCTGTCTGTACTACAACAGTTCAAAGAAAGTGACTTATCACATGTTCAGGTAAGGTCATTACTCAGAAATGTCTTTGAACAACTAATGACCTGAAATTATTTTAACTATTTTTTTTTCCTGTGGAGAAGTGGTATTTTTGTTTGTGAATTTTTTTTAAAACAAAATATAGTGTAAAGGAACAGAAAATCTGTAGCAGAGTTTCAGAAGCCTGAGTATAAGGCAAAAGTTTTCCCCCACCCTTTTCTGCAGTAACTTACTATAAAAACTTAAAGCCACAGTGTAGTGATTGTTCATATAGGTTTTTAGATGTTTAAATTGTGCAGATTTTTAATATTTTTAGGTTATTTCATCCTGTTTTATTATCTTGGAGTAAAATGTAGGTGGGAGGAATAGTCTCAGATATCTGGCAAAGATAGTCCAGGTGCAGTTAAATATCAAGAAATGGAAGACTGTTTTCCCAGCGTATAAGGTAAGCTTCCTGAGGTCCACACTGTTTTTGTTTTATTTTTTCCTTTTGAGACAGAGTCATACTTTGTTGCCCCAGGCTAGAGTGCCCTGATAATCAGACTAGCTCTTAGCATCCTCAAACTCTGGATTCAGGTGATCCTCCTGCCTCAGTCTCCCAAGTAGTTGGACTGCAGGCTCCCACCACAATACCCAGCTTATATTTTTTTCTTTCTTTTTTTTAAGACAAAGTCTCACTATGTCACCCTTGGTAGAGTGCCGTGGTGTCACAGCTTACAGCAACCTCAAACTCAGGCTTAAGCAGTTCTCTTGCCTCAGCCTCTTAAGTAGCTGGGACTACAGGCACCCACCACAATGCCCAGCTGTTTTTTGTTGCAGTTGTCATTGTTGTTTAGCTGGCCTCAGCCCAGTTCGAACTGCTATCCTCAGGGTATGTGGTTCTTCCCTTAAACACTGTGCTACAGGAGCCAAGCCGTCTCTCTCTTTTTTTAAGTAGAGACAGGGTCTCACTCCTCCTCAGGCTCCTCTTTTTTTTCTTTTTTGAGACAGAGCCTCAAGCTGTCCCCTGGGTAGAGTGCTGTGGCATCACAGCTCACAGCAACCTCCAACTCCTGGGCTCAAGCGAGTCTCCTGCCTCAGCCTCCCAAGTAGCTGGGACCACAGGAGCCTGCCACAACGCCTGGCCATTGTTTGGTTGCAACTATCATTGTTTGGCGACTTGGGCTGGATTCGAACCCGCCACCTTAGGTGTATGTGGCTGGCGCCTTAGCCACTTGAGCCACAGGCGCTGAGCCTCAGGCTCCTCTTGAACTCCTGAGCTCGAGAGATCATCTGGCCTTGGCCTCCCAGAGTACTAGGTTTATAGGCATGAGGCACCTTTCCTGGCTCTGCACTGTTTTACTACTGTCTGCTCCAGTTTCTAGAGTTCATAGTTAACACTCAACAAATTGTTAAATGAATGAAGTATATATTTTCTTAAAATCCCAGCCTTCCAAAATTTAAATTTTAGTTATGTATTTGTCCCTTCAGATATTTCTGGTGATTCTTTTTATTGAATTACTTGTCTGTTCTAGAACAAGAGTGCATTTTTATGTGGAGTTATGAAGACCTATAGGCAAAGAGAGAAACAGGGGAGCAAGGTGCAGGAGTCCACAAAAGGACCTGATGAAGCAAAGATCAAGGTAAAACTTGATTTGGGTAATTGTAATGAGATTAAATTTAATGATGTCATTAGATGGTTCTTTCCACATTTCCTAGGAATACTCTACCCTGGGTAGAGTGCTGTAGCAACCTCAAACTCTTGGGCTCAAGCGATCCTCTTGCTTCAGCCTCCCAAGTAGCTGGCACTACAGGGGCCTGTCACAACACCCAGCTAAGTTTTTCTAGTTTTAGTAGAGATGGAGTCTAGCTTTGCCAAGGCTGGTCTCAAACTCCTGAGCTTAAACAATGCTGCCGTCTTGGCCTCCCTGAGTGCTAGTATTATAGATGCGAGCCACCACACTGGCCTGTGATTACTCTTAATATGATGATGTGAGGAAGTTTGGTAATTAGGAAACTTAAAGTTTTAGTTAATTTTTGAAACCTGAGTATATTTATTTGGCAATTGCCAAATAGCTATATGAGAGATTTTCTAGTTTTTAGGGAGCTTCTGATATAGCCAGAGTACAAAACAGATAAAAGGATCAAACAAAATAAAACTTATGCTATGAAACTTTAAGTACAATAGAGTAGAAAGAGAAGAATGTGAGCAGTAGTAAATGAGAAGCTGTAGTAAGTGAGAAAAACTGCATGAAGGAGATAGGGCTTCTACTGACTTTTTAAGGACGAGAACATTTTATTTGAAAAGAATCCCTGGTAGAAATAAACTCTGGTACGTAAAAGGAACAAATAAGGAAAGCAGTCTAACTGAAGTTCAGGGGCTGAAAGATGACCAATAGACAAATATGAATAGGTACCAGGGGTCAGTTAGAAGTTTTTAATAATCTCTACTTTTTCCTGGTCTCATTTATAACCAAAAAGTGGTATGTGCTTAGAGACTTAATTTACCTATAACTCTTTCCATTAAATTTACAGAAAAGGGCTCAATGCCTGTGGCTCAAGCAGCTAAGGCGCCAGCCACATACACCTAAGGTGGCGGGTTCGAATCCCCAGCCCGGGCCCGCCAAACAACAATGATGGCTGCAACCAAAAAATGGCCAGGCGTTGTGGCGGGCGCCTGTGGTCCCAGCTACTTGGGAGGCTGAGGCAGGAGACTCGCTTGAGCCTAGGAGTTGGAGGTTGCTGTGAGCGTGATGCTATGGCACTCTACCCAGGGGGATAGCTTGAGGCTCCGTCTCAAAAAAAAAAAAAATTTACAGAAAAGAGCAGTAAAATAAAGTGGGAGCAATCTACCTACTTGAAAAATATACATCCTAAGATGTTGGGGTTCTGTTTGGAAAAGATTATCATACTGATTTTAGGTGTGTGAGTGATTTACTATTCAAGTATAAACAGATGTATAATTATCCCTAGGCCTTGCTTGAGAGGACTGGTTATACTCTGGATGTAACCACAGGACAGAGGAAGTACGGTGGTCCTCCACCAGACAGTGTATACTCTGGCGTACAACCTGGAATTGGAACAGAGGTAACGTTAGCTGTTTGCCAAATCTTTCCAGTTTGTAAAATGTTCTGTCTTCAGGTGGGAAAATACTTAATTTCTTTTAAAGTATAGTTGTTATTTTTTTAGAGATCCATGTATATGTTGCTGACATCATGAGCATGAATAATCTTGTGCCTGGCAGATACCTAAACACCTTATGAGGAATGTAGAGTTGTGGAACTATTTACTTAAACCATGTTATAGCAACATACCTTTTTACTTCATAAGGGGTGAGGTTATTAGAGACAAGATTTAATGTCAGTAATTTTGAAAATGCTTATCCTCTCTCCTTGCTTTACTAATCATGTAGAAGGTACTTAGTATTTGGGAGACTTAATAATGAGAGACATTAGTGATGGAAGTGAGTTGCACAAGGGAAGGATTTGGAATCAAATAAGACTGAGCACATTGGTCCATTCTTAAACAGTGAAGCAGTTCCTTCTCCATCTGTGCCTTACTAGAGGGTTCTCCATACATATGCCTTTATGCTAACCTCTTCTAATCCTTTTTAAATGGGAAAAGTCCCCAAAAGTAACCTTTAGATAACATGGACCTTTATCTCCATTGTCTGTATTTAGTGTGTAGCTTAATGCCAGGGGTATAGTTTTGATGCACAGTATTTGAAGAATGATCGATTATGGTTTTTTCATTGAATACAGAAATTGTGGTTTTGTAACTTAAAATTTAAGTGAGATTAAATGACAATTTTGTAGGATTTTCTTTAAAATGCAGTGATGAGGGAAAGCTTCCCTAGATGGTGATATCAGTCAGATATTGATGTAAGTTCAATATTTAGATTGTTTTATCATTAGGTCTTTTTTTTTTTTTAGGCAGAGTCTTATTTTGTCAACCTCGGTAGAGTGCTATGGAGTCATAGCTCACAGCAACCTCAAACTCTTGGGCTCAAGTGATTCTCTTGGCTCAGCCTCCTAAGTAGCTAGGACGACAGGTGCCCACCACAATGCCCGACTATTTTTTTTTTTTAGAGACTGGGGTTTTGCTTGTGCCCTGGCTGGTCTTGAACTCCTGAGCTTAAGCATTCCACCCGCCTTGGCCTCCCAGAGTGCTAAGATTACAGGTGTGAGCCACCACACCCAGCTTGTTATTAGGTTTTATTAGAGTTAAATGTTTTAGGTGGTCTTATTAACAATTGATGAGAATTCTAAGAAATCTTAAATTGACGCAAAGTCTATTTGAATAACTTTACAGAAAACAATAATGTCTTATGAAAACTGTTATAAATGGCATGCTCCTAACAGCTAAAACTTAGTTTTGGGATAACTAAAAGCAAAGATTGTTATTGCTACTTTGTGAATAAACAAAGATGGTTCCATTTAACATAACTTCTTATTTTGTTTTAGTATTTTACTTATTTATTATTTGTTTAGTTTTTAGACAGAATCTCAGTCACCCTGGGTAGAGTGCTGTGGAGTCACAGCTCATAGCAACCTTAAACTCTTGGGCACAGGCAATTCTCTTGCCTCAGCCTCCTGACAAGCTAGGACTATAGGTGCGTGCCACAACATCCAGCTAGTTTTTCTGTTTTTAGTAGAGATGGGATCTTGCTCAGGCTGTTCTTGAACTCCTGAGCTTAGGCATTCTTCCTGCCTTTGTATCCCAGACTGCTAGGATTACAGGCATTGAACCACTGGGCCTGGCCTTAACCATAACTTCTCTTTTTTTTTTTTTTTTTTGAGACAGAACCTCAAGCAGTCACCCTGGGTAGAGTGCTGTAGCATCACAGCTCACAGCAACCTCCAGCTCCTGGGCTCAAGTGATTCTTGTGCCTTCACCTCCTAAGTATCTAGGACACAGGCAGCTGCCACAACACCTGGCCAATTTTTTTGTTGTTGCAGCTGTCATTGTTGTTTGGTGGGCCCGGGCTGGATTCGAACCCACCAGCTCAGGTGTATGTGGCTGGTACCTTAGCTGCTTGAGCCACAGGCGCCATGCCAACCATAACTTTAGATCTATGTCAGAACCACTTCTAGTGGTGTGTTCTCTGCATACAGAATAGTCTTTGTTTTTTGAACTTCTTTTTAACATTATTGTAGTTAATAGTATACGTCTTAATATTTAACATTATTAAAAGGTACTCTAAAGTATTCATTTCTATTTTTCATGATTCCTAAATTATCATTATTGTATTGTTTTGATACTGTCTCACTCTTGTCACCTGGGCTAGAGTTCAGTGGCATTGACATAGCTCACTGCAGCTATGTCAAACGCCTGGTCTGATGCTATCCTCCGGCCTCTGTCTCCCGAGTATCTGGGAGATACTACCATCAGGCCCAGATAATTTTTCTATTTTTTTGTAGAGGTAGGTTCTTGCTTTTGTTTAGGGTGGTCTTGAACTCGTGACCTCAAGCAGTCCTCCCACCTTGGCCTCCCACACTGCTAGGAGTAGAGATGTGAGCCACTATGTGCAGCCTCCATATGATTATTTTGAGTCTCTTTAAAAATTACTGTTATGTAATTTTATATACTTATTCATAGAGTTGGAATTGGAACTCTGCCCTCTAGGGTCCTTGTAGGGATAAATGTCATCCATGAAACATACAAGTGTCATCAACTACTTCCCTACTCTTCATCTTTAGTATTCTACTTCTGCCAAGAATCTTTTCAGATCTGTATTTTGTGTGTGTGTATTTATTTAAAAAGAGACAGGGTCAGCACAGTGGTACCGGAACTGCAGGCAAATGCTACCAAGCCTAGCTATTTTTTTTATTTTTTAATTTTTTGTGGAGACAGGTTCACAGTGTGTTGCTCAGGCTTATCTTGAACTTCTGGCCTCAAGAGATCCTCCTTCCTTGCTCTCCCAAAGTGCTAGGATTACAGGTCTCAGCCACTGTGCCTGGCGTCTATTTCATGATAATTATAGAAATGAACTTTTTTAGCCTATTAGATTGGTTTCATTAGTGAACTCAATAATAATTGCTTTACAATCAACATACCAAAGATTTGTTTCCATTTGGCAACTTGAAACAGTTGACTTATTAAATTATTCAAATGCTCCTAGAGAAATCTTGAGAGTACTAGTACTGCTTCCTCATTTATCTAAAGCAAAGATAAAAGAAATCTCCATTATTGAGTTCACCTGGTTACTTCTGTTGACTCCCTTCCACTCTCCAAGAGGGCTCCTTTGTTACTGTTGAAGTACTCAGTGATAGATTGTAGACAGCCAAAACTTTTTCTAAGCCTTGATGGCTAGAATAGAGAAAGTGCTGTTGTGGCATTCACTAGAATTTCTTGTTTTGAAAAGAGGTTCGGTTACCTGAAATGAACATCACTGATTGCTTATTCTGAACAGTTCACGTGCATCTAGAGAGGCTCAGAGACCAAGAAGTTAAAAGGGACATATTTCTGTTTCATTTAGTTAATTAAAAATTGAGTTTAAAAACTTTAAAAGGAATAGTACTAACTTTTTTTTTTTTTGAGACCAAATCTCATTATGTTGCCCTCAGTAGAGTGCTATAGCATCACAGCTCACAGCAACCTCAAACTCTTGGGCTTAAGTAATTCTCTTGCCTCAGCCTCCCAAGTAGCTGGGACTACAGGTGCCTGCTACAACGCCCAGCTATTTTTTAGTTGTCACTGTTGTTTGACAGGCCTGGACTGGGTTCAAGCCTGCCAGCCTCAGTGTATGTGGCTGGCACCCTAACCACTGAGCTACGGGTGCCGATCCTAAACCAGTTTTGTTTTTTTTTTTTTGAGACAGAGTCTTACCACTTCTCTCTGGGTAGAGTGATATGGCATCACAGCTTAAAGCAACCTCCAGCTCTTGGGTTCAAGTGATTCTCTTGCCTCAGCCTCCCAAGTAGTTGGGATTATAGGCGCCTGCCACAACACCTGGCTATTTTTTGGTGGTAGTTGTCATTATTGTTTGGCAGGCCCAGGCTGGATTCCAATCTGCCAGCTTCAGTGTATGTAGCTGGTGCCCTAGCTGCTGATCTGTAGGCACCGAGCCCTAAACCAGTATTTTTATCTGTGGTCTTACTTCTTCATGGACCCTATTGGTTATAATATTGAGGACTTAGTGACCATAGATTTGTTAATGTTTCTTTTGAAGTAAAATCATTTGTTTTGAAAATCTGTAAGTTGGGCTTTTTACATCCAAATAATACTTAAGAGTACAAAGGAGCTTGTTCTTATGAATTCTTTCTATAGAGTGATTAGTAAATCCTTAAATTACTTTTACTGAAAATATAGATTTTCACTTTAGGTTTCCTTAATGAAGCAGACCTATCTGATTAGAAAAGGAAAAGTACAAGTATTATAAAGTAGAATAATTTTCTGAGACTTAACTCTTTCACTCAGCAGTTCATGAAATGTATTTTTCGTAGTGCCACTTTGTATGGTCTTTCTTTGGTTATATATTATAAATTTGATATGGGTAGGGAGAAAATATGAATGATGAATAGTGAAGTTGTTAAACACTATTGCATTATGTTAATAGAAACAATATAAAGCTGAACTTATTTCCCAGAACAGTTTAAAATTCTTAAATATAAATATGCTCAAATATAAAAATAACCAGACAAGGTCAGAGAGTCTGTTTCAAAATTAATATGGATTGTTCTTGTGTATTTCTTGCCTCAGGACACCTTTTCAGTAGCTTTCTCCTAGTGCTATGGTCTATTAATGAGTGCTCTTTTATAGGGTTGATTTATAGCTGAAGCTTGTGAGTAGTAGTCAGAGAGTGGATTAAAGGCAGAGCTGACAGAATTTATTGACAGGATGGAAATAGGGTTCTCAGAGAGAGGAACCAAGGATGACTTTAAGGCTTTGACCTAAGCAGCTGAAAGGATGGAGTTGCCATTTACTGAAATGAGGAAAACTGTATAGAAGAACAAGTTAAGCAGGGTTGAAAGTACTATTGTTTAGTACAGGACATATTATGTGTTAGATATCTCTTGGACATACAAATAGAGCTGTTCAGTGAACAGTTGTTTTTATGAACTTGGAGTTCAAAGTCGAATTCTAGTTGGAGATTGTGAGTGTGGGAGGCATTTAAATGGTATTTTAAAATCGCAAGTTTGGGTGTAATCACCAAGGAGTTTTGTAGCTCAAGAGAAGATGTGACCTCTGAGCCCCACAGCTCTCTGACATTTATAGTTTGGGGAAATGAAGAGGAACCAGGAAAGGAGACTGAAGAAAGAGCCAACCATTGCCATGAGAGAAAAACTGGGAGTGCAGGGTCTGAGAAGTCAACTGAAGAATGTTTTCACAGGAGAGACTAGTCAATATATCAGACTTCCCAGATGGAATGAAGATTGAGAATTGACTCTTGGTATGGCAACTCAGAAATAAGTGACTGTCAAGAATGGTAGTGAGGCTCGGCGCCTATAGCTCAGCGGGCTAAGGCACCAGCCACGTACACCTAAGGTGGCGGGTTCGAATCCCCAGCCCGGACCGCCAAAA
>NW_003852404.1:2206010-2212172 GCF_000181295.1 Otolemur garnettii
AAAAAAAAAAAAATCATTGGTGGTGCAAGTGTCCTTCAGTAGGAGAAAAGGGATAGGCTCTAATACACAAATATGAAATAGATGCTCATATATTCATAGGTGAGTACCTCTTACAGTGCTGGGAAATAAGATAAGGATCAAGACGTGGACTTTGCTTGCATGGAAATTGGACACTTTTGCTGGTGTTATTCCCTCCCACATGAGGATGTTGAGACTCCCTGATTAAGAAACTTGCTCAAAGTAACTAAGATGTAGACTTGAATCCAGTATAACCTATAAAACTCTCCATTTTGCATATTCTCTCTGCCTTCATAGCTATCACTCTACTAGCCAAACCACCATCATCTCTTACCTCAAATGCCTGTTAACCTGACTGGTCAGCCTGTTTCTCCAAAAAAATCTATTTTCTACCCAGCTGTTAGAATGTTACCTTTAGAACATAAGTCATACCTAGTCATTTGTTTACTTCAAATTCTGATGGCTTCCCAAAACAACTGGAATAACGCACAACTTCCTACCAGTGGTTTGACTTCTTTTGACGCCACTTCTCTTTTCCCACCACCATCACATCCATTCAGCCAGCCAATGGCCTGTGTGTTGTTCTTGGGATAGGTCAAGTGTACTTGTATTTGGAGTGATTTTTTTTTTCCCCCTCAGATTTCTACTTAATTTTCTCTTAGGTCTCTGCTCAAATTTATCTCCTTAAGGAGGTCCTTACAGCAAAAACAACCCTATCAATTACACCTTCTTCCTATTTTTTTTCTTTCTTCTTAGCATTTAAAATCTTTGGAGATCATTTTTAAAATTTTTGTATGTATTGGCTAGGTGTGGTAGCTCACGCCTGTAATCGTAGCTCTGGGAGGCTCAGGTGGGAGGATCACTTGAGGTCAGGAGTTTGGGACCAGCCTGAGCAAAAATTGAGAGCTGGTGTCTACTAAGAGTAGATGGGCATGGGACTGTGCACCTGTAGTCCCAGCTACTTGGGAGGCTGAGATTGGAGGATTGCTTGAGCCCAGGGGTTTGAGGTTGCTATGTGTTAGACTGAGGGCATGGGCTTCTAGCACAGGCAACAGAGTTGAGACTTTTGTCCCTTGTGTATATAGGTGTTTTAGTAGACTATAAGCTGCATGAATGCTTAGACCTTGTCTGTGGTTGTCGCTGTATTTCTAGAATCTGGAAGAAATATATGATGCATTGAGTTTAAGGTATATGGGATAACTTGCCTCAGATTGGTACAAGTTCTATGATTAGGAGCCAGTTGTCTCTATAGGCTAGACATTTACAGTGGAGCAACTTCAAGCTGATACTTGAAATAATTTTGGATATGGGTGGTAATGGGAGGGATTTCATTGTCTGAGATTTCTGTTAATCGAAATATTTTCTTAGTCACCTGGGGTAGGAGAGGTCTGGAAAGGGAGAGTAGCAGAAATTATGTTTTCCCAGAGAGGCATGAGGGCAGTCAGAGGAGCCAGTTGACAAGGGTGGGTTTTAAATCCTTTTGGTATTTGGAAAAAGGAAACATTTGTTGAAAAATGTTGTAGTTAGGGGTTACACTAAGAGCCATGGTCTCACTCTTGCTCAGGCTGATCTCTTGTTAGGGGTTACCACAACTTGAGGAACTATATTAAAGGGGCACAGCATTAGGAAGGTTGAGAACCACTGGTCTATACATACATCTGTACATATATGTTAAACCCAGAAAATTACATCACTAGTCTTTCCTTTTTTTTTTTTTTTGTCTTTCCTTTTTTTGAGACATAGTCTCATTCTGTTGCAATGACATCATCTTTGCACACTGTAACCTCAAAGTCCTAGTGGGTGCAAATGATCCTCTTTCCCTCTTTCCTTGGCCTCCCCAGTTTCTGGGACTATAGGTACATGCCACGCTGCTGGCTAACTTTTCTGTTTTGGGGGAAAGGCAGAGTCTTGCTGTTCCTCAGACTGACCCTGAGCTCCTGATCCTTATCTATATTTTTCTGTAGGTTCACAGTATTAGTATAGTGGATGTGTTGAAAATAATGACTGCATGGGTGAAAATCCAGATAACATAGGCTAAAGTAGGGGGGGTAGTTTTGTTTTGCTATGATAGGTTTGGATTATTTGATGACAGAGGAAGAAACCAGTGGGAAGCAAAATAAGAAAATCAAAGGAATAAAGGTTTGCAGTTAGAAGGTAGTAAGAAGAAATGGGCTTATTATTGTTAGACTTAAGGCTTACCCTTGGAAAGAAGGTAAATCTCTTTCTCTGAGATAGGACAGAAGTTAAAGTAGGAATTAAGAAAGGTTCTTTTTATTATTTTTTTATTAAGAGAGTTTTTGGTTTTGAGGCAGAGTCTTAATTGCCCTGGGGTGTTTAGTGGCTCAGTGTTATTGCTTACAGCAACTTCAAACTTCTGGGCTCAAGCAATCCTCTTGTCTCAGCCTCTCGAATAGCTGGTACTACAGGTGCCTACCGCAACACTCAGTTATTTTTAGAGCCAGGGTCTCGCTCTTGCTCAGGCTGATCTTGAACTTATGAGCTCAGGCAATCCACCTGCCTCGGCCTCCCAAAGTGCTTGCTGGGATTACAAGTGCCTGGCCTTAAGAGAGGTTCTTAACCCATTTATGCCATAGGTTGAAATTGTTGAATTTTTTGCATGACTTTTTGACAAGTCCCAGCATATTCAGCATTGACTAACTCTGTGCACCACATGATAACATGTACATACCCTCAGGAGGCAGACATATGTGAAAGATCAGACATTGGTGATGACCTTGAGCAGTAGGATATAAATAACTCCCACATCATTACCATTCTACTCATGGCATGTGAGGCATAAATGTGTTAAGGATGAGAGAAAAGAATATGAAGAAATGAATTGTGATCTCCTTAGAATGAGGCTTAGCGAATGAAAATTGGGGAGTCTTAAGGAGATAGAAGAATTGAAATACCTGTCATGTGAGAGTCATTTAAAAGAAGACCATAGCAGTTCCATACCAATGCCGGTTTGTTGTCTGGTGAACACCAATGGGGGTTGTCAGTCACTGACCCTAGTACTATGATTCCATGGAAAACCTATGTATTTTACATACCATTGTATAACTAATAACACTTTAATCACATTCTCTGTATGCTCTTTTCATATTATATTTCTTTTTTTGATGTGTGGCTACACATCTCTACATGTTGTTTTTATTGCATTTTCTTTTGATGTGTGGCTGTGACACATGTATTTGCTGCATTCACTGCATGTTTTCATATATGTGTATTTTCAGTCTCTCCCACAAGGGTAGTGTCAGGGCCCAGGACTGGCCAGGTCTCGGGCCCAGCTTGGGTAGGTTCCGGACATGGACCACTAAGCTGCCTTGCTCAGGAACAGTTTCTCATAGGTGCTTGAGGGCTATCTACTTTAGCTGGAGAGAGAGTATCTTAGAGAGAGTAAAGGTCTTCTTAGAACAGATAGCTCTTAGTCTTTAGCAGAGTGTGGTAATCTTCAGCAGAGAGACACCGTGCTGGCGTTTTGCAGGCAGGAGAGGAGACAGAGTCAGAGTAAGTGGACCCGTGATAGAATGCGCATGCCTCTTGACTGCCTTCTCCTCCAACCTAATATAAGGCTGAGCTTGTGCTTCTCAACACCACAGGTGTAGAGACTGCCAATTCACCAATGCTCTCATCTCGTGAGCTCACTCATGCTTGTTAGAACCAGATCTCTCTCCATGCCCTTTTCATCAAGGTGTTCCATTACAGGTATTTCTTATAACTCTCACTGCTCTTAGCCATAGGCTATGTGGGCTGCTACAGGGTAGTAGCAACCTTTTTTTTTTTTTTAATCAGTTTTTGGCCGGGACTGGGTTTGAACTCGCCACCTCCGGCATATGGGGCTGGCACCCTACTCCTTTGAGCCACAGGCACTGCCCAGTAGCAACCTTTTTTGGGTAAACTTTTCACTGCCCAATAGCAACCTTTCTTTGGTAAACTTTTCAAAGTTTAAACTTTAAAGTTTTAAAGTTTTAAAACTTTTACCAAAACTTTTCACTGCTTGTCTCTTAACTCTTTCTTTTGGTTCAGTATGAACCATTCCTCTTGTCACCCTGCCTTGTTCTTGATTCTACTTATGTCCTCAAAAATTTGTCACCATTATATATTTTTTGTGGAGACTGCACATTTTGGGTGCACCTTCTGTTTTCTTCACAGAGCTCTTGTGCCAAATCTTTCAAAAGGTATTTTCTTCCTAATTGTTTCTTTGAATGAAGTTGTGACCAGTGGCTATTTGTTTCCTGAAAAATCACATATGAATTGTAGGTTGCAATGTCAGTGATATTGTAGAAAATTACCAAGAGCCAACACCAACAGGAATACATTCTAATGCAGTTATCAAGTACATCAGCACCTGTTTTAGTAGCATTATAAAAGTGGATTATATCAAGGTTGGTATCTGTCACCTTCATATCTTCATGCTGAATGGAAGTGCTGTAACTACCTCTCTTGTCTTTGGAACATAACTTCCTAATGTTACATGGAGAGAGAAGGCAAATTGTACTATACCAGATGGAAAGTTTTTCATCAGTCCTGGCCTGAGTTCTAGAGGTAAATCCCTTTTATCACTGCAAACAGTATCAGCTGGGGTTATATTCTTTGAAGCAATTCAAAAAACAGGGCGATGGAGGAAAACTTTCTATCCATGGTAATATTTCTTCCCAACTGGTTCAACTGACAGTTCTGAACCAGTCTTTTTATAATCTTGGAGCCACTATTGTAATTTCTCAGAAGGTTCTCTGATTTCCCTACATATGGCTCAGCTGCAAAACTGTAGTCTACAGAAGAATCACACAAAAGATTCACTGCAATTCCATACATCCCAGGTTTAGTTGGTATATGTGTAAAATCTGAATGGACAGCACCCATGGAAAGACACCAATTCTTCACTGACAGTGGCAGACTTGTGAGGATTGTAATACAAAAAGGGCTTATTTATAATTATATGGCACAGCTTTTGAACTCCTGACTAGATACAGTTTCTGGTTTGTAAACTGGATGATTACATCTACAGTTACATGATCAATAGTTGGAAAGCATCCAGTGGAGTTTTGGGTTCTATTCTTTTTTTTTTTTTTTTTTTTTTTTGAGACAGAGCCTCAAGCTGTCCCCCTGGGTAGAGGGCTGTGGCATTACAGCTCACAGCAACCTCCAACTCCTGGGCTCAAGCGAGTCTCCTGCCTCTGCCTCCCAAGTAGCTGGGACCACAGGCGCCCGCCACAACGGCTATTTTTTGGTTGCAGCCGTCATAGTTGTTTGGCGGGTCCGGGCTGGGGATTTGAACCCACCACCTTAGGTGTACGTGGCTGGTGCCTTAGCCGGTTGAGCTATAGGTGCCGAGCCGGGTTCTATTCTTGATTGTATCCTGGTTAAGTGGTATTAGCCAGTTGCCTCCTCTGGTCCTTTGTCCCTTGTGAGTTCCATTCTATCATCTGAGCCATAGGCTGCTCTACTTTTCCAACTGGATGTGGTTTTCTTCTCTTGGGCTCCGTGTTTTGCCTTCTTTTTTTTTCCAACGTGATCATCTTCCTCCTCACTCTGTTCCTCAGAACGAATAATTTTATGATCACATCTATGAATTCTTTAATTTCTGAACTAGTGAAAATGTCCTCCATCATTGCCTTCAAAATCTGACAGTATCAGTTCTTCCTTTATCTTGACTACTGACAGATTATATTGCCTCTTTGCCATAATTTGTATCTGAATCATGAGAAAAAAAAATCATTGCTTGACACAGTGGATTTACAGAATTTGTCAAATATTTTATATTTTCAGTCATACGTACTTTGACAATCTAACATAAATACACTGCTTACTAACTTGACCACGAAAAACACTGAGAAAAACTTTTCATGGAAAAGAGTACTCCTCATAGCTACTGATAAGAAAAGTGTTGAGAACTGCCGATCTAAGAGTGCTAACATGCAGAAGTGTCGTGGACGGGTGGGTAAGGCATAACAAAAGTCATAAAAGGTGAAACCACTATTCTCCACATAAACAACAATGAGACCATGGTAGGGTCAGTTCCTGACCTCCCCCTTCACTGGCATGCAGCTGTTAAGTTTTATTAGATTGTAGTGAAGGTGAGTCTGATTATTTTGAAAGGATAATCTCGATAGTTCAGCTGTTGCAAAGCTTTTTTTTTTT
>NW_003852404.1:2212312-2212608 GCF_000181295.1 Otolemur garnettii
AGATAGGGCCTTACATTGTTTGTCACCTGAACCTAGAGTACAGTGGCTTTGTCGTTCATCATAGCTCACAGCAACCTCGAACTCCTGGGCTGGAGTGATCTCCTGCCACAGCTTCCTGAGTAGCTAGGCCTGCACGTGTGCACTACCTACCATGCCTGGCTGATTTTTTCTATTTTTTTTTTTTGAGACAGAGCCTCAAGCTGTCCGCCTGGGTAGAGTGCGTGGCATTACAGCTCACAGCAGCCTCCAACTCCTGGGCTCAAGCGAGTCTCCTGCCTCTGCCTCCCAAGTAGCTG
>NW_003852404.1:2212826-2213981 GCF_000181295.1 Otolemur garnettii
TGGAATCACATTCTTGCTTAGGCTGGTCTCGAACTCCTGTCTTCAAGTGCTTCTCCCATCTTGACCTCCCATGTCATGGGATCACAGGAGTGACCCACCACACCTGTCTTGATGTAAATCTTAACTTCAGAAACATAATATCCAGTAATAATTTTAGCATCTTTTGCATTGCTATTATTACTTCAATAATTACCTATAGTTCAAGCCACTTTTCAGAATGTGAAATATTGATACAGATTAGTTATGAATTTCACTGGCAAATTGCTCTCCAGCTGCAAATAACTAATTTTATTCTTTCAGACTTTGCGTGTGGATTGCAAATGTCTTAATGTAGAAGGTTATTTTTAATGTTGGTGACATTGCAGAACCTTAAAGAAAATCGTAGTTCTATATTAAATACTGAAGGCTTTTGACTGTTTAATTTATCATTATTATATATAATAAGTTTATCTTATTGTAAGGGTATATCACAAGTTGTATAGATTGTGAAGACTTATTTTTCATACCTTAAAATTTAGGCTGAGCTTGGTGGCTCACACCTGCAATCCTAGCACTCTGGGAGTCTAAAGTAGGAGGACTACTTGAGATCTGGAGTTTGAGACCAACCTTCTCTACTTAAAATAGAAAAACTAGCCATGTATGGTCGTGGCACCTGTAGTCCTAGGTACTTAGGAGGATGAGGCAAGAAGATCACTTGAGGTCAAGAGTTTGAAGTTGCTATGAGCCTTGACAGCACAGTACTCTTCTAAGGGCGACAAAGAAAGACTTTATCCACAAAAAGAAAAAAAAACCCAAATTAACATCCTGGCTGGGCACAATGTCTTATGTCTGTAGTCCTAGCACTTTGGAAGGTTCAGGGAGGATTGATTGAGGCCAGGAGTTGGAGACCAGCTTGGGCAACATATTAAGAATCCGTCCCTATAAAAAAATAGAAAAACCAGCCAACTAGGGTGGCGCCTGTGGCTCAAGGAGTAGGGCGACAGCCCTGTATACCAAGGGTGGCAGGTTCGAGCCCGGCCCTGGCCAAAACTGCAAAAAAAAAGAAAAAGAAAAACCAGCCAACTGGGCATGATCATGTGTGCTTGTAGTTCTAGCTACTTAAGAGGCTGAGGTGGGAGGATTGCTTGAGCTCAGGATTTTTTTTTTTTTTTTTTT
>NW_003852404.1:2214807-2217054 GCF_000181295.1 Otolemur garnettii
GGTTTGACCTCTAGCATATGGGGCCAGCGCCCTACTCCTCGTTGAGCCACAGGCACTGCCCTTAATCTTTGCTGATAACCCTAAGGTCATTATAATAAAAATTAGGATTAGCTCTGGGAGTCAATATAAGATTCACATTGTCTACATTCTTAATCATTTGCCCCTTCTAAAAAAGGCATTTAGGCTTAATGGCTCTAGAATCAAATGCTTATGTTGGATCCTAATACAGAAGTTTTATTTCAGGTCTTTGTAGGTAAAATACCAAGAGATTTGTATGAAGATGAGTTGGTGCCCCTTTTTGAGAAGGCTGGTCCCATTTGGGATCTTCGTCTTATGATGGATCCACTGTCTGGTCAGAACAGAGGATATGCATTCATCACCTTCTGTGGAAAGGAAGCTGCACAGGAAGCTGTTAAACTGGTATGTGACTATGTGGTAATGTGATAAACATATCTATTGTCTAGCAAGTCACTATTTGAGGGAATAAACCTAGTTCAAAAATGCTTTCAGTTAACATTTCATTTTTTTCAGTTGTTTCTTTGAATGTTTTTATACTGAGTTGGTATGTGATTTTGACTTAATTTTTTCTGACTATAAAAGTAAAAAAGAAATGAAAGTAAAAAGAAAAAAAGAAATCCAAGAAATAGTGTGTTACAAGATGTCTCCCATAGTTGTAAGAAGTTATGTGTTAGATTGATTAGTATGAAAATTTTCATTTGAACATTTGAGTTCTGCAGTTGTGTCTTTGGTTAGCGAAACAGGATATCAATTCTTGCTGTTAAATTTTAGGATTCTTAATGTATAATGAAGGCTAGGATGGGTTATGGGGAACATAACGGTGGGTGATAGTGACTTTTGGTACACAATTCAGGAAACTGCTGTGAATCTTATTTTTGTCATAGCCTAATATAACTTATTTGATATTGTCTAAGTATATTGTTGTATTTGTTTCTAGGCTCATAAGTCCTTTGTTTGTAATCTTTCTCTCCTTTTCTACTATTTTATAGACAGTCTTCTAGTAATTGCCTTTCTGTAGGTCCTTTTACAACTTTGTGCTTATTTCGGAGGAGAAATAGTAGTAATAGAGTTCTGCAAATCAGGTATCTTGAGGCCTACTGTATTTAAATACGGCTATCTCAATATCTTTAAATAGTAATGTCATAGTTTGGCATACTCTTGCCAGACATCTGAGGGCCTCACTTAGTCTAGTTTTAACTTTTCTAGAATGGATAACCGCTTTGACCAAGGCTTTTGGTTTCATTAGTGGGATATGAATTAGCTTCACTCGTAACGTGACCCAGATTTTAGTTTTTATTATGGTTTTTCCTTTAAATTTGTTTATTTAATATTAAGTTTTCAAATTTTTATTTCCTCATTTTTGGCAATGTATGGTTTTATTTTTTAATAATCATGTCTTAGTAAGCTAATGGGTAAGTAATGTTAAAGCATAGAAGTTAAAATTTATCAAGAAAATCATCACTGTAGTGATTTACATTGAACATTTTTAGTCCCTGTATTTTCATGAAAATCTGAAATTGATATAGTTTAAAACTTACGTATGTATTTAAAATTCTGACTTGCATAAAATGTAAAATTCTCCTAGATGTATTTTGCATTGATTAAACATAGTTGTTACTCTTTTATATTGTTATTTTGACTGTGGCTTATCTATATCTAATTTCATCCCCAAGGACCCTGAATGATCACTCTCGGGTACTTTTTTCTGAAAATCTCTGGAAAAATATTTTCAGATAGATAAAATTGAAATGTGAAATAAGATACTTTAAAAAATAAAGTGAATAACTTTGAGTCCTTTTTATATGGAGAAGCAGTGAAAGTTAACAAAACCAAAGTAAAACAAGAGAACTATTAACAGTGAAGTTTAAAATATGCATTCATATATGGCAAGCATGAGGGAACTCGGTGAGTTCATGAAGCAGGGAGTGTTTGGCCTTAAATTGTTGAATGTTTTAGATTAAGATCAGTTGTTCTGAGTTTGGGGTTGTTTTGGGGTCTCTGGTTCTTTTCTTTCTTATAGTGTGACAGCTATGAAATTCGTCCTGGTAAACACCTTGGAGTATGCATTTCTGTGGCAAACAACAGACTTTTTGTTGGATCCATTCCGAAGAATAAGACGAAAGAAAACATTTTGGAAGAATTCAGTAAAGTCACAGGTAAAACAAAAATGAAACAAAAATTTAGAAATTAGTTCTGGGAAACTAGTTGTACTGCTTTATAAGTGCTTTT
>NW_003852404.1:2217686-2225770 GCF_000181295.1 Otolemur garnettii
CTGTGCTACAGGCATGGAGCCAGTTGCCTTGTTTAGATAATTTCTAAAATTTCCAATTCAGGCTGGGTGCTGTGGCTCATGCCTGTAATCCTAGCACTCTGGGAGGCCAAAGTAGGTGGATTATTTGAGCTCATGGGTTTGAGACCAGCCTGAGTGACACCCAGACCCTGTCTCTACTAAAAATAGAAAAACTGAGGCAAGAGGATTGCTTGAGCCCAAGTTAGAGGTTGCTGTGAACTGTGATGCCACAGCACTCTACCCAGGGTGACAGCTTAACAGTCTGTCTCAAAAAAAATAAAAATAAAAAATAAAATTTCCAATTCAGAGTCTTTGGAGTAGATTGAGAGGTGCATATTTTATATCACAGGTCTATAAACATTTATATATAGCTGAAACAAAATTTACCAAAACTTTGTTTTTATTTATTATATACCATCACACATGATTTATTCTGATAACTTCCTATTCCATTTCTTCTTTTTCTTCTTTTTTTTTTTTTTGAGACAGGGTCTCACCTTGTCACCCAGGCTATTATGCAGTGGCACAATCATAGCTGATAGAAACCTTGAATTCCTCGGCCCAAGCAATCCTCTGCCTCAGCTTCCAGAATAGCTAGGACTGCAGGCATGGGCTACCATGCCTATCTAATTTTTTTAGAGAGGGGGGTCTTGCTCTTGCTCAGGCCTCACGTGATCTTCTGCCTTTAGCCTCCCAAAATGCTGGGATTATAGGTGTGAGCCTCCATGCCCAGCCCAGTTCATTTTTTAAAATACTGATTGAGCTCTATTAATACTACCTATGATTAAAAACACTGTTTTAGACGACTACCTCTCCTTATAAAAACTACTATGGCTTCACATTTTTATCCTTTAGACATACTGTTCTTTCCCCTTCTTTGAAGCTGTCATCCATTTCTCTTCTGGTTTCATCCTTTTATAATTTGAAGATTGCAGTTGGCTCATACTATTTCTGTTTTGCTCTAAGTTGACTTACTTTTAGTACTTTAATATCTACTTGGATGAACCATCCAAGGCCTTAGACTCCTATGACTACCTCTTCTCTATTCCCTTATTAGTTCTACTATATAGGAATCACATTCTGGATCTTGTCATCAGAAATTCCACCCACTCTGAAATCTTGATTTCTGGCATCCCAGGTTGTAACCTTTGCCCATTATAAAAGTATTGGTTAAATGCCCCTGCTGGCACAGTTCTTTGACTTCATCACTTTTTTCTTATCTATAGTTTCTTTCTGGCTTCATATCCACTTATTTTTCCCTCTAGTAGATGTTTATTAAAAGCGCCTATTAAATGCTCTCATCGCACTGTGTGCTAGGATATATTGATGAATAGGAGTCCTATTCTCTGCCCTCATAGAGCCTACACTCTGGGAAAGGAGATAAAACAGAATTTATAAAATTTTCAACCTTTGGAAAAACACCGTAAAGGGGAAAATATATGATATTTAGCTAGAGAATAGCTACTATTCCTGTTTTGATATTTATGGGAAGACTTTTCTGATGAGGTGACAGTTTAACCAAGATCTGAAGGACAAGGAGAGTGTAACATACAAAGAGCAAAAGGAAGTGCATTCTGAGAGAGCAAACATGCCAAACCTCCCAGGCAAGAAAGAACTTGGTATATTATAGTAACTGAGACAGGGCCAGTGTTGTTAACAGGTAGAATTAAGAATAGAATTATGGGCTTGGTGCCTGTAGCTCAAGTGGCTAAGGCATCAGCCACATACACCAGAGTTGGCAGGTTTGAATCCAGCCCAGGCCTGCCAGACAACAATGACAACTACAACCAAAAAATAGCCAGGCGTTGTGGCAGGCGCCTATAGTCCCAGCTGCTTGAGAGGTGGAAGCAAGAGAATCATTTAAGCCCAGGAGTTGGAGGTTGCTGTGAGTTATGATACCACAGCACTCTACCCAGGTGACAGCTTGAGGCTCTGTCTCAAAAAAAAAAAAAAAAAAAATAGAATTATGACATGTGGACCATGTAAAGAGTTTGGATTTTATTGTATAGGATGTCCTAAAAGTTGCCCATAAATTTCCATACATAGGGAAAATGGGAAGTTGTGGCTAAGTGTACCTTTATTTACAAAATATTCTCCATGTTTTGACCACTTCTTTGTAAAATTTCATAATGAATATTGTATGAAAATACATTTAACTACGATTTCCTATTTTCTCTATGTATGGCGACTTTATGGGTGTCTTTTGGGATACCCTGCATATATAATGAGAAGGCATTTGAAGGTTGTAAGCAGGGAATAACATGTTTCCTGTTTGATGTTTACAGAATATTATTCTTATGGCCCTGTGGATAAGGCTTGGAAAGAAGGGTCAGAAGTAGAAGCTGATAAATTGGTTGAGACTGTCTTGGCAATAGCTCAGTAGGAGATTAGACTAGGGTAACAGTGGAAGTGGAGAGAAGTAAATGAGTTTAGAATTGGATAGGAGAGATGAAAAAGTAAAGGAAGAAATCAAGAGTGTATTATCAATTTCTGGCTTGAGAACAGGGTGGATGACACTGTGAGGTAGGAAAGTCTAGGGAAGATAGATTTGGGCCATGGCAGCACCATTTTGGATATGTTACATTTGAAATGTCTAACCAAAGGGTGGTTAGCCATGTCTGGAGCTTAGAGAATCCTGGGCTACATCTAAGCATTTAAGGCCAAGAGTCATAACGCATGCCTATAATCTTAGAACTTTAGGAGTCTAAAGCAGGAAGATTGTTTGAGGTCAGGAGTTCAAGACCACTGTGAGCAAGAGTAAGATCCCATCTTTACAAAAAGTAGAAAAATTAGCTGGGTTTGGTGCTATGTACCTATAATCCCAGCTACTCAGGAGGCTTAGGCAGAAGGATCATTTGAGCCCAGGAGCTTGAGATGGAAATGAGCTTTGATGATGACATTGCATTCTAGCCTGTTGACAGTGAAATCCTGTCTCAAAAAAACAAAGAAAATTCCCTTGGGTTTATAATTTTGTTTTTAAGGTTCTGGATAGTATCTTTATAATTGTAAGGTTACCTTGTATCAAACACTTTAAAAAAACATTGCAGTATGTTAAATGGCAAAATATAATAATCAGACCTGTTATGTATGGTTGTCCCTTTAGGACCCCTAAAATTAAAAGGAAACAAAATACTGTCCCAAACCTCATATCTAATTATGCTGATTTCATTGTCTACTAGGTAATTAGTGACTCTTTTTGAGGTTGCTTCACTTATTTTTTGCTCATCAGCAAGTGGATTTAGGTCTGCCTAATCGCTAGATGTGTGGTGGATGCTTTTGGCTTATATATCTGGCTGTTGGTTTAACAGAGGGTTTGGTGGACGTTATTCTCTATCATCAACCCGATGACAAAAAGAAGAATCGGGGGTTCTGCTTCCTTGAATATGAGGATCACAAGTCAGCAGCACAAGCCAGACGCCGGCTGATGAGTGGAAAAGTAAAAGTATGGGGAAATGTAGTTACAGTTGAATGGGCTGACCCCGTGGAAGAACCAGATCCAGAAGTAATGGCTAAGGTAAATGCAGTTGTTTGGGGTGAGGGTAGGGTTATTTAAATATACTCAGCATAAAACCCAAATTTTCACATTTTGTGATAAGTACAAATTTTATCTTTTATTAACTGTTTTGGCAAAGAGCTGCTTTAGTACTGAAGTTAATACTGTGTTGGTATCCAGGAATTGCCATTAACCATTCCTTTTCCTGCAGATTAAATGTGTAAAAGGAACTGAAATGAAATCTCTTCAATTAAGGGTTGTCCTAATATAAAGATAAAAATATAGGGTCTAGTTGAGCAAAGAGATAAATAATGTTTTTAGAGATTATAAAATACAATCTTTTAAGCTTTTTGTGGGGGGAGAGGGAATGGTCAAGTTCCCTTAATGTTTGGTCTCCATGAAGAAAGGGAGAGGATTGTCCTATTTGGTTTTGGCAAAATATGCATGACAAGTTTGGGAGAAGATCCTTAGTTACCATGTACTTGGTATTTCTAGGATCTTTGCCTGGTAAATAAATGGTGGTACCTTAGTCCTTCTTAGGCTTTCTTTTGGGTGACTCCTAGGATTAAAGGGACCTGTCAGAGTTGCATCTCTGCTACTGATTGTGAGTTCTTGAGTATTTTGGTTGTCCCTTCCCTTCTCAGGGAGGCAGCTATTGTGCAAATGGCCATAAATTAGTGATTGGATTCTTCTCAAGTGAGGAGTCTTGCCCTTAGGCTTTTTATTCCTGGTTTTTGGAAAGCCAATCCTACTTCAAGCGGCAAGTTTAGAGGAGAACCCTGGTTTATACCAGTATTATAAAGTCTTTGTAGGCAAAGATTTCTTTGTGTTAAGAGAAGATCTACTGAGACATGAACCAGAGAGGCTTTCAGAAATTCTGCTCAGTTCCTTTCATCTCATGTTTCTTCAGCAGATGGATGTCTAGGAAAAGGACCCAGAATGTAAATAACCTTGAGATTTTATTTTTATTTTTTACTGTTCTGATTTTAATTCCAGTTGTTTCTTCTAATACAAGTATAACTTTGGGCAAACTACTGAACTATGGTGTCATTTTATTGAGGTTGGGTAAATCTTAAGATCCTACAACTTTGAATCTATCTGTAGAAACTAAGCGTGGCCCGCATTGCTTTTTCTATAACAATGTTTAAAAATAGTATTATTTAGATGTGTTACACATTATAAAACAGGAGTGAAATCATTTGAAAATCGAAGCTAGTAATTTGCTTATCAGCCACTTTTCACATATCTCTAGTAACTGCTCAGATGATAATTCATCCTAAATCTTTTTAGGCTTAGAAAACCATATAATTTTATTATAGTGACTATTATTTTTCCTAGATTGAAAACAAGATTTCAGAATGAAAAAGAGGCCTCTTTAAACTTAGGATCAAATAATACTGACTTTATTGCTTGCTTGCTTGCCTTCCTCCTCTACCTCCCTCCCTCTGTTCATCTGTCTGTCTCAGTATCTTGTCCAGGCTGGATGGAGTGCAGTAATGTGCAATCAGCACACTGTAGCCTCGAACTCCTGGGCTCAAGCGATCTTCCTGCCTCAGCCTCTGGAGTAGCTGGGACTACAGGCACGTGCCACTGCACCTGGCTCCTTTAATTTTTTATAACTGGGAACAAAAGTTTATCCATCAGAGTAAAGCTTCTGCTATTCACCCTTTCAATGTTACAAATTATTGAAGTTTTTTTGCCAAGTTGGATCAGTTTTATAATCAACCAAAACCTAAATGTATTTCTCTTGAAGGGACTTTTTTCCTATTGAACATTTTAAACACAGTTTCAACAGGTAACTTTTATATAGTATATTTTAAGTTATTTATAGAAAAGAATAAGAAATCTATGAGTTTTCAAAAAGTGAATAAAACAATGGGAACCTGTCTAATGTAGAGGCTAGACCTCAGTCCAAGAACATTGAGAAGGGGAAGGGGCAGAAGTGAAAAATGTTAAGGTTTTTCCCTCCATTAAATTAATATCTTCTTATTCATATGGCTCTTTATCTGAGTCAAGAGTTTGTTCACTGAATGTGCTTAGTTTTTTGTTTGAATAGGTAATATATTTCCTTAGTTCAGAAATCAAAAATTATATAGAAAAATATAGATAAAGAAATACCACTTTTACCCCTACCTCTATATCTGCCTTATCTACCTGGTCTCTTATAAGGCATTTCTAGTTATCTTTGGCTTATCTATTTAGTGTTCCCTTAGGCAAATATAAGGCAAATATGACTATATATTCTTAATTTTCACCTGAATGGTTGCTGACAACCTACTATATTTACTGACTGGTATTTGCTTTATTCACTGTTTCATCAGCTCTAAGGAGGGAAGTGGATCATTAGTATATGTACCACTAAGATATCATAAAATTCTGCTAATTAAACTGTCTCAGTCCTTGCTTATCACATTGACTATAAGTTGTATCTCTATTTCAGAGATATAAAAATAGGAAAAAAAACTGTTTTGCCAGCAGTATATCCTGGTCTTGCCAGCTCATAGAGCTCCTTGTCAGTTTTTGTGGCCACATAATATTCCATTCTGTGGAGTATATTCCTCCAGTTGAGTTGTTTCTAATCTTCTGATATTATGATACTATAATGAATAATCTTGTGTCATGTCGGCTGATACAGATGTACCTGTAGATGATTAGGGGTAGAATTTTAGACCGAAGGGTAAATGCATCTGTAATTATCAAGATATTGTTATGTTCCCCTCTGTAGGAGAGGTGCCATTTTATGTTCCCACCAGCAAAATATAGGAGGGCTATTTTCCTTATCCTTGACAAAATAGTATACAATCACACTTTTGGATTTTGCCATTCTGATAGCAGATGGTATCTCAGTACTGTGAATGAATTGAATCTCTTACTATGCTTGAGTTTGAACTTTCAATATGTGTTAAGGCCATATGTATTTATTTGTATGAACCATGTAATTATGAGTTTTGCCTATTTTTCTATTTAGTCGAGCTTTTTCTTATTTTTAGGTGCTCTGATACAGAAGAGAGATTATTTCTTTGAGATAGAAGTTGCAGATACTGCTCCATATTTGTTGTCTTTTGACTTTGCTTAATGGTATTTTTTTTGCCATGTATTAGTCATTTGTTTTTAGTAGTTGAATATATAACTGCTATGGCTTCTAGCTTTTAGGTCATAAGGCCATCTTCACTCCAGTATTATATAAAGGAATCTGCCTAATTTTCTTATGCTTTTAATTAGAGTCCCTCTCTTACCCTTTAATCCTTTAAATTTTTGATCAATTTTTAATTTATCCTGGTATATAATATGGTCCAACTTTTATCTTTTTTTCTATTTGATACTTCCTAATTCAGTGATTTAAGCATTATAATGTTTATGTCTAGTAGAGCTAGTCGATAAATTTTGTTCTTTGTTTTTCCTCTGAATATTCTTGCTTGTTTTTTCTAAGAACTTTAGAAAGTGAAAAAGCCAGAAATAGGTTTTGGAGGGGACTTAGGGACCATGTTTAATAATGATGTGTTAGTTCTTTGATAGTTGTATTCATAATGTTAGGTACTTTAATGACAGGGCAAAAATCAACAATTTCTTTAAATTGGTAACTTAATTCCAGAATTTTTGGGGGGGGGGTAATGTCTCATTCTCCCTATAATAGAACTTTTAGTACTAAACATTTTAGAGAAGAAAAGTCTATGCCATGAAGGCAGAAGAAATACTCTAAGACTTCAGCGACAATTAAGTAGCCAATGTCAATTATGTATATTTGTTGCTATTAGGTGAAAGTTTTATTTGTGAGAAACTTGGCTACTACAGTGACAGAAGAAATACTGGAAAAGTCATTTTCTGAATTTGGAAAACTTGAAAGAGTGAAGAAGTTGAAAGATTATGCATTTGTTCATTTTGAAGACAGAGGAGCAGCTGTTAAGGTAGAAATTTTGAAATGTTGCTACCTGAATTTCTTGTTGAAACTTGCTAAACACATAAAGTAACTTTAAAAAGTGAGATAAAATTAGTTTTTAGCTTTTGCCAAACTCTGGAATTTTCTTTTAATAACCTTTGTAAAGTGGTGGTAGTATAACAGGTAAGACTTCGTATTTCAGAGCTGGATTATTACTGAATTTGTAATCTCAGGTGTTATTTTTAATCTCTATATTGTTTTTGTAAGCCTTTGATAGTGTGATGCCTTGGAAGTATTATAAGGTATGATAATTAGCTGCCGTAAATACTAAGCAGGTAGTGAATGTATTAGAACTACTTTACTTACCGGTTTTGGGGCCTATAAAAGAAACTGAGTGGTGTATGTTACTGAAGGTACATGGCATTTAATTCAGGAGATGTGAGGTTACTGTCAGTTCTTCATAGTTTTGTCTTTATATAGTCATTTAGAGTTAAAATAGTGTTGACTGTGTTTTGCTAATCCTGGTAATTGCTAAGAGTATTCCTTATATATAATGATTGGTTTACTCCTTGATGATAGTAATGAGAATTATAAAAAGTATTTTCATATGGTTTAGAACATAAAACCTGAATATGCTCCTACTTTCTGTTAGTAATGGACCAACATCATTTTTAATGGGTAGATTTTTTTTTTTTT
>NW_003852404.1:2226279-2240446 GCF_000181295.1 Otolemur garnettii
TTCCTCTTTTCTCCTTCCCTATGGGGAAAAACAAGATTAAAAAAAAAATCTTTATGTAATTAGGAAGGTGGATCCAAAATGCTTAGTGCTTCAGGCTTGGTTCTATTTCCACATGATCTGTTGGTGAGGTACCCCACCTCTAATTCTTGCCTAGGCTGCTGCTTTAAAACAAGTCTAACAGAATCTTTCACTATTACAGAGTTAATTGGTTTGCTTATTGATAGGAGTTAATTAGTGAGGCAATATTGCTTATAGGATTCACAGCTTAGAACAGAATGTAATGTTTGGTTTCTGACATTTCCAATGGTATAGAACACAGATAACTAATAAGTTTATACTTTCTAAATATTTTTTGATTCAGTTGTTTTTAAATAAATGATTGTCCAAATTGAAAATAAAAGAATTGTTAGGATGGCTTGCCAAAGAAACCTATGAAATGATATAAAATTTATAGCCCAGGACTGGGAGTCACCTTCTCCAGGATAATCAGAGCAGAGAGTACATGTTCTATTGTTTTGCTTATAGCAGTAAGCTTTTGTAGATTTGTTTAGTTCCTTTAGCTGAAATAGCCCAAACAGAGGTAGTAAAATGGGAAAGTGAAATCTAGAGGAGGACTAATGTAATTTTTGTTTAGATACTTTTGAATCACTTAAAGTTCTTTATGGATAGAGCATTTTATTATGTGTACTCGGAATGGGGACTGGTACCTTTTTTATAGGGAAGCAAAAATATTACGGGGAGGTGATATTTTGTTGACCTTTGCATATGACAGAAGTTGTTAGGTGGAACAATGTGAATAAAGGACTAGAACATGAAATGTTTGTTTACTACTTTGTAGGTGATTGCATGAGTCCTCAGTAGTCTAAGCCTTTTTGGCTTTGCGTCACCCCTCTCCCCCCCTTCCCCAGGGTAGGATCTTGGCTTTGTTGACCAGGTTAGAGTACAGTGGTGTTTTTAGGACTTACTGCATCCTCAAACTCCCGGGCTCAAGTGATTCTTCTGCCTCAGCTTCCTGAGTAGTTCCACCATTCCCAGCTTATACTTCTATTTTTTTTGTGGAGGTGGGGTCTATTGCTCAGGCTGGTCCAAAGTGCTAGGATTTCCAGCATGAGCCACCATGCCGGGCCTGGCTTTGTGCATCTTTTTGAGACAGTCTCATCTTGTTGTCTTAGATAGAATGCCTCAAACTCTTGGGCTCCAGCAGTCCTCCTGCCTTAGCCTCCCACGTAGCTGGGACTACAGGCACCCACCACAATACCTGGATAGTTTTTTCTATTTTTATAGTAGAGATGGAAGTCTTGCTCTTGCTCAGGTTGGTTTCAAGCTCCTGAGCTCAAGCAGTCCACCCACCTCAACCTCCCAGAGTGCTAAGATTACTCTACTCAAGGTGACAGGGTGAGACTCAAAAAACAAAACAAAAACTTTTAGGCCAGGCCAGGCACAGTGGCTCATGCCTGTAATCCTAGCACTCCAGGAGGCTGAAGTGGGTGGGTTGCTTGAGCTCACGAGTTCGAGGACCAGCCTGAGCAAAAGCAAGACCTCATCTCTACTAAAAATAGAAAAAATCTGAGGCAAGAGGATTGCTTGAGCCCAAGAGTTGAGGTTGCTGTAAGCTATGATTGCCACAGCACTCTACCCAGGGCGAACAGCTTGAGACTCTGTCTCCAGGAAAAAAAAAAACTTCTGGCTAGATTCATCTTCAGCATGTGAAAAAAATTGTGAAGTAAATTGTTAAGTATATTAAATTACACATTGGTGTTATTTTTAAAATATTATATTGCTTGTTAAATAAATTTTTCTGCCTTTTATGTAGGCTATGGATGAAATGAATGGCAAAGAAATAGAAGGGGAAGAAATCGAAATAGTCTTAGCCAAGCCACCAGACAAGAAAAGGAAAGAACGCCAAGCTGCTAGACAGGCCTCCAGAAGCACTGCGTGAGTCTCCATTTTACTGGATGTGTCTTTCAATAAGGAATAACAGAGATCAGTTTAAAACAAAATCAGGAAAAATCTTTAAGCAAACTAATTTGTGTTTTCTTCTCTCCCTTTCTTCCATTATTAGGTATGAAGATTATTACTACCACCCTCCTCCTCGAATGCCACCTCCAATGAGAGGTCGGGGTCGTGGTGGGGGCAGAGGTGGATATGGCTACCCTCCAGATTATTATGGCTATGAAGATTACTATGATGATTACTATGGTTATGATTATCACGACTATCGTGGAGGCTATGAAGATCCCTACTACGGCTATGATGATGGCTATGCAGTAAGAGGAAGAGGAGGAGGAAGGGGAGGGCGAGGTGCTCCACCACCACCGAGGGGGCGGGGAGCACCACCTCCAAGAGGTAGAGCTGGCTATTCACAGAGGGGGGCACCTTTGGGACCACCAAGAGGCTCTAGGGGTGGCAGAGGGGGTCCTGCACAACAGCAGAGAGGCCGTGGTTCCCGTGGATCTCGGGGCAATCGTGGGGGCAATGTAGGAGGCAAGAGAAAGGCAGATGGGTACAACCAACCTGATTCCAAGCGTCGACAGACCAACAACCAACAGAACTGGGGTTCCCAACCCATCGCTCAGCAGCCGCTTCAGCAAGGTGGTGACTATTCTGGTAACTATGGTTACAATAATGACAACCAGGAATTTTATCAGGATACTTATGGGCAACAGTGGAAATAGACAAGTGAGGGCTTGAAAATGATATTGGCAAGATATGATTGGCTCTAGATCTACATTCTTCAAAAAAAAAATTGGCTTAACTGTTTCATCTTTAAGTAGCAATTTGCTGCCATTTGTATTGGGCTGAAGAAATCACTATTGTGTATATACTCAAGTCTTTTTATTTTTCCTCTTTTCATAAATGCTCTTGGACATTACTGGGCTTGCAGAGTTCCCTTATTCTGGGGGTTACAATGCTTTTATCGTTTCAGGCTTCATTTTAGCTTCAAAAAAGGCTGAGCACACTGTTAAATCATGATTTTGCAGAACCTTTGGTTTTGGATAGTTTCTTTTTTTCTTTTTTTTTTGGATTCGGGATAGATTACATAGGAGTATGGAGTATGCTGTAAATAAAAATACAAGCTAGTACTTTGTCTTAGTAGTTTTAAGAAATTAAAGCAAACAAATTTAAGTTTTCTTGTATTGAAAATAACCTATGATTGTATGTTTTGCATTCCTAGAAGTAGGTTAACTGTGTTTTTAAATTGTTATAACTTCACACCTTTTTGAAATCTGCCCTACAAAATTTGTTTGGCTTAAACGTCAAAGCCGTGACAATTTGTTCTTTGATGTGATTGTATTTCCAATTTCTTGTTCATGTAAGATTTCAATAAAACTCAAAAATCTATTCAAAACATTACCTATTTCAAATTCAATTGTGTCCTAAAACATTATTTTATTCGTAATCCTTACAAGGAATATTGTTTTCAAAGTATAACTGCCTATGTGAGTGATCAAATTCATGCAAAATTTCTTGTCTATTCCAACATGTATCGTGGCTGTCAGGTTGAGGATTAGTCTAAATTCAAGTATTTATTCCAAGTAGCACTTTATTGATTGGTGTTTTCTCAGACTATTCTAATTTTGAAATTTTATCCTTTATTTAAAAAAAAAAAACAGGTACAAAGACTTTTGAATATTCTTGCAGGCATTGGATAATTTTCATTAAAACAAAAGGGGTTGGGGAAGCAGACTGCAATTTATTTTGACCCATATTCTTTCTATTAAGGATAATTTGTGGCTGGAGACCTTATTTGCTGGATAAGTGAATGTACATACAGGGAAAACTCTTAGTATTGTGGCATCAATTGCACTGTGGACTTCAGTTTTAGTACACATGGTCATGACTACTATTTCAGTTACTGGATTAGTAATATAATTTCCTATTGCTGTGTAAATTTGCTTTGAGAAACACTCAGGCCTTGTAAGAGAGGCTTAAAAATAGCTAGTATCGTAACTTTCTGTTAGCACCTCCATTATTTTTATTTAATTTGCTATCCCTAGTGGCTAATTTTTTTGTTGGCCAAGGCATAGCATTTATTTCTCTATTTCCTTTAGAAATTTCAATTATTCTAATGACTTTTTTTGCTTAAGAATGAGAGGAACAAGAGAATCTAAACTTTATAGTACAGAAAAGCTGGGATCACTTTCAAAATATCATTAAATTTCTTCTTCCACCTTATACTTAGGTGGTTCTAAAATGTTTTTAAATGATAAAAATATAAGCCATTGGGGAATAATTAAAATGGACCCACCATTTTTTTTTTTCTTCTTGTTTGGTGTCTTGTAATAGGAATAGCAGATTCAGAAATCATAAGCCACTTAATTCCTTGTGAGTTTGGTTAGATCATATTTTGGGTTTCATGGCTTTTATTTCAAATAAGAAAATATTTGTTGATCTCATTTCTTTTTCAAAGTGCAGTCATTACACAGTATAGTGGTTTAACAGGCCTTATTAATAGTCCCTTTCATTTTTTTTAGAAACTGATGGAGGATTTATATGGTCTGTTGTATAGTAGTTTCTAGTTAACATGGGTATTTATTTGGTAAGACTTAGATCCAGTTGTTTTTTTAATGCCCATGTATGTAAGTAAAGACACCAAACATTCTTTAAATGCTGCTTTTACAATTTGAAGTTTTAACTATAAATCTAATTACACTTAAGTAAAATCCAGATTTTTCTTGCAAAGAACAAAATCTACAAATAAAATTTGAGTTGTTTGTATTTCTTAGAAATTGGATGTTTTGAGCTGCCATGTTGTCATGAAGAAAATTAGGAGTAGAAATGATCTAGAAGAGTAATTTATTGTGCTTCCCCTACCCATCCTAAAATACAAGCCCTAGCAAAAACATGAGAATAAAACCTGAGTTCTGTGTCAAATTCTTTCCTTCGATTGCCAATTGTAATTTTGAGTTTTAAAGTGGCCCCTTCCTCTTCTGTCCCTCTCACCAATTAAAAATATATCTGCAGAGGTGCCCCTCTAATATTTGCTTTATAGGTTTTATGGCTATTTTAAATCGAAAGGCATAACCCTATACATTACATCTCACTTGAGAGCTTTTCCTTTTTCGTGTTGTATAACATTAAGAGAAAATAGATTCAGAGCTCAACTCTTCACAGAAATGAACCTTTAATATATATATACTTGAAAAATGTCGATTGAAGGTCTTTTATTCTAGGCATGCATTTTTTTTTAATAGGCACAAATTATGTCTTCTGAGGAATTTGGTTTCCTGCTTTCCCGCCTTTGCATCATTTTTGTTCCTCAACCTAATTGATTTGCATTAAAACAGGCTTCATTTATAAGCCTCTTACAGTAAAGTGTGTATTGGGAAATATGTTAAGGTAGACCTCTTCTTAGTAGGTACCCACCTGAGATCGATATATTTACCCTTTCCCCATACTGGAATGCTAATTTTTATTTGATCACTCATTTATAGCAGTTGCTTCAATGTATGTATTTATATGAAGGTGTTTAATTTTTAAAAGTAAAATAGTTCTAATAAGTTGCCAGATTTCGAATAAATCCAAGTTTAATTGATCAAAAGATGAGGAAAATGAGTTATGGTTCTGTGAACAAGTTCAGCATAATAGTTTTTTTCAGTTTTCTTAGTTATTGGGGTTATTCTGCATAAGAAAGCCCAATGCTTTCTGATAGTAAGAGATAATTTTTCTCTCATTTGACCTCGAAATCTGACTTGGGAAGTGAACCCTCTTTTAAAAAGGTCAGCATGTATCAAAATAAATTGCGTATTTTAAATTCCAAAAGAGAAAGGACATACAATTCCACTCTTAGTGTAAAGCCATATAATAATATTCTTGAAACTCATTACATCATTTGCCTTCTGCCCATTTGAATATAATCATACCTATGTTTTATTAATTGTGTATTTGTAAAACCAAACCCTTCCAGTAAATGCTTGCTATAAGGCTATTGTCAATTGTAAAGACTTTTAAATTTTGAAATTTGCTATTTTGATACGTTTCAAAGAGAATTTTATTATACTGGGCTATCCAGAGTTCTTAAAACTTAACTGAAGTTAATGTTATTGTTATTCTTTATTATGTACAATCTTCTAAGTGAGCAGCTAAGAAAAAGCCTTATAGAAAGACTGCACTGGGTTTATAAATGTGTTTACGTTCTCTAATGGGAGCTTCTGTTAACTTAGGGGTGGAGTTGTTCTGAGAGGCCAGTTCTTTGGGTGGCTGATTGGAGAAAACAGAGTAACAAATCCATTAATCAGACATGTTTACTTTTACATTAGAAGATTATTGATTAGATTTTAATTTTGGAATGCAAACACTTAAACTTTAAAAATATATGTATCGCTTATTTGATGTCTTGGTCAGTAATTTAATATAAATATTTAATTTGAAGCTGTTAATCTTTTTAGAAAAGTTTTCTTTCAAAATACATATATATATATGTATGTATATTTTATCTAGAGGTTACCAGAAGCTCTGGTTTTGTTTTGTTTTGGTTTTTTAATCATTTTCAGATGTTATCCAGAAATCTGCAAGTGTACTTTTCCTGTTTTAACTCCTTCCTTTTATCACCTGACTATCAGGGAAGCGAGGTTGAGGCTGCCCTGACCTGACATGTCATGATGTCGACTTGCTAGGTGGGGTTCGCTGGGGACGATAACCAGTGGAATTGTTGGTAAGAACTTTTTTTCCTATTTGTTTTGATCAGTAGTGGGGCATTAAGTGTGGGAGACTGCCCATATTTTATAAGTGGGCAATTAATGTCAGTTTTACAGAAAGTAGGACTTTAGTATTAAATAATTCTGTTCTTAATAGGAACATAAAATAAGTACTTCACTTATTCTCAAATTGGTAACAGATTAGCAGGAAAGGCCTGCAAGTATGAAGTAATAAAGTACTCAAGGAGGGTATTATTTTAAGTGCTCAAGATAGACACCTACAATCTAAAAAGTCTGTTGGAGAGACAATAAATTTGCTTATTTCCTGTGGTTTCAGTCCTTCTGGTGTCATATTTACTACATTTTCATTGGGTAGGTTAGCATGTAATGCATCTTGAAGAGATATTTATGGCACATTAATTTTAATGAAAATGAGAAGATAATTGATGGTATGGAGGGTTTAAACACTAGAAAATATTTTTAGAAATCTTTGGAAATAACATTGTAAAATGAAAGTTTAAAGTTTTAGCAATTTGACAAATAATTATGGGCTCAATGTGGAATGATGACTTTGGGTCAAAAGGAAATTACATAGCTGAAATAATGAGACCTTGAATATACACAAACCTATCAACAACTTGTGTTTTGTCTGAAACCCTGGACAAGTGTTAGGATTGATAGATATTGGTAGAATTAGTAATCAATATTTAGATGATTGCTATAGATTAAAATGTCTTATAGTCTGTAGGAGACTCCACAATGGTAAAGTATAAATTGAGGAAATTAAATTTAATCACTAGACATTTCTGACCATATTATATAAAAAAAATTGTAGCATGACATAAACACTGATTAAAAGTAATTACAGATTTTCCTGCCTGAAGAACCTCTTCAGTATTCTTAAAGCACTATACCTTCTTTTTTACTGGTGTGGGATATCAGTCTAGAAAGAATTTCCTAGACGTTAAATGTGTGGTAGTCAGCGTCATAAATATAAATCCTTATCTATAAGTTTCCTGTAGGCAAACTACATCACTAAAATGAAATTACACTTTTAAGAATTGCAGTGATTGCAACGTTGAGTTAAGGTACTTGTTCCTTTTCTAACACATTCTGTGCATGTGTCAGTGTAGAAAGATCAGGGTATAGAACTTTAAATATTACACTAAATTGCATGCTCCTTAGAAAGTTTAAGGAACACTCAAGTATTTCTGATGATTTCATGTAAGTAAAGGAAAATGCTTTGCAAATTTGTTGGCTTTGTACACTTAAAACAAAATAGATTTCATGGGACCAAAGAAGGAGGCATTCTGGGGGAAAAGTTAAATTGCTCAAGTGTAAGTAAGGGCTCTCATTTTATGTAGTAACCATGTCAGGATCCTATGAACATTGCTTATCTTGATTTCTCACTGTGTGAGGGCTGGGCCAAAAGGACTTCTTTAGCCTTCAATAACATATAGGTAGAATTGTGCTTTAACAAATCCTATTATGATGTTTAGTACGATGTTCTAAGGCTGTTTGTATAATTGGACTGAAAGTTCCTGCAGACATTAAATTGCTGGTATGCATACAGCAACATGAGAAATCTCAAAATAGGGTCATTAATTATCAGTTTAATAAAAGTCATGCTTTTGGTACAGTGTTCATGTACCATAACTGTATTGGAATATTTGTACAATGTTAAATATTTTTAATAAAATTTAACATGTTCAAAATGTTGTGTTGGTGATTTTGGGTGGGGTGTGATGGGTTCAATTGTGCAAAACAGATTCTGTAGTTATGTAATTGAGGATTTATAGATGAAGAGTTCCTGTCTTCAAATTCAGTACTAGCTAGATATTGGGTACCTGTTCTAAGGAAGGTTGTGAAGGAGTGAGATAGTAAAAATAAAGGGCCAAACTCCCTCTAGGTTTATTAAACTGTCAGGAAGTACCTTTGCCTGGGTTAGAACTGGGTATACGGGTGTCAGATAAGAATGTTGGCATTGGCGTAACAGGCTGACCGTAAAGTTTTTCTGAAGAAATTGTGGTTATTTTGGAAATGGTCCCGTAGAGATTAACAAACAAACACTTGTATAGTGCTTTCAATAGGCTTTTTATTGCTCCATTGTCCTTGAGCCCTTGACATGACATGTAAGGGGAATATTTGAGGAAGGCTGTATTGAACATTTTCAGTACATCATTGGGAAATACTGCCAGTGTTCAGGAAGTACTTTATGGAGTTCTTTCTATTTCTTAATGTTAACTTCATAAGTTTCTATTTTCGTGCTGATCTGTTCTTTTACAGGTAGCCCTAATTTAAAAAAAAACAAAAACTTATTTTCCTTGAGAGTATACTTAGTTCCTTACCAGTCAAAAAGGTAGAAGTCCTACAGCTCAAATTGGGAATTTACTTGAAGTAATATGGTCATTCCTCTACAGACAGTGCCATTAATAGTACTTTAAAAAAGAATGAAAAGAAAGGTTATAGGAACCTAATAATCTATAAGCAAATTGAGAAAGAAACTGAAGAACTGGTAATATGTACTGCCTTGTATCTTTTGGATGAAGACTATTGAATAAAATTGAGTTACAGGGAAGAAAAAAGTGATGACCCTATTGTTTAAAGACAATAAAGCATAGACAAAATTCTTCTCCTCCATTAGTATATTTCAGAGTTTTCTGATTTTGTTTTGTTTTTTTCCTATTGTTCCAGAATCAAAAGATCACTCACTAAAACAGGAAGAAATGTTCTAACAGCCAAAATACTTAAATGTGGACACTTTGAGGTGTTGGCAGAGCTGAGGTGGGATGGGAGGTGAGGCAGTTCAATGATTTGTAGTGGGTTTCTTGCAAGAACGAAGGGAGGTTGCTTTTGACAAATATTTTAAGCTCTATTGATATCTTCTGGCTCTACATCCCCAAATTTATTAATATTCAGATTATTTTTAGAAATGAGATTTCATTAGGTATTCTTCCTAGGATGTATTATATTCACATATGGGAATATCTTCTGCTTAAAGCTATGAAAATATTACATTTCTGTTTCCTTAGACTTGAAATTTGTGACTAAAATCAAGACATTTCCTCCAAAAACATAAGTAACAGTAGCCTTTTATTCAACTGTGTACCTAAATTACAAAATGGTGACATTTTGGGTTTAGCTATCCATCTATTAAGAGGCAAGAAGTTAAATTAGTCATAAAATTATACAATGTAGTCATGCCTTTTAAAATAATACATTTTTAAACTCTTTTCTGCAAGAGTAAAGGTGACAGTCAGTATTGTCAAATATAGCAATATTGATGAAAAAAGGTACTCAGTTTCAAGTTTTCAGATACGTAAAGGGGAAAATATTTCCTTAAATATGAAATACTGTATTATTATTATTTTTTTTTTTTGAGACAGAGCCTCAAGCTGTCCCCCTGGGTAGAGTGCCGTGGCATAGCTCACAGCAACCTCCAACTCCTGGGCTCAAGCGAGTCTCCTGCCTCAGCCTCCCAAGTAGCTGGGACCACAGGCGCCCGCCACAACGCCCGGCTATTTTTTGGTTGCAGCCGTCATTGTTGTTTGGTGGGTCCGGGCTGGGGATTCGAACCCGCCACCTTAGGTGTACGTGGCTGGCGCCTTAGCCGGTGAGCTATAGGCGCCGAGCTGAAATACTGTATTATGACACATGTCATAATACTCTACAGAGTGGTATTTAGTGAGAATTTGGAATCGTTCTTGTGTGAGTTCTTGGGGGATTAATTTCACGTTTTAATCAGAAATCCTTTCAGTCTGTAAATTTCAGTTGTGTAGGTTTTTAAGTAGATGGAATAGAAGTTAATATATTTTAAAAGGCTATTATTGTTTTTATAAGCCAACTCACTGTTAAGAAAATTTTGTATCATTTTGATCAAAATATTTTCAAAAACAAATTGTTTTCTTTGAACTTATTGATCATAATAACACACCTGTATTTGGCTGTAATTCAAATGCCTGGATTGGTTTGGTCAGAAGGACTTTGGTGGCTGAGTATAGTAGCTCACATCTGTAATCCTAGCAATTTGGAGGCTGAGGTGGGAGGATTGCTTGGGGCCAAGAGTTTGAAAGTAACCTGAACAAGAGAAAGACTTCATAGAAAAAATTAGTTAATTTTGATCAAAATCCTACAAAATTTTCTTAACATGCATATTAATGGCATGCCTGTAGTCCCAGGCTACTTAGGATGTGGAGGCAGGAGGATCTCTTGAACCCAAGAGTTTGAGGTTACAGTGAGCTAGGAAGATGCTTCTGCACTCTAGCCTGAGTGACACAGCAAGACCCTGTACCCTCACCCCTAAAAGGGACAACATTAGTGGCCTTGTAGTAAATTATGGCATACATATTTTTTGGTTAAGTGGTACCTGTTTAACATTGGCTTGCCGTATTCAAACTTTCCATACTTCCTGTTAAGAAATAAAACCATACCATTAATCATACTTACATATAATCTGTGTAGGGTTGGCTTGGAAAACAATTTGAAATAAATACAACCAACAATACATGTTGAAACATCTTTTTAAATCGCTGGGAATAATATGGATATGTTTATTAGTTGTAATGTTATTTCTATTAGATTTTCTATTTTATTTTCCTAAATGTGAAAGAAAAGATAAGTTAGACCATTTATTTGCACATATCAAAATGATTTTGAAGGAACTTCTATTAATGTTTTAATTTTCTAGACAAGCTGTTGAGGTCACAAGTCATGATTCAAAAGTGTTGTACAAAATTGAAGTGAGTGGAACTTTCTAGAGATTTTGCTAAACATGCATTCTGATTCATTAGGCCTGAGGTGTGGAGCAAGAGTTTTTTCTCCCCACTTCCTCCCTCTTCAAAGAGTCTGCGTTTCTAGCAAGCTTGTAGGTGATGCCACTATTCCTGACTATAGTTTCAGTAGGAGAGTTGTAGATTATCTCACATTTTGAGAAAATGATCTTGGAAAGATTTTGGAAAAAGATCTTAATAGAAAATTAAACATGTTTGCAATGATTTACCTGGATCTAATTGTTCTTAAGTTTAAAACTGTAGTAAAGGCTACCACAAATGTTAATAGTGTTTCAGATGCCAAGGAAAGTTCAGGAGCATGGCCTGCAAGAAAATGAACTGAGTTTAGAAAAATAGGTTTTAAAGGATTTCCAAGGAAAAAAACAATGGGAAGGAAGAGTGAAAAAGATCACGCCAACAGGAAAATGTCATGGCATTTTTATTGAAGAATTAGATAGGAAAACAGTCACAAGAGTCATAGAAGATAAAGCTCAGAAAGGGAACGTTGGTAGGTTACTAAATGTCTCCTCGTGGTTTTATTTATTTTTGGAATCTCTAACTTTGTCCCTTAAAAAAAGATTAACATTGACTAATTAGTTCAAAGTAAAAATTTTTTTTTTTTTTGAGACAGAGAGCCTCAAGCTGTCCCCCTAGGTAGAGTACTGTGGCATCACAGCTCACAGCAACCTCCAACTCTTGGGCTCAAGTGAGTCTCCTGCCTCCGCCTCCCAAGTAGCTGGGACTACAGGCGTCTGCCACAATGCCCGGCTATTTCCGTCATTGTTTTGGTGGGTCTGGGCTGGATTTGAACCCACCACCTTAGATGTATGTGGCTGGCGCCTTAGCCACTTGAGCCACAGGCGCTGAGCCTTAAAGTAAATTTTGAATGGTAAAAAGCAGACTAAGGAAGAAAATCATTAAAGATGGCAATTTAAAAACACCTTTTGTGGATTAAGTTCAATAGATGGGAAATACTTGTGAAGCATAGAAATGGCCGTTGTGTCCTTATTTATTTATTTTTATTTATTTTTTTGAGACAGTCTCAAGCTGTCACCCTGGGTAGAGTGCTGCCGCATCACAGCAACCTCAAACTCTTGGGCTTAAGCAATTCTCTTGCCTCAGCCTCCCAAGTACTGTAGGGAGAGTGGGGCTATTGGCACCTGCCGTGATGCCCGGCTTTTTTTTTTTTTTTGTAGTTGTTGTTTTATCTGGCCCAGGCTGGGTTCGAACCTGCCTGCCTTGTGTATAAGGCCAGTGCCCTACCCACTGAGCTACAGGCACTGCCTATATCCATATTTAAAGAGGCGCTAGATTTTCAACTCTGTAACTTTAAGTTGAAAAAGTAAAAAGTATTATAGATGAAGTATGGAAAACAAATACTCTGTTGCTTTTTTATGATAAGGTTTTTTTATTAATGGTAGCCTAGTAATACCTATTTACTACATTCTATGTACATTTAATCCACAACCCTGAAAGATGGTGATGGTGCCCTTCTTTTACATATAAAAGACTCAAATTACTGTTATTACATAACTTGGTATTTGTAGCTGGTAGCCCCTTATCTATAAAGTGGTAAAGCCAGGATTCAAACCCTGTTCTACTTGACTCCAACAGTATATTTTTAACTACAAGATTAGAAATAGACCTAATGTGAGGTTAGAATTAAAGGATGAATTTTGTATTAACTTTTAACACATTATATTTAAAATAAAGCTAACCTAATATGACTTAAAGTAAAATAATTCTGAGAGTAAGGATTGTGAAGGTATTTTTTCCTTTGTTTTATATTCATAGTTGTCATTTGTTTTGCTTTTTTCCATCATTATAAAATTTAGGTAAAAATATATTGGATTGTGGTCTCTAAGAAAGGTATTTTGTATAGGCAGGTACAGACAAGCTTCCATGGATAAAGGTGGCACTTTCCAAATGGCTTAAAGGTTAAAAATTTTCCCTGGACATATTTTACATTTTAATCTATTTTTATTTTTTAGACATTTGGTCTCACTGTGTTGCCCATGGTGGTCTCAAACTCATGGCCTCAAGCAGTCCTCCCTCCTTGGCCTCCCAAAGTGTTAGGCGTAGAGATTTGAACTATTGTGCATGGTCTTATTTTATTTTTTTAAAGGCAGGGTCTTGCTCTGTCACCCAGCCTGGAGTCCAGTGGCAAAATCATAGCTTACTACAGCCTCAAACTTGTGGGCTCAAGCAGACTTCTCACTTTAGCCTCTCTAATATCTCAGATTATAGGCATGTGCCACCATGCCTGGCTAATTTTTTCCTTTTTATTCCAATGGGGGACTTGCTATTTTGCCCAGGCTGGTCTCTTTAACTCCTGGCCTCAAGCAGTCCTTCTTCTTTGAATTCTTAGCATATTTTAACAAAACCCAAATTTACTTATCTTCATTCCTGATTTCTATTTGTAACTAGTGTTTAAACATTTAAAAATGCTGATAAGCCAGGCAGGTGGCTGATGCCTGTAGTCCCAACATTTTGGGAGGCCCAGTGAGGGGATTGCTTGAGCCTAGGATTTGAAGATTTGAAACCTGGAAAATACAGGGAGACCCATCTCAAAAAAAAAAAAAAAAAATATATATATATATATATATATGCGCGCTAGTATATTTAGCTATTCCATCATATAAGTTTTTTTTTTTTTTGAGCCAGAGTCTCACTCTGTTGCCCCAGACTAGAATGCCATGTCAGCCTAGCTACCAGCAACCTCAAACTTCAAGCAATGCTGGTCTCGAACTCCTGAGCTCA
>NW_003852404.1:2241158-2242214 GCF_000181295.1 Otolemur garnettii
CTGCTCACAGCAACCTCCAACTCCTGGGCTCAAGCGAGTCTCCTGCCTCCGCCTCCCAAGTAGCTGGGACCACAGGCGCCCACCACAACACCCAGCTATTTTTTGGTTGCAGCCATTATTGTTGTTTGGTGGGTCCGGACTGGATTCAAACCTGCCACCTTAGGTGTATGTGACTGGCGCCTTAGCCGCTTGAGCCACAGGCGCTGAGCCATTAAATCTGTTTTCAATATTTAAAGACACATCGATGTTTGATATGGTATGAGTTTCAAGTAACTGTACTCCGGCAGTGAAACAGTTCACATGAGCTTTTCTAAGTATTTATGTGATCTCTTTTTTTTTTTTTTTGAAACAGAGTCTCACTATGTCATCCTCAGTAGAGTGCTGTGGCATCACAACTCACAGCAATCTTAAACTCTTGGGCTTATGCGATTCTCTTGCTGCAGCCTCTGAAGTAGCTGGAACTACAGGTGCCTGCCACAACATCCTGGCTATATTTTCTGTTGTTGTAGTTGTTGTTTAGCAGGCCCCGGCCGGGTTCCAACCCACTAACCCCAGTGTATGTGGCCAGTGCCATAACCTAATTTTTATGTGATTGGCGTGGCCACCGAGCCTAATTTATGTGATCTTATTTGCCAGAAGACATTTGAGAAGAATGCCTAATAAGATAGGAAAACCCAAATGGAAGCTTAATCTTGGCTTGCAGTGCCGTTAAATTCTTAATTCTAATCCTATTTTTGTGTAACATGTGTTTTCCATCTTAAGGACTGCAAAAACTTATGACTATTAGTAGTTATTTCTTTTTGTTGTTTTTGTTGTTGTTGTTGCAGTTTTTGGCCAGGGCTGGGTTTGAACCGGCCACCCCTGGCATATGGGGCTGACACCTTACTCCTTGAGCCACAGGCACCATCCGCTAGTTATTTCTCCACAGTATGAATTTTCAGTATAATAATAGGAATTTCCAAAAATGTCTATTCTAAATTTTGTCATTGAGAAGTATTATAAGAGCAATTAACTTTTTTTTTTTTTTTGAGACAGAGCCTCAAGCTGTCCCCCTGG
>NW_003852404.1:2242357-2269028 GCF_000181295.1 Otolemur garnettii
CAGCCATCATTGTTGTTTGGCGGGCCCGGGCTGGATTTGAACCCGCCACCTTAGGTGTATGTGACTGGCGCCCTAGCCACTTGAGCCACAGGCGCCGAGCCAACTTTTTTTTCTTTACTGAAAGTACAGTGAGATCTGGATCAATCTGTTAATACTTAGAAAGGGATTTATCTTATTCATCATCTGTAGATAATAGATAAAAGTCAGTTACTTATGGAAAATGTTAAGTCTAGTTTATACCTAACATTGTTGATTGATACTACATCCATTCATTCATTTCATGGCCATAGAGTTTTCAGTAGTTTGGAATAAAAAATTAATAAGTCATGGTTATTGTCCTCAAGGAATTTAGAAATTATAAGAGGTAGTAGCAAATTTATTAAGAATAGTGGTAATCATCAAACCATGTGTTCCAGAAATACCATTAGAAGTTTGAAAGGTATTCTGTGCTCCTAATAAAATATTCAGGTTGTAATTATAATACATTACTAATACATATGATTTAGATTATTCCAGGAGAGCAGAAGAGTTTGTAAATGTGTATATTGTGATTTTTTTTTTCTTTTTTAGAGATAGAGTCTTACTTTATTGCCCTCAGTAGAATGCTGTTGTATCACAGGTCACAGCAACCTCTAACTCCTGGGCTTAGGCAATTTTCTTGCCTCGGCCTCCCAAGTAGCTGGGACTATAGGCGCCCGTCACAATGCCTGGCTATTTTTTTATTGTTGCAGTTTGGCTGGAGTCAGGTTCGAACCCGCCACCCTCAGTATATGGGATCGGTGCCCTGCTCACTGAGCCACAGGCGCTGCTCTATATTGTGATTTTTTTTAGCTAACTAAAATTAAGCTAATGTCTACTAGATATGATCAAATAACTTGATTTTAAGAATTTCACTTAGTTAAAATTTTATTTAATGGAAAATATAGGTTAAGTGTGCTAGGTCGCTCACACCAATAGTTCTAGCACTTTGGGATGCCAAGGCAGTAAGACTGTTTTTGCCCAGGAGTTTGAGGTTGCAGTCAGCTATGATGAACCCCACTGTACTCTAGGCCAGGTGACAGAGGGAGTCCCTGTTTTTAAAAAATGAATGAATGAATGAAGATAGGGTGGTTGAGTGTATGGCTCTGAGGGAACAAATATGAAGGTAGGTTTCTGTATATTTTTATTATTTTATTTATTACTGAAAACTTAGGGGAGAAATTCCTAGCCGTGGCTGAATTATTGAGCAGTCTTCTGAACCATGAGTTCTTTCCCTAAAGTCATGTTGCTTGATTAGAATGGAGTAGATTTAGTAAAAATAATTTTTTTCTACATTTCCTGTAACTCATAAGGTCCCCTGTGAGATTAAGCTATTTCATCTCTCATTATATCTTATAAAACTGGGTAATCCACATTTTTTATATTATAGGGTCGTTAATACACTTTCTAGGGGTGACTGCTGAGGTGATTTCCTTAGAAAAGATGGATGACAGAAGTGTTGTCTCCTAAGGATGGGTGCTTTAACTTAGTAGCTTTTTAACCTTTTCAGGTTTTCATTGTCTATTTGTTTTTTGCCCATAAACTTTTTTTTTTTAAAGATTTCTAAGACCTGTAACTGCTAGCTGGAATTTTTAGTCAACATGAGAGAACTGGGATTATGGTATTGAAGTGGTTATGGTTTCAGTCACAAACAAGCCAATACTGAGTATTTGTGGCACACTGCCGTGTTAAAGTACGTTATGTTATATTAAACTTTATATGAACCCTGTAAAATAAGTATATTTGTAGATACTAAGACATATAGATAAATTTGTTTTATATTTTGAGATAAGTTCTCACTCTGTTATCCAAGCTAGAGAGCAGTAGTGTCATCATAGCTCACAGCAACCTCCAATTCATGATCTCAAATAGTCCTTGTGCCTCAGCCTTCCAAGTAGCTGGGACTACAGGTACGTGTTACCACACTGGGCTAATTTTTAAATTTGTTGGGTGCTTTGTTGTTCAGGCTGAGTTCAAACTCCTGGCCTTGTCAAGTATTCCTCCCACTCCAGGCTCCCAAAATGCTAGGATTATAGGTGTGAGCCACTACACCCAGTATACACACAGATATTTTGGTCCAGAGCCTACCTTGTGTTAAATCCAGATGGGTCTGATACCAGAACTGACATTTTAAATACCACTCTGTACTGCTTTCTGGATTTGTTTCAGTAATTAGGAATACAAAATTAGTGAGATACGGTCATTCTTCTCAATGTGACCACTGCCCCTATAAAAGCAATTATTAGGCTACTTTGAAAAACTGAGATACTGCTAACTAGTTGGTTAGGCTGCTGTCTCCACCTCAGCGCTAAAGGAAAGGCCAACAACTGGTATAACAGAAGTAAGAGCAGAAGAAATTATTTTGTGTTGTTGAGATTTAAATTAATGATAGCTTCTGAATAGCCTAGAAACTTCCCTTTTGCAGATAATGTGCTATCAGTGTCATCTTAATTAATTGAGCAATGCCCCTCTTAAATCTAATAATTTTTCAAACTATATTTTGTACTTGAGACTTTGACACAAGTTTACTAAACATACTGTGATTTAAGGCTTTCTTTTGCCAGTTTCAAATCATCTCCTACGTAGAGTTTAAGAATTTGTTTTAAATTATGTTTAATAAAATGGAGGCAGGCTGTGCTATTTTATCTGCAGCTGTTATGATTTTACATGGAATTCAATTTTATCATCTTAATTTTTTTTTTCCAGATTGGAGTTCTTACTCTTTAAAGGTAAAAGCAGCTTTATTTCTGTAAATAATTTCTTTGTATTGTTTTGTACCTTCCATAGCTTTCTTTTATGTCTTTAAAGTGGCTACTGGAAGGTTATGAAGTATGCTGGGTGCATATATAGCTACAGCTTTGTGTAGTGTTGATTATCCTTTTTCAATTATTTCACACTTTCCAAATTATGCCCAATTGTTACCTTCTCTCTGTGTGTATATGTTTTAGAAGTGGGGTGTTACTGTTCCCACTTCACTTCATAACTCTTATGATTTGCCTAGGCTAGCATTACAAAGAAAAAGCAGAATCAGAAATTATTTTTTGATTCTTTTTTTTTAACCTTGATTTTTATGGTCTATAGTAAAATGTGTAAGCAAAGTTAAATGGCATCCTCATTTCCTGTTAACTTTGGAAGAATCTATCTCTGTCAGTATGACTGAATAAACAGCAATATCAGAATTTATTTTATTTATAAATAAATTCTGATATTGCTGACTATTTAATCTAAATAAAAGACAATCATTGTTTTAATCAAAGTATAAAACAAATTTATTTTATCTAAATAAAATATTTTAGGGGGGAGAGTGTCTCAAGCTGTCCAACTCTGGGGCTCAAGAGCTCCTCTTGCCTCTGTTTTTCTATTTTTAGAAGAGGCTGGTCTCAAACATGTGAGCTCAGGCAGTCCACCCCCTTCGGCCTCCCAGAGTGCTAGGATTATAGGTGTGAGCTACTGTGCCTGGCCCAATATCAGAGTTTAGACTTCCTTAACAACCTTGGAAGGTATTAATGAAAGCTAAACTGGCTCTAGTTGTACTTACCACCAAGACCAATGTAAGAATTTCAGAAAGATGTCTAACAAGGAGCCCTCATTTGCTTTGGGGTATCATCTAGCTGTGTTCTTTTTTTTTGGAGACAGTTTCATTTTGTTGCCTTCAGTACAGTACTGGGACATCATAGCTCACAGCAACATCAAACTCTTGAGCCTAAGCCATCCTCTTGCCTCAGTCTCCCAAGTAGCTGGGACTACTGGCACCTGCCACAATGACTGGCTATTTTTTTGAGATGGGTTCTCGCTCTTGCTCAGGCTGTTTTTGAACCCAAGAGCTCAGGGCAAATACATCCACCTCAGCCTCCCAGCACTGCTGGATTACAGGTGTGAGCCACCAGTTGCCCAGCCTTATAAGCTGTGTTCTAAGAAATTTATAATTATAGATCAGAAAACTGTGTGTGTGATCTCATAGTGTGTTAATAACAGTAATAATGTTTAGGCCATTTCAGTTGCTTTTTTCCTCCTACTCAATTGTCTTTGATCTTTTATTTTTGACACAGTTACGTAAACAAAACTCTTCTAGGTATTATTGGCTCTGTGTGTTTCTTTGCCCTGAAACACCCCCTTTCTATAGAATAAAAAAAGTCCTTCAGGGACTATTCATTGTTAGGGCCATACTGGATTTTAAATACTCCCAAATCTTCTCTCTGATTTCCCTCTAATCTCATCTGTGCCTCCAGATCACATGAAACTTGGTAATGTTGAAAAAGAGTTGCCAATATTCGTTCACTTAACAAAAGTTCCTGGCACTGTGCAGGCACGATATACAGGGGAAACATCTGGCAAAGGGAACAAAACCTTGTAGGTGTGGTCATGAAAGAATTGAGTTTTGGAAGTGCCCTTAATCCTAGAGTTTGCAGTCTTTATAGTTCTTCTGTTGGGTTTTCTGTTAACCACGTCATGCTGATTCTTCTATATCATGTTTTTTTGTTAATTTCTCTAGTCATTAATCAAGTGTCCTAAGATTTGGTTTTTAACCTTTTCTTACAGGAGAATGATTTGAAATCAAGAAAAATCCGTAGAAATAGCAGTTATACTTTATTTTTTTCTTTTCTTTTCTTTTCTTTTTTTTTTTTGGTAGAGAAAGTCTTGCTTTATTGCCCTCCGTACAGTGCTGTGGCATCACACAGCTCACAGCAACTTCCAATTCCTGGGCTTTGGCAGTTCTCTTGCCTCAGCCTCCTGAGTAACTGGGACTACGGGTGCCCAGCCTAATGCCGGGCTATTTTTTTGTTGCAGTTTGGCCGGGGCCAGGTTTGAACCTGCTACCCTCGGTATATGGGACCAGCGCCCTACTCACTGAGCCACAGGCACTGCCCCCCAAAATTAGTTTAGTAATTTTTTTTCTTTTTTACTTTAGTAATTGATCGGAGTTACAATCAGTTGATGCATTAAAAGATTCTAGGAACTTAGCAATATTTTGTAAGTGAATTATATTTCATTAATTACAAAAGCATTTATATCAGATTCTGAGTATATTAAAGAGGGCCACTTGTATGCTCAATATTCTAGGTCCTGAAAATACAGCAGTGAGTAAGACTGAGTCTCTTACCTGAGTCTCTTCCCTTATGAAGCAAATGTTCTGCTAAGGGAGACAAAATTAATTCACTTTAGTCGGCTTGATGTATCGTAAAATCCAAGACTTACAGATTAGGGAGCATTACTGTGGGCCTTAAAAGTCAATTCCTTGCCTAATCTCTCTTCCTACTCTATTTGTCCTATACTATTGTCATAATAACTAACACACAAACACCATCATTCCCAGTGTGTCATGATGTCTTACCTAAATTCTTTTTTTTTTTTTTTTTGAGACAGAACCTCAAGCTGTCCCCCTGGGCAGAGTGCCGTGGCATTCCTAAATTCTTGAAATCTGAGACCTTTTTATACTTTCCTGACATCTTTCTTTTCCTTTCAAACCTTTTATTTCCCAGTCTAGCGTCAGTTTCGCTTAAGCCTTTACTTTCAGCCTTAGGAAGATAATATTGATTTGCAAACACACACCCATACCTTTGTCTAACTTGCTTTGAGTAATCCATTGCTTCTGAGCAAATACTTCAGAGATTATTTACTTTCCCAAGACATAAGGATTGGTATGTGATATCACTGATGAAAATAAACAGCAATAGGCTCAACGCCTGTGGCTCGGCAGCTAGGGCTCCAGCCACATACACCTGAGCTTGCAGATTCGAGTCCAGCCCGGGTCCGCCAAACAACAATGACAACTGCAACCAAAAAATAGCTGGGCATTGTGGCGGGCTATAGTCCCAGCTACTTGGGAGGCGGAGGCAAGACAATCACTTAAGCCCAAGAGTTTGAGGTTGCTGTGAGCTGTGATGCCGTAGCACTCTACCAAAGGTGACATAGTAAGGCTCTGTCTCAAAAAAAAGAAAGAAAAAGAAAACAGCAGTATGTGGTCAAGCCATATACAAAATGATTTTTAGGCCCCAACTAGTGGCCTTAAAGGAAGTGAGAATTACTTAAGTGACATTTTTGACAACAAATTTGGACTGAATCTTATCATCGAGATGCTATGGATAATGAAATCTGTAAATAGAAAATCCAAAAGGATCAGAATTAGTCATATCAGAGTTTGCATTCATAAGATTTAAGGGCAAACCTAATGACTCAAAGAGAATAGTAGAAGATTCTCCCTTTTTTTTTCTTTTGCAACAGAGTCTCACTTTGTCACCCTCAGTAGAGTACTATGGCATTATAGCTCACAGCGACCTCACTCTTGGGCTCAAACAATTCTCTTGCCTCAGCCTCCTGAGTAGCTGGGATTGTAGGCGCCTGCCATAACACTGGGTTATGTTTAGAGAGGGGTTCTCACTCTTTCTCAGGCTGGTCTCAAACCTGTGAGCTCAGGCACCCTACCTGCCTCGGCCTCCCAGAGTGCTGGGATTATAGGTGTGAGCTACTGCTCCTGGCACACCTTTTTAATTATTACAGAACATTCTCATTGCTTCCCAGTTGTCAAAATCCAACATCAGAAAAGTTCACAGACCAAATGGCAGAAAAATAGCCCAGTTGGCCATTCCTGGCCTACTCCTAAAAATTCCATAGTGGATACATGTAATAGTTTCTTTTTCTAAGAGGCCTCTATTTATTAATTATTGATTGATTGGACAGAGTCTTACTATGTTCCCTAGGCTAGAGTGCCATGGTATTATCTAGCTCACAGCGACCTCAAACTGGTAACTTCAAGCGGTCCTGCCTCACCCTCCCGAGTAGCTGGGACTACAGTTGCCCACCACAATGCCTGGCTAGTTTTTCTTTTAAAAATTTTTTTTGATCTCAAACTCCTAAGCTTAAGGGATCCTCCCGCCTCAGCCTCCCAGAGCTCTAGGATTGCAGGCTTGAGCCATTATGCCCAGCCTCTTTTGTATTTTCTAAAAGCAGACATAAATATTATTGAGATCTATTTCCCTATAGCTATAGTCATCTATACTATAGGCAAAACTGTTTTAAGAGAGTTCTTAAATCATGATAAACTCTTTTAGACAAAGTCTATTAAACATCCCTCCTTATGACTTCTGTGCTTTAAGTCTCTCTTCCTGGGGAAATTAAGGTACAAAAGAAAGTCATTTTGGTATTTTGGCTTTTGATACCTGGACCCCTCTCCCCCGTCCAATCCATAGGAGTTGTTCCCATTTGCTGTGTTTCTTGTGTGTGTAATGCACGCGAGGCTAGGTGCTTTATATTATCTCTAATATCTACAATGCCGATGATTTAGTTAGTATCCCTGTTATACTAGTGGGAAAACTGAGACCCTAAGAGGTTAAGTAATAGTTGCACAGCTAGTTTGTAACTAAGCAAGAACAGATTCTGGAACTAAGAACTAACCTTTTTATTTATATATTTTTTCATTTTTATCTTTCTCTAGAAATATCTGTTTAGATTGTTGGAGCTAGAGACATTTTTCTTTTTTAGGTTAGACTTACTGTGGGTAGTATTATAAATTTAAAAGAGCCAAATGTTTAAATTAAAAAAATTTAATCTGCTATTGTGTGCTTCTATTACCCCTGATCTTAGCATTGTAGTTGAATACTTTGTTTTCTATACTTTATGATTGATACATATATATATATATTTTTTTTTCTGTGTATATACCAAAGCCTGAGCTTGAGTTTTTTTAAAGGAATAAAAGAAGTTAAATTGGTTAAAATAAGTATACCTGGGGGGATTTGATTATCCCTACCGCAAACGTAAGATTCAGTTCATTCATCATAATGCAGACATTATATAAGGGCATAGTGCCTTTCATCTCTTTTCTACTAGCAATAGTATGCATTGATGCCAGGCAGGAAAAAGAGGGCTACTACCTTATATGTATTTGGGTCAACTGCTTCTGTAAAGGGAGCACTTTGAGGAATTCATCTGAACCTGTTCTGAAAGTTAAGTGTCATTCATTAGGTAACATTGTCAGATCCTGAACTGGCAAATTCCAGTCATTCAGGGAGCTACTCAGGAGATCCCTGCTTTTGCCCTTGCAAAAATAAAAATAATAGTAATATTTGAGTGTGTACTGTTTAATTCTACTAGCTAGCATTTGTAAAGTGCTTACTGAGTGCCAAGTACTGATTAAAGTTCTTTACATGTATTTTCTTAATCTTGACACCTTCACGTTACAGGTGAGGACACTGAAGGTACAGGGAAGTTTAACATTTGGTTTTTTTTTTTTAAGTTTACATAGTTAATCAGTCACTGAATCATGATTCAGATAATAACTGGTCTGTTCAGAAGATTAAAGGTTTTTTATTTTGTCTTGATTTTTAATTTTGATGTTGTCTCTTTCTCTTCCTCCACTCCTCAACTCCTTCTACCTCATGATCTATTTTGGATTTTTTTTTCCCCCTGTTATAAACTTTAAATTTTGCTCTGCTCTGCTCTTCCCTTTTCTTCTCCTCTTCCTCTTCTCTTCTGTTCTCTTCTTTTCTTCTTCTCTTCTCTTCCTCTTCTCTTCTCTTTCTAGGGGTTTGGGTATCCTCAGCAGCAGAATACTGTAGAAACACTTTCATAAGTTTAGAAATATTATGAGACACTTAAGGATGAGTATACTGCATTGACCTATGTCTTGTTTTAGACATTTCCATTTTGAATTATGCTGTTTGGGAGGAAGGTTATTAAAGTGTTCTTTCTGCCCACTTACGATACATGTTAGATTTCCCATATTTTTTCCTGGATATCTTTCAGGAGATGGTATAGAGGTTTGGTAAGTAATACAGTTTGATTTTGTGTGTCTCAAGGATTTCCCTTATTCTGGCCATTTCTCCCCCTGGTGATTCTGTTTGCAGCATTAATTGAAAATCCTTGTGTTAATGCTACTTTTGATTGAAACAATTTAAGTGATATTGTTTAACCTAAAACAATTATGGATATTTCAGTTTTCTTTTATTTTTATAAGCATAGCATCAGTTATTTTAATTCTTTTTTTTTTTTTTTTTTTGAGACAGAGCCTCAAGCTAGCCCCTTGGGTAGAGTGCCGTGGCATCACAGCTCACAGCAACCTCCAACTCCTGGGCTCAAGCAATTCTTTTGCCTCAGCCTCTCAACTATCTGGGACCACAGGCACCCACCACAATGCCCGGCTATTTTTTGGTTGCAGCCGTCATTGTTGTTTGTTGGGCCTGGGCTGGATTCGAATCTGCAAGCTCAGGTGTATGTGGCTGGCGCCTTAGCCACTTGAACCACAGGCGCTGAGCCAGTTATTTTAATTCTTAAGGTCCAAAAAGTCTCATGTTACATTAGGACATACATAGGACTTCATTTTCTCTCTTTCTGAAATTTTATGTAGAAGACTTGAATTATTTAACTGTAAAGTGAATAGTAAATGTTAACACTTTCAGAATCAGTTCTGCTCTATCCCTAAATGTTTTCCCATTTCACCAAAACCATTATTGGATTTTTTTTTTTTTTTTTTTTTTTTAGACTGAGTCTCACTCTGTCGCCCTGGATAGAGTGCCATGGCATCCTAGTTCACAGCAACTTCAAGCTCTTGGGTTTGAGCGATCCTCCCGCCTCAGCCTCCTGAGTAGGTGGGACTATAGACATCCATTATTAATGCCCAGCTAGTTTTTTCTATTTTTTAATAGAGACAGGGTCTCACTCTTGCTCAGGTTGGTCTCAAACTCCTGAGCTCAAACAGTCAACCTGTCTGGGCCTCCCAGAGTCCTGCCTTTTTTTATTTTTTATATTTTTTAAGACAAGGTCTTCCTCTGTTGCTTGGGCTAGAGCACAGTGGTAGCTCCCTGCAACCTCAAATTCCTAGTCTCAAGCTATCCTTTTCCCTGAGCCTCCAGAGTAGCTAGGAGTACAGGTATGTGCTACCATGCTTGCTAGACCAATTTTTTTTTTTTTTTTGAGACAGAATCTCAATCCATCACCCTGGGTAGAGTGCAGTAGCATCATAGCTCACAGCAACTTCAAACTCTTGGGCTTAAGCAATTCTTTTGCCTCAGCCTCTCAACTAGCTGGGACTACAGGCGCCTGCCACAATGCCTGGCTATTTTTTGGTGGTGGTAGTTGTTGTTTGGCAGGCCTGGGCTGGATTTGAACCTGCCAGCTCAGGTGTATGTGGCTGGCACCCTAACTGCTTGAGCTACAGGTGCCAAGCCAATTTTTTAATTTGTTTCATACAGAAAAGATCTCACTATGTTGCTCAGGCTGACTTTGAACTCCTGGCCTCAGGTGATCCTCCTGCCTTAGTCTCCCAAAGTGCTGGGTTTATAGGGGTGAGTCACAATGTCCACCATGTCTGGTTTTTTTTTTTTTTAAGTGAGCTCCTCCCAGATTATATAACAGTAGTTGGCAAAGTTCATGCAAATGTCCCAATTTTCTAACTTTGCTTTAGCATTTTGTAATATTTATTTATTTATATATTTTGTTGCCTTTGGTGGAGTATGGTGGCATCACAGCTGACAGCAACCTGAAACTCTTGGGCTCAGGAGATCCTCTTTCCTCAGTTTTTCATTTTTAGTAGAAGCAGAGTCTCGCTTTTGCTCAGGCTGGTCTCAAACTTGTGAGCTCAAGCTCGATCTACCTGCCTTAGCCTCCTAAAGTGCTAGGATTATAGGTGTGAACCACAGTGCCTGGCCAACTTTAGCTTTTTTTGTTTTTGAGACAGAGTCTCACTACTCAGTAGAGTGCTATGGCGTCACAGCTCAGAGCAATCTCAAACTTGGGCTTAAATGATTCTCTTGCCTCAGCCTCCCAAGTAGCGGGGAGCATTTTTTTTTTTTTTTAAGATACCTAAAAGCTGTGATTAACAAAGCTGTATATGATAGGATTAGAGTATATAGGTTATTATTTCTGTGAAAGAGGGAGTGATCAATAACTGGTTTGCCAATGATGGAAAGATAATGTTGACATTTTTTTCTTTAAAGTTTGGGTTAGAAATTTATATTCTTTGGCCCACGAAATTGCAGCAGCTCCTGTGCTCCCGTATTTCTACCTAATAAAGAGAAGGTGAAATTACACTTTTGGAGATAACCTCCATTCACTTTGTCCCTGACAGTCTGCTAATGACCATGACCAAAGTTCACCTTTAAGACCAAGGGCAAGGAGAAAGGAAGGAGAGTGTTAACCAGATAAGCTTTGCATCCCCTTTGAGTTGACCTTTGTGAGATCATTTATATGAAAAGTGCTTTTAATGCACATCTGCCTCTAGTTTCTCACTGATACTATTCCTTAATTTCCAGAAGTTTGGTGCAGTGTTTTTTCAAAGAAATTGAGAAGAATGCCTGACTAATGCTAGAGGAAAATTATAGGAAATATTGGGAAAATATTTTCTCAAATTAAAAAAAAAAAAAACAAAGCAAAAATTTGTGGGGAATAGGGTGAGGGTCAACATTAGGGAGGTTAGGAGAGGATGTAAGTATTAAGTAATTTGTGGTCTGATGCTTTCTTGCTTGTTAACTAACATGAAATGAGTGTTTCATTCCTTAAGCGTGCAGTCGGGGAAGAAAGGGAAGCCATCCTGGAGATACACATTTTCAGCAGCAGCTTATCTGTATCCAAGTAGCAGAAGCGGCTCTAACAGCACTGGTATCCTTCAGTTCAAGAAAGAGCAGAAGCATCTCAAAAGGATGAATCTCCCTGAATTCAGAGTGTGGTCACCTTCACCCTCATTAGGCAGCAGTTAGGATAAGGCTTCATGAAGAGCTTTTTGGTGGCTTTTGATTGTTGGGAAAGTATATGTAGAAAAAAATGGAAATTATAGTTGAAACTTTTCTTCTGGCTCCTTTTTCTCCTGATTCAATTACCATTTCACAACTAACTAATAATGTCAACCGATACTTGATTATAATCTTCTAAAATGTATTCATGAACTAAGACAGAAATTGCCTTTTTTTTTTTTAGCGTACAGTTTACATTTGACCTTTTGCTTACTATGTCCAGAGCTTCCCCAAATTGGGAGAGATTGCCTATTTAAAGTCAGTGGCTGTGTTGCCTCAGCTATAAGTTCAATTTTGCTATCACCCTTGGCCCTGAATTGAGATGTGAGTCAAGAAAACCAAATGGAAGTGGCAGGACAAAGCCAGCAGCTCTACTCAAACAAAACATGTATTATATGAGAATGGTTTTGTTTTTTTTTCCAAAAGACTTGTTACTGAACATACTGCAGCACTACTGCAGCACTGAATTTTGGGGTTAAATAAAACCATAATGTTACCCATGTTTCAAATTAATGTTTTAAAGTATCATACAAACACTTTAAAATGTAGCTGGATTTGTTGTAGGCCAGAAAAGTATTGCCATAGGAGTATGAATGAAGTGGTTCTTGATTATTCACACAATTAGAGAAGAACTCAAATATGAATAGCTCAAAGTGTAATTTAACTTTTTTCATGATCTTTCCTGTCTGAAAAGTAATTTATCTTGAAGTGTAAGTTTATATGCATTTTTATATGTGAGAAAGCTGATATCCTTGGAATATATTTCAAGTTAAGGGTAAAAATACCTGTGAAAACGTAGTGCTGGGACATCTTTTTTTCCTGTGTCCAACAGTGAGCTTCTTAAAAGCCAGGCATGAAGAGAAACCAAAAATAATTCTCGTCAGATTAATTATCTTTAATCCAGGCACAGGTAGAATGACATTTTTCAAAGATTTTCCCTCCTTTTTAAGGCTAGGTGCAGTTATGTCAATGAAGCTATAATCAAGTGTATTAGATAGGAATTGTAAACACCCAACAGAAGTATTTAGTAGTAGAGGTGTTAGCACTGACCTTGAGAGTAAAATTTACCATGAAAATTCATAAAATGAGACTGAAGAATGATCATTTTCAAAAAATAAACCTTGCAACTTAAGAATTAATGTTGGCTGTTAATAAAATACTACAAACCAGCGTATCTAAGAGCAGACATCTGTAGTTGCCAACTCTCAAGTCTCTTAGTTTAACAAACCTAATCCAGGGTGCATCTCAATCCTGCCTTTTTTTTTTTTGGCCTTGCTTCCAGATTTTGATTTTAACCCAAGCGCTCTACAGCACTGGCTAGGTTTGAGCAATGTATTTTTGCTTTGAAAGGAAACTTAACTTGTGCATTTGGTTTTCCCCTTTGAATGCTTCTTTTTAAGTGCAAACTAAGAAGAAATAAGCCCAGCATTCACATAGCTTTTTCTCAAACTCCATTTTACTTAAGTCTCAGTTTTTTCTCAGGTCATCCTGAATATGATTTCTTTTTTAATTTTAATTTTGCTTTGTGTTTCTTTATAAAGTAAAGAGTAGGTGACATGAGTTTCTCTTGCCTTTTGCTATTACCATCTGGCATCAGGAGCAGTGGTTGCTGTGCAGTTTTCTTGTGTGTGTGTGTCTGTGTGTGATAGGGTCTCTGTTGAGTACAGTGGCATCGTCATAGCTCACTGCAACCTCAAACTCCTGGGGTCAGGCAATCTTCTTGCCTCAGTTTCCCCATTAGTTAGGGTTATATGCATGCATCACCACATCTGACTCTTATGTTATCATTTTATTTTAGCTGAGATTAGATTCCTTACACTTCTGAGTGCCAGCATGAAAATAGACAGTTGTGAGCCAGGAGTGGTGATGCATACCTGTAGTCCCACATACTTGAGAAGCTGAGACAGGAGGATCACTTGGGCCCAGGAGTTCCAAGTTGCAGTGAGCTGTGATTGCACCTGTACTCCAGCCTGGGCAACATAGCAAGATGTCATCTCTTTAAAAGAAAGAAAATACACAGAAGCAGTAGAAAGGAAGAAGGATACTTGGGTACTTTGACCATACTTTAAATAACAGGCATTTTTAGGGTTTTCTTTTTTTTTTTTTTTTTAAATAAAACTCAGAATTAGTTTTTATTGCTTCTAGTTTTTATGTTTGTCTGTAAGTTGTCCTTAGTATTCTTCCCTAGTCCCTAAAGGTAGTTTTCTATGCTAACTCTTGTTTTGCCTTCTAGCTGCTAAGATAGATAATGATTATTGCAAAGTGCACATTTTAAAATGGTCTCCAGTGTGGATTGCCTCTGAGCTGCTGATGGAATGAATACATTGAGAAGGAATGTGTCATTTGGAATCCAGGATCATTCAGCAAGGATAACTGCCTGATTATATGGTCAGAATGCTCAAACTCTTACTGCATACTGATGGCTTTCTCGTCCATTTCCCCCCCCCCCAAAAGCAAGTTTTGTCAGCCTCAGAGTTTCCCCGCATCTAGCTACTCATTTCCATTCCCAAAGTAGTGACCTACTTCTGTCATCTGAGTGTCAAATGGAGGTGAAGTGTCAGTGAGTACAGCAAACCTGTTTAATGATTTATGGGAGCAAATAAAAAGAATTTTATTTGCTAACTACTTGAAGTATAGAAGTGGTATAAGTTTTGGTTTTCGATTTTGTGAAGTATAAAGACCAGATGAAGTATTCAATATTTTTTTCTCCTCTCATTAAGTAAATCTTAATGCTAATTTCCTATAACTATGAAAGCAATCGAATGGAATAACCCTCATCTTTTAAATGTAAAGCTTGTACTACCTAGAATCAGATAAGCTTAACTTCCTTTTTCCTATAGTTTTTAAATACAATATTCAATTCAAATATAATTAGCAAAATAGAAAATCAGAACAATCTGCTAGTGTTCCTGGTTCTGTTTGTTTTTTCTTCACACATTTGTAGTGCAAAACAAATCAAGGATGAAGACTTACAGTAAATTGATCAATTTGGTCTTCATGGAGCTTACATCTTTTTTCACTTAGCACTTATTAAAGGAACATACAAAATTTTAGGCAGTAGCAAACAAACTCCTTTAGGTAGTGTAAGAGCTGATTTTCATTAAGGAACAGAACTTGTAATTCATTTCCACATACTTAAAGATATGACTCATCCCAGTTAAAGTTGTGAGACTCAAAACTACACCCGAATCACTTAATTTTATGTCCTTCCCTGTTTACTGTGTCTGACCTTCAAGATTTCGTGACTGATGCTGAAATGGAAGCCAGCCAATGCAGAAATTTGGGGGAAATGAAATCTGAAGAATGCAAGGGGAAGTAGGAATTCATTTCTAGCATTTCCAAACCTGCGTTGTGTCTGCTCCACCACAGTCAGAGGAAAAGAACTGATTGCATGGAAATTACCGACTGTCCCTTACATCAGTCTTTAATGTTTTTAGGAAATATACTGAAAAGGTAAGTGAGATGTCTGTTTTGAAGAAACACTCTGTTAGATATTTTAAAGCCAGTTTCATAGTAGTAAGATAGGCAACTTCTTTATTCCTAGCTTCAGAAAGTCTTGACCCCATTTGTTAAGATTTCTCAGTATTGTGGGGAAAGTGGCGGTTGCAGCCAACATGGAGCTTTTCCTGCATATCTCAGCACTTAAGACAGAAATTGCATACAAAGTGCTGATTTTTGTGGTCCTGTTGTGCTCAATTCCTTTTAAAATTTTTTTTTTCAGTTGAGCTCTTTTCTCACTATATAGAAAATTTTAATGCTTCAACGTTCTTAAGCACTACATTTGCGTTAGCTGTAATCAAGGAAGTAAAATTACAAGTTTTTAATGGTATTTGTTAATACCCCCCCCATAATAGTTTCCTATAATTAATTCAAAAGTTTTTAGAAATGTTTTTCCGCATTTATTACACACCTATGTAATAGGCATAGTGCCAGGCCCTTGAATATAGAAATAGACTAGCATACAGTTCATGTCTTCAAGGAGTTCGTTTTATTGATATGATACAGGTGGAATTGTAATTTAGGGAATCAAAATAAGATGATGCTAATTCCATTTCCTATCAATAATCTACTCTAATAACTAGAATGCTTGTCTGAATGACGTTCTATAAGAAGAACCTCTGTATGTGCACGTGCAGTTGCATGTGTGTAAAAGTAACATGTATTAAATGCTTTGTATGTGCCAGGTGCTGTTCTAAATTACATATATGTATATATATGTTTAATCCTTACAACTATAATGTGAGGTAGGTTATATATTAAAGCCCATTTTCTTTCTTTCTTTTTTTTTTTTTTTTTTTGCAGTTTTTGGCCAGGGCTGGGTCTGAACCTGCCACCTCCGGCATATGCAGCCGGTGCCCTACTCCTTTGAGCTACAGGCACCGCCTTAAAGCCCATTTTCTAGGGTGGAAAAGTTATCTAACTTGGTCTAAGCTTGAATAACTGACTCTAGGACCCTATTTTGAAAACTCTACACTGTTAATTTGGATATAATACTTTACATACAGTACCTGGCTATAAATACCTATAAAACATTCCACATTCTTCATAAAATTTGTCTAGTTTACAAAAAGGGGAGTACCAATAGCCTAGAAAGACTGCAATAGTAGTTAACACGCTTTTTCTGATACTGACACACTGTCACTACACTAAGGAGGCAATTCTCTATTCAGTATCTGATTCAAGACAGTCATTTTCCATAATAACCTTTTCCCTTCAATTCACAAAATTTAAAGAATAGGAACAGACAGAGAGCTTAGCACAGTTACATTTTACAGTTTAGTACCTTGTCCCTCGGGTCCAGCCGCTTTCTTATTGGAATGTGAATGTTTTCTTTAGTAGCTAAATCATGAGAAAATATGACTGCTGAGACTTTTTATAGGATTCTTTAAAAAAAAAAAAAACGAGTTTGTGTAGAAGTAAAGAGAAATGTTCTGAGAAACCCAGGTAGGTAATTCCCTTCCTATTGAATGCATAGTTTATTTGAAACTTCTGCACGTCTGTCCCTTGTTGTTTATACCTCTGTAAATCTGATTTTACCTTTAATAAACTTTGCTGAAGTGAGTGGTTTTTTGGTCTCATTTCCCATTACATTCTGTATCTTTGTTCACTTTACGTATGCTATTGCCACCCCATTCACAATTTGTGATTTAATTAAAGTGAGAGCATCTCTTATATACCCAGTACTGTTGAGTGTTAAAAAATAAAATACTGGCCCATAGCACAGTGGTTATGGCGCCAGCCACATGCACCGAGGCTGGCAGGTTGGAGCCTGGCCCAGGCCAGCTATACAACAGTGACAACTACAACAACGAAAATAGCCAGGCATTGTAGTGGGCGCCTATAGTCCCAGCTACTTGGGAGGCTGAGGCAAGAGAATCGCTTAAGTCTGAGGTTCCTGTGAGCTGTGACACTATGGAGCTCTACCAAGGGCAACATAATGAGACTCTGTCTCAAAAAAATTAAAATAAAATACATATGTCTAGTCTGTGCTCTTAGCTCAATACAGGTTCCACACAGCATTAAAACTTAACAGATTTTTACAGAAAAAATCAAGTCGTAAAATCAATATGAGTTTATATATCTCAAGCAATTGTAGGAGAAAAATCTGTCCCAGTGAAATCAAATTAATCTGTGATTACTGAAATTAACCAAAGGAACAATTTTGGTCATATTTCTTTTAGATCACAGCTCTTCAAACTTCAGTGTGTATGTAAATCACTAGGAATCTTTTTAAAAAGCAGATTGTAATTCAGTAGGTCTGGGGTTAGTCAGAAAATTTGAATTCATCTTTAAAATAACAGTATGATTGAGGGTTGATGCCCATAGCTCAGTGGTTGGGGCACCGGCCATGTACAAAGGGGCTGATGGGTTCGGGCTGGCCTGGCCCTGCTAAAAACAATGACAACTACAACAAAAAAAATAACTGGGCGTTGTGGCGGGCACTTTTAGTCCCAGCTACTTGGGAGCCAAGGCAAGAGAATTGCTTAAGCTCAGGAGTTTGAGGTTGCTGTGCGCTGTGATGCCACGGCACCCCAGGGCAATAAAGTTAGACTCTGTCCCCCCCCCCAAAAATAAATAACAGTTTGATTGAAATATCACTCCATAAAATTCACTCCTTAGAACTGTACAAACAGGTGGTTGTTAGTATTCAAAGTTGTGCAACTATCACTACATTCTTAATTTCGGCACATTTTATCATGCTGAAAAAGAAATCCTCTGCCTGTCACTCCACATCTTCCTCTTTATCCTCAGCATCTGGCAGCCACTAATCTGCTTTTTGTCTTTTTGATTTACCTATTCTGTACATCTCATATAAATGGATTCATCCTTTATACGGACTTTTGTAACTGGCTTCTTTCACTTCAGTTTTCAGGGTTCATCCATGTTATAGCATATACCTGTACTTCATTCCTTTTTCTAATACTCCATCGTATGGATATATCATTTTCTTTGATGGATATATTCATGGACATTTGAGTTGTTTCCACTTTTTGGTTATGAATAATGCAACCATGAACATTTGTGTACAAGATTTTGTATAATGTACGTTCTCATTTCTGTTGGGAATATACCTAGGTTTGGAACTGTTGGGTTATACTAAACTTGAACCTTTTGAAGAACTGGGAAACTTTTCTAAAGTTGCTATACCATTTGAGTGTCTGCATTTCTGACAAGTACACAGCATAGCAGGATCTAGACTACAATTTTTTAATTGAGACAGAGTCTAATTTTGTCAACAACCTCGGTAGAGTGCCATGGTGTCACATTGCACAGCAACCTCAAACTCTTGGGCTCAGGCGATTCTCTTGCCTCAGTCTCCCGAGTAGCTGGGACTATGGGTGCCTACCACAACACCCAGCTGTTTTTTTTTGTTGTTGTTGTTTAGCAGGCCCCAACCAGGTTCTAACCCACCAGCCCTGGAGCTTGTGTCTGGCCCCTTAACCACTGAGTTATGGGCGCCCCCTACACTACACTTTTGCACTTATAAAGAAAACAGAAACGTGAACTTTTTTTTTTTTTTTTTTTTAAAGACAGGGTCTCAGTATGTTGCTCTTGGTAGAGTGCTGTGACATCACAGCTCACAGCAACCTCAAACTCTTGGGCTTACCTCAGTCTCCCAGGTAGCTAGGACCCGCCACCCTCAGTGCATGTGGTTGGCGCCGTAACCATTGTGCTATGGGTGCTGAGCCCAGAAACATGAACTTTAACTTTAGAGTTTAGCTGGCAAAGTGTGGCCAGTAGCAAAGAAGATGGGGTTTTGACTTTCACAAGTCCAAGTCCTTGGCGCCTCAAACTAGTGCACCTGGATGCATCCTTATAGCCTTTGAACTTCTTATGTAAATTGATACATCTGCTAATCTAAAAGGAAAGAATATTCATTCGTGGTTGAAAGAGGCAGCTCTAAGTTGAGAATGCCCATATTCTCAATATTTTAATCCTTTGTAGTTGCCTTCAGATAATGAAGGGTATACTGCTGGAAGGGTATACAAGTATGCAAATGATCTAATATGTTGTAGTGAATGTTAGACCGAAGGAGGACAGATTCAAGGAAGACATCCAAGAGACTGGGACTTCTGAATGCAGTTCTTTTATTCATCCAACCAAGGTTTGACTTTTTTTTTTTTTTTTTTGAGACAGAGTCTCACTATATAGCCCTGGGTAGAGTTCTATGGCATCACAGCTTACAGCAGCCTCCAAATCTTGAGCTTTAGCAATTCTCTTGCCTTAGCCTCCCAAGTAGCTGGGACTACACAACAACCAGCTATTTTTTGGTTGTGGTTGTCATTGTTGTCTGATAGGCCTGGGCTGGATTTGAACCCACCAGCTCTGGTGTATGTGGCCAGCACCCTAGCCACTGAACTACAGGCTCTGAGCCTAAGTTTTGACTTACGAATGTGGGAGATGCAGATTCTGTTCAGATGAGGTAGGTGACAGTGGGGTTAGGAGGTGGTCGAAACGACTTCTTGGAGGTGATACTTGAAATAGCCAGGATTTTAGTTACAGAGAGGTATATGAGAAGGGTGTATTCTAAGATGATGGAAGAGAAATAACTAAAATACGGAGGTCACAAATGGCATGACACATACTGGCTGTCTTTACTGAATAGCTACCATTCCCAGGTGCTATACCAAGCCCTGGGCATATAAAAAGGAACAAAACATGGTCCTTGCCCTCGTAATTAGCAGTCAAGCCAAGAGATTCGGAGTGTAATACAGGGTGAACTATGTAAAAAGGCATAAGGAAGTACAGTTTTTAGAAAGTCTGATTCTCTTGACTAGTGGTTGGCTCTGTTTGGCTTGTCTCAGTGGTGCCTGAAATGGAAGGAGTAGGAAGTAGAGATGTAAAGGTAAATTGAGATGTTATTTCCTGCCTTCTACTTTGGGAGAAATCTCTAAGCATATAATAAGGAGAAGGGGATCACAGAAATCTGGAGTTTGGTGTTTTTTCCTTCTTTTTGCACCTGTGTGATTTTTTTTTTTTTTAAAGAGACAGAGTCTCTCACTTTATCGCCCTCAGTAGAGTGCTGTGACATCACAACTCACAGCAACCTCCAACTCCTGGGCTTAGGCGATTCTCTTGCCTCAGCCTCTCAAGTAGCTGGGACTACAGGCGCCCGCCACAATGCCCGGCTATTTTTTTGTTGTTGTCGCAGTTTGGCCAGGGCCGGGTTCAAACCCACCGCCCTTGGTATATGGGGCCAGTGCTCTACCCACTGAGCCACGGTGCAGCCCACCTGTGTGATTTTCATTTATGATCATCAGTGAGGATGCTTGGTCTGGTCCTCAGTTTTGAAAAAAAAAAAAAAAGAATTACCTAGTAAACTCTAGGGCCCAACTTCTACAGTTGGAAATTGTCAGCTGTTTTTCAAAGACTTATGTATGAGATACTCTTCAAAATAACTTTCACCTTTGGGGTGCTGTTCACAGCCAAGAGGCCTTAATTCTTCCCCTACCCTAGTAGATAAGATTGCAGGACAAAATTTCCGTGAATTATATTGCACAGGTTTTTTACACTTTTCAGTAATTTTTTGTGTATTATCCATTGCTGCAGGAGAAATTTCCCCCAGAATTTAGCAGCTTGACACAAACATTTATCATCCCATACAGTTACTCTGGGTGAAGGATCCCAGTGTGGCTGAGCACTCTGAGTGGTTCTGGCTCATAGTCTTTCAGTGGGTTGCAGTCATCTAAATGCTTGACTGGGGTTGGAGGATTTGCTTCAAAGATAGATCACTTAGATGCATGGCAGTTACCATTGGTGGTTAATAGAAAACCTCAGTTCCTAGCCAAGTGGATCTCTTTATAGACAGTATTCTCATGCCATGCAGCTAGCTTCCCCCCATTATTCACTTGCTCGGGAATCTAGCAAGGTCCCATTTCTACAGTGTCTCACTGATGACAACTATTCACTGGGGGAAATGGCTGCATAGGGATAGAATACGAGGAGGTGAGAATCACTGGGGCCATCTTGAGTGCTGGCTGCTGAAACTGGATGAATTTGAGGCTTTTTACTACCCATTGCACCAAGTTTATAAAGCTGACCCTTGATGTGCAAACTTAGTGCCTATTTATGATTCCTGATGTACTTCATGGTCATTTCTCCAAAAATCTTTTGATTCAAATGTAAATTATTCAGTATGTGCATAGCATTTTTGAACAATTGAGGGGGCAGACATATTTCTAAAAGGCAGGTTAATACCAAGGTGGATTCTAGTGTATTTTAGCATATAAGGTGCTTGACAAATACTTGCTCACCGAAAGCCAGTATGCATACCTATAATCCCAGCTACTCAGGAGGCTGAGGCAGGAGGAGGATCCCTTGAGTCTAGGAGTTGGAGAGTGTGGTGTGGAATGATGATGCCTGTGAATAGTCACTGCACTCTAACCTAGGCAAAATAGTGAGACTAACAGAATTCTCTTACATACCTCTTTTGCAATTATTTGATAAAGGCAGGAATTAGGTATTGATTTAGAGATGAGTCTGGCATCCTCATCAGGTTTCTAGTTAGATTATCTGGTAGAAGTATTCACTGAAATAAGGAATGCACGAGTAGGTCTGGGCTCAGAGGTGGCTAAAGAATTGAGCACAATTAGTTTGACATGTTTGGATATATTGGAAACTTGAATTTGGAAATCTGTTCATCTCCATATAGTCTGAAGCTCAAGTGAAAGGTTAAGGATACACGCATGTATAACACTCTATGAACATTAAAGCAGCCCTAAATCCACAGGAGAGAAAGTTCAAGGAGGGAAATGGTCACCATTACCAAATAGAGTAAGAAAGATGATTGAGATGCATCCACAGTAATTGGCAATATGATGGACCTTTCCAAGCAATTTCAGAGGAACAGTCGTGGGGATAGCAGGTTGCTAGTGAATTGGAGAATAAGTGGGATAGTGAGGACTACTGGTGAGAAGCTTGCTGAGGCTGGGCACTGTTGCTCCAGCTTGCCTTGGAAAGATAAGGCAGGAGGATCACTCGAAGCCGGGAGTTGGAGACCAGTCGGGGCAATGTAGTGAGACCCTCATCTGTGCAAAACAACCTTTTTGAGAAAGGAAAGGGGGGAGAGGAAATGGGTAAAACTACAAGGGAATGGAGGGAGGAGCCTTTTTTCTTTTTTTAAAAGTTGGGAGGGCCAATTGAGACTAGAAAGATTGAAAATAGGGGATGATGACAGCTGAACCAAGACTCAAGAGAATGAGATGGAAAGTCTTGATGAAGCCATTCTTGGACAAGAAAACATGACATCATCTGAGACTGGAGGTAAGAAACTATATAAGTTTCAAAGAGAAAAGAGGTTTGGAAGATTTTGAGACTTGTTTGCTTTAAATATTGAATTTTTCAGGAATTAACAATTTCTTGAGCGGCGCCTGTGGCTCAGTGAGTAGGGCACTGGCCCCACATACCAAGGGTGGCAGGTTCAAACCTGGCCCCAGCCTAACTGCAACAAAGAATAGCTGGGCATTGTTGTGGGCACCTGTGGTCCCAGCTACTCAAGGCTGAGGCAAGAGAATCACCTAAGCCCAGGAGTTGCAGGTTGCTGTGAGCTGTGACGCCACAGCACTCTACTGAGGATCACGACAAAGTGCGATTCTCTCTAAAAAAACATTTTTTTTCTTAAAAGTCCTGAAGAGGGGAGGCACCTGTGGTTCAGTGGGTAGGGTGCTGACCCCATATGCCAAGGGTAGCGGGTTCAAACCCGGCCTCAGCCAAACTGCAACAAAAAAATAGCCAGGCATTGTGGTGGACACCTGTGGTTCTAGCTACTTGGGAGGCTGAGGCAAGAGAATCACCTAAGCCCAGGAGTTGGAGGTTGCTATGAGCTGTGTGATGCCATGGCACTCTACTGAGAGCAACAAAGTGAGACTATCTCTGCAAAGAAAAAGAAAGTCCAAAAGACGCATACACTATCTCAGGTTCATATCTCGGGTGTCAGAAAGTTCTGTTCTAGTTCAGACTAAATACCTACATGCTTGTGACACTAACTTAGTTGTGAGACCTTGGACACACCCTTTAGTCTCTCTGGACCTCAGTGTTGTCATTTTAAGAAACTGCACTGGGGCTCGGCGCCTATAGCTCAACCGGCTAAGGCGCCGGCCACGTACACCTAAGGTGGTGGGTTCGAATCCCCAGCCCGGACCCGCCAAACAACAATGACGGCTGCAACCAAAAAATAGCCGGGTGTTGTGGCAGGCGCCTGTGGTCCCAGCTACTTGGGAGGCGGAGGCAGGAGACTCGCTTGAGCCCAGGAGTTGGAGGTTGCTGTGAGCTGTGAAAGGCCATGGCACTCTGCCCAGGGGGACAGCTTGAGGCTCTGTCTCAAAAAAAAAAAAAGAAACTGCACTGGGTATTCTTTGAGGTTCTTTATCTTACTGTGACTAATTCATCAAAATCACATTTCTCAATGAATGTGCTATTAGCATTGCATTCAGTTTGGCTTACTATCTTACTACTTTAAAATATGTATTAATAACATTAAATTATTTCTTAGTATCAGGTGTGCTCAAATATACATGCACTTTGAAAAATAATTATTTTTGAGACAGAGTCTCACTATGTTGCCCTCCTAGTGCTGTGGCATCACAGCTAATAACAACTTCAAACTCTTGGGATTAAGCAATTCTATTGCCTCAGCCTCCCAAGTAGCTGGGACTACAGGCTCCTGCCACCATATGGGGCTATTTTTTGCTGTTGTTGCATTTGTCATTGTTTACCAGACCTACCAGTGTTCAAACCCTCCTGCCTCAGTGTATGTGGCCGGCACCCTAACTACAGCTACAGGCACCAAGCCTGAAAAATAATTTCAATGAACATGAATTTCAGCTCTGCTGTATGATTAGGCAAATCATTTAACCTATCTGAGCCTTTGAGGTCTCCTCTGTAAAATATGAAAGATCTGATAATACTTATTTAATCTTCACAACAGTCCTATTATGTATTGTAAACTAAAAGTAAAACCCTAAGCACCCCACTGTCTGACTAGACCCCCTCTTGGTCAAGGGACCCCAGAAGTTCCCTGAGTTCCAGGCCATGCCAAGAGAGAAGTTGGACACACTTCGTTATATTCCCTCTTTTTTGGAGTTCAGACACCACAACTGACTAGGATTAATGTTAAAATAGAGATCATAAAATTGCTAAAATAGACTTTGTAGCAGTAAGATAACAAATTATAAGTAAGTTGTAAGGCCCAGCCAGGTAAGGGTTAACTCATGCCTTATAATCCATAAAATCTAGCAGAAATAGGTCCTTTTTAGCCAGCATATTATCACATGACAGATAACAGACCCCCCCCCTTAATTTAGTAATTCATTCCTACTAAGTCCAAGATTTTAGGTAAAGCTTAATTCTCTTAAGTAATTGCCAGTTTTAAAAACCTATAAATCCAGGCAGCACCTGTGGCTCAAAGGAGTAGGGCTCTAGCCCCATATGTCAGAGGTGGTGGGTTCAAACCCAGCCCTGGCCAAAAACTGCAAAAAAATTATAAAGATTATTTTAAAAAACCTATAAATCCACCTGTCATTTGTAAGCCCATACCTGAAATTAATTCCACCTTTTCAGGCTAAACCATGTATTGATGTATATCCATGTATTGATTTATGATTTTACCTGCAATTCCTGGTACCTTGAAATGTATAAAACCAAGTTGTAATCTGACCACTTTGGGACCACTCAAATCTTTGTTGTTAATCCCTGGCCCACAGTCACTTGTATTGGCTCAGAATAAATCTCTTCAAATTATTGTTATTTTTTAAAATTTGAGACAGAGTCTTACTTGGTCACCCTTGGTAGAGTGCCATGGTGTCACAGCTCGTAGCAACCTCAAACTTTTGGGCTCAAGTGATTCTCTTATCTTAGCCTCCCAAGTAGCTAGGACTATAGGTGCCCACCATAACGCCCAGCTATTTTTAGAGACAAGGTCTCGCTCTGCCTCAGGCTGGTCTTGAACTCATGAGCTCAGGCAATCCACCTGCCTCGGCCTCCGGAGTACTGAGATTATGGGTGTGAACCACCACACCCGCCCTTTCTGCAAATTATTTTACAAAAATTTTTTCACTCACAATATGTGTTGGAAACACTATAAAAATTCGATAATTAGTAGGTCTTGAAATCCTGTATTCAGTACATTGATAATAGCCAGATGTGTTCAGGAATTAAGAAATTTCTAGATTTGGCTTGGCACCTGTGCTCAGCGCCTAAGGCTCCATCCTAATACACTGGAGCTGGTGGGTTTGAATCTAGCCCCGGCCTGCCAAACAATAATGATAACTACCTCTAAAAAATAACTGGGCGTTGTAGCAGGTGCCTGTAGTCCCAGCCACTTGGGAGGCTGAGGCAAGAGAATTGCTTAAGCCCAGGAGTTGGGAGGTTGCTGTGAGCTGTGATGCCACAACCCTCTACCGAGGGAGGCGTAGTGAAACTCTATCTCAAAAAAAAAATTTTTTTTTCTAGATTTTAGAAAACTATTCTAGGGCATAGATACATTGCATGTTGTATTATCCCTCAGGAGGGTCTATAGCAACATCCATAGTCAAGCACATTAATATTTCTGCAGGGAAATATATATATATATTTTAATTAGTGCTGTGTACAATAATGCAATCATGGTCTACAGGAAATACAGTAATAAAAACTACAAGTAGCTTAATGTCCAGGTTTTGCTTCCAAATGAATTCATTCAATTGGTGGGCTTGATGGCTCTTGCCTGTAATCCTAGCACTTTGTGAGGCCAAGGCAGAAGGATTGCTTGAGGCTAGGAGTTTGAGACCAGCCCAAGTAATAGAGTGAGACCTCTGTCTCTGCAAAAAAAAAAAAAAAAAATAGAAAAATTGGCTGTTTTGGATGGCACATGCCTGTGGTCCCAGCTCCTTGGGAGGCTGAGCAGGAAGTTTGCTTGAGCCTAGAAGTTTGAGCTTACAGTGAAGTATCCATTGCAATCTAGCCCAGGCAACAGAAAAAGACCCTGTCTCCAAAAGAGAAAATGAATTTTGTACCAAACATGGAAAATTCCTTTTGGTTTTCAGAACTTTTTGGAATTGCAAGTAAGGGATTATGGATCTGTAGTAATCCACATGCATTTGTTAAGCCCTGCTCTGTGGACAGCTCCCTTTAGTACTACGAGTATTACAAACAAGAGAATTTTAGCCTTGGCTTCTGCCCTCCTCTGTGCTGTTTGGACCATTTATTAAGAACTTCTTTTCTAGCTGTGAGGATAAAAAGGTTTCATGAGGCATAGAAGGAAGAGCATAGGGAACTCAACAGAAAACTGAGGGAAAGACTGGAGTTGTGAATTAGCACATCATAAAAGGACATGCCAGTCGGCTCGGCACGTATGGCTCAACCGGCTAAGGCGCCAGCCACATACACCTAAGGTGGCGGGTTTGAATCCCCAGCCCGGACCCACCAAACAACAATGATGGCTGCAACCAAAA
>NW_003852404.1:2271347-2272357 GCF_000181295.1 Otolemur garnettii
CCTCAAACTCTTGGGCTTAAGCGATTCTCTTGCCTCAGCCTCCCAAGTAGCTGGGACTACAGGCACCCGTCACAATGCCCAGCTATTTTTTGGTTTCAGTTGTCATTGTTGATTTTAGCTGGCCCTGGCTGGGTTTGAAGCCACCAAGCCTTGGTGTATGTGGCCGACGCCCTACCCACTGAGCTACAAGTGCCACCCTATTTTTTTATTTTTTGAGGCACAGTCTTATTCTGTTGCTCTGTTGTGGCATCATAGCTCACAGTAACCTTGAGTTCGAGCAGTACTCTTGCCTCAGCCTCCCAAGTAGCTGGGACTACAACACCAATCATGATGCCTGGCTATTTTTCTGTTTTTAGTAGAGACAGGGTCTCGCTCTTGCTGAGGCTAGTCTTGAACTCCTGAGCTCAAGCAATTCACCCAATTCAGCCTCCCAGAATGGTGAGATTACAAGTGTGGGATACCATGCCTGGCCTCTTTCTCTTTTTTCCCGGATACAAAATTCTTTTTTTTTTTTTTTGAGACAGAGTCTCAATTTGTCACCCTCAGTAGAGTGCTGTGGCATTATAGCTCACAGCAACCTCCAACTCTTGGGCTCAAGCAATTCTCTTCCCTCAGCCTCCCAAGTAGCTGAGATTACAGGCACCTATCACAACACCCAACTATTTGTAGAGACGGGGTCTTCCTCTTGCTCTTGCTCAGGCTGGTCTTGAAGCTGTGAGCTCAGGCAATCCACCTGCCTCAGCCTCCCAGAGTGCTAGGATTACAAGCATGAGCCACCTCACCGGGCCTAAGTCAGGAATTTTAATACCTTTGACCAGGTTTTGTTTCATTTTTGCTTTTATTTATTTATTTGTTTATTTATTTATTTTTTTGAAACAGAGTCTCACTATGTCACCCTTGGTAGAGGGCTGTGGTATCACAGTTCACAGCAACCTCAAACTCTTGGGCTTAAGCGATTCTCTTGCCTCAGCCTCCCAAGTAGCTGGGACTACAGGCACCCGTCACAATGC
>NW_003852404.1:2272377-2280064 GCF_000181295.1 Otolemur garnettii
TTTTTTTTTTTTTTTTGCAGTTTTTGGCCAGGGCTGGGTTTGAACCCACCACCTCCACCTCCAGTATATGGGGCCAGGGCCCTACTCCTTTGAGCCGCATGCGCCACCCGAGTCCACAGCTTTTTGATCAACCTTGTTCTGTTATCTCATATCTCATATTTCTCTTTTTCTGTGGTGAATAGGGTGACCAGATTTTAACATTTGTAAAGCGGAACAACATTGGGGGGGGCGGGGTGGGGGGGCGGGGCAGGGCCTGGCAACAATGCAAACTTTGATAAGCAGTTCTCAATAATCACTTCTCAATAATTATTTGTTATTATTACAGTTTAACATTATACAATTAACAAAAATAATATAAAACTCATATTCTGGCAAAACACTCACATGGCAGCCAAAAACTGTATATTCTCTTCCTGTTCTCCCGCCTGTTCGTGCATTCTCTCCAAAAATCTGGACTTTTTAAAAACACTGCGGGGTGCAGGACAAATTGTTCAAAAGCCGGACGTCTGGTCACCCTAGTGGTGAAGATCTCACTTTCTTGGTGTCTGGGCTTCCGGAGCTGCTGCTGCTTGAAATAAACATCAGTAAGATGCTTGGGGATTTTGACATTACTGATGTCAATTTTTGTGGTGGTGGCGATGACAAATTTCTGGTGTGTCCTTCGTAGAGGAACTTGATTGAGGGACAGAGGTCCAGTCACAATTAGCAAGCCACTGCCCAATTGCTTTAGGAAAACCACTCTCTTGCCTCTGTGGCGCCCTGTGAGGATAATTAGAACGGTCCCAGGTGTGACGCTAGATCGCAGTTTTCCCACATGCTGACTAAGTGGGTTTTTTGCCCTGGCTCAATAGCTTTGGAGGCACATCTTCGGTGGGATGGTATCTAGGCATTTTGCGAAGTTTAACCACCCGAGTACCACCATTCTTGTCCCACCAACTGGTTTTGTAACGGTGGCAAGGACCTTTGCCTTTTTCTTTTCAATCTTGGATTTAGCTGCTGTGTATTTCCTCTTATACGTCGCCTTTCTCAAATACATGGCAGATCGGGAATATCTGCCTACTCCTCTGACAAGAACAGGATTTCAGCTGCAGTGGGGCTTCCCCTTCTTGGCCTTAGGCCTCTTCTCTTTATTAACAGGTTTCTTCTCTTTAGAAACCGGCTTCTCAACTTTTTCACCCGCCATCTTGCAAGATGGGAAAGAGCCCTACAAGAAAGGGGAGAGTGAGGAGAGGGGAGAGGAGAGGATGGGTGGAGGGCGAGTAATTGGGAGGACCACACCTAAGGTGCATCTTACAAGGGTACACGTGAAATTTCCTAGGTGTAGAATATAAATGTTTTAATCAGCTTTTAAAGGCATGTTCTATTTGTTTCATGCCTTAACTCCCTGCTGTCACCGCTGCTGCTCTACCACTGGAGGGAGTCAGGCAGAGTCCTCTGCTGAGGGAAGGACAGTTAAGCCAGCCTGAGCCACAGATCCCAGAGATGGGTGTTTTGGGAGGACATAGGAGAGCAGATGACATTAAGAAAATGAGGCTCGGCTCGGCACCTATAGCTCAACTGGCTAAGGCGCCAGCCACATACACCTAAGGTGGCGGGTTCGAATCCCCAGCCCGGACCCGCCAAACAACAATGACGGCTGCAACCAAAAAATAGCCGGGCGTTGTGGCGGGCGCCTGTGGTCCCAGCTACTTGGGAGGCGGAGGCAGGAGACTCGCTTGAGCCCAGGAGTTGGAGGTTGCTGTGAGCTGTAATGCCACGGCACTCTACCCAGGGGGACAGCTTGAGGCTCTGTCTCAAAAAAAAAAAAAAAAAAAAAAAAGAAAATGAGGCTCAAAGGGGGTGATTTCCTCAAATGACATAATTAGTAAACTGACAGTCAATATCAAATCCCAACCATTTGCATTTAAGGTGTCACTCCTCCCGTGGGCTTTTCCTATTTCAAATGAAGACTGAGGATGGAGAGAAGGAAAAATCTCCCAGAACCTAAGAAAGAAGTTGTCTTAACAGTAGGATTTCCCATGACATGGACAAGATGACTACAATCATTTAAATATATGACGGCACTGTATGGAAAAGTGGTGTCTGGGCCTTTTGGATAATTAATGAGCAAGTTTTTTGTAGGAACTTACATCCAAAATTAATACTAGGTACCTGGGAGATAAAAAGAAGTAGAAATATGGACCAACTCTGGCTCCAAATCGTTGTACTTTTTCTAGTATATCGTAGGTTCCTTATATCTGTATTTTTTTCTTTTTTGCAGTTTTTGGCCAGAGCTGGGTTTGCACCTGCCACCTCTGCCCTACTCCTTTGAGCCACAGGCACCGCCCCGTAGGTTCCTTATAAATGTTCATCAGGGAGGCACCTGTGGCTCAATGAGTAGGGTATCGGCCCCATATACCAAGGGTGGCGGGTTCAAACCGTTCAACAAAAATAACCAGGCATTGTGGCAGGCACCTGTAGTCCCAGCTACTTGGGAGGCTGAGGCAAGAGAATCACCTAAGCCCAGGAGTTAGAGGTTGCTGTGAGCTGTGACGTCACGTACTCTACTGAGGGCTATAAGTGAAACTCTGTCTCTACACACACACACAAAAAAAAACCAATAAATGTTCATCAAACAACCAGAAACGGCTGAACAATGGACTAGTTTTGTAGCTAGTCTTCCTGAAAGGGAGAAGGGGAAAGAGTTGGTAGGAAGTCAGGCGCAGTGGTTCACGCCTGCAATCCCAATTCTCTGGGCGTTGAGGTGGGAGGATTGCTTGAGGCCAGAAGTTAGAGGCTTCGGTGAACCACTGCTTGCAGCGTGGGAGACTGTGAGACTGTTTCAAACTGAACTTGGAATTGGTAGGACAGTGTTAGACTGTTCCCTACTCTGACCACCAGGTGGCGCTATTTTCACAGAGACTAGGTCATGGTTTCTTATTAGACTAGAGTTAAAACCATTGGTATATAGTATGCTATGAAATGGCCAGAGTAGAATTATCTTCAAACTTCAAAGATCATATTAAAATTTTGTTTTTATCTTGACATTCATTGTCTTGAACACTGTGTGAAAAGAAATGAACTCCAGGCTTGAAATTTTCCAACTACTGTGTATATTTCACTAGACCCAGGACTTGAGTATTAGGCCCTAATATTTAAAAATTGACAGCTTTAGCTTCCATTTTTAGGATATGCTACTTTATTATGTATTTATTTATTTATTGCTGTTTTCAGCCTGGGCCAGGTTTGAACCCAGCACCTCTGGTATATGGGGCTGGCGCCCTACTCCTTGAGCCAGAGGCACTGCCGCTACCCTATACTTTATAGCTGCTTTTGTGTGTGTGTGGGGAAAAAAAGTCCTTGGCCAGACTCAGTGGCTCATGCTTGTAATCCCAGCACTCTGGGAGGCCTAGGCAGGCAGATCGCCTGAGCTCACAAGTTTGAGACTAGCCTGAGCAAAATTGAGACCTCCTTCTCTAAAAATAGCCAGGCGTGTGGCAGGTCCCTGTAGTCCTAGCAACTCAAGAGGCTGAGGCAGAGACAGAGACAGAGACAGAGGTAGCTGTGAGCTATAAAGCCACAGCACTCTATCAGGGGCCACAAAGTGAGACTTTATTTCAAAAAAAGAAAATCCTGTTTATAGGACAGGATAATAATTCCAAAACAGTAACTGACATTAGCAATTCGGTATTTTTTAAAAATTCCTTTGGGTTCCTCATGATACCAAGATAAATTTCAATCCAATTCAATCAAAATCTTCTGCTTTAAGGACAGAGGTGAGAATGAAAGGGAATCAGCTCGGGGAGGACATTGAAGACATAACTTATTTTTTTCAGCCTCCTCCTCCCTTTTTTTTTTTTTTTTTTTTTTTGAGACAGAGCCTCAAGCTGTCCCCCTGGGTAGAGTGCTGTGGCATTACAGCTCACAGCAACCTCCAACTCCTGGGCTCAAGCGAGTCTCTTGCCTCTGCCTCCCAAGTAGCTGGGACCACAGGCGCCCGCCACAACGCCTGGCTATTTTTTGGTTGCAGCCATCATTGTTGTTTGGCGGGTCCGGGCTGGGGATTCGAACCCGCCACCTTAGGTGTACGTGGCTGGCGCCTTAGCCGGTTGAGCTATAGGCGCCGAGCCCATCCTCCCTTTTTAAAAAAATCTTTACCACCTTTTTCCTCACTTACTTTCTTTTTTCCTTTTCTTTGTTTTCTCATAACGTGTTATATGCCTTTAGGTTTATTTCAATATTTTATTATGAAATTTCACACTGAGAGAATTTATAGAGACCATACCATCCATTTAGAGTCTACAATTAATATTTTACTGTGCTTACCTTGGTATGTGTCTGTCTGTCCTTCCACCAATCAATTCATCATATTCCTGTGATCCATTTCAAAGTAAGTGTGGTGAACCCATGAGCTCAAGTAATCTACCTGCCTCAGCCTCCCAGGGTGCTAAGATTACAGGCATGAGCCACCGCGCCCAGTTAAGGAATCAGCACCATAGCTCAGTGAGTAGGGCGCCAGCCACATACACCGAAACTGGTTCGAGCCTGGTCTGGGCCTGCTAAATGACAATGAAAATTGTAACCAAAAACAGCTGGGCAAGGTGGCAGGTGCTTGTAGTCCCAGCTACTTGGGAGGCTGAGGCAAGAGAATCGCTTAAGCCCAAGAGTTTGAAGTTGCTGTGAGCTGTGATGTCATAGCACTCTACCGAGGGTGACAGAATAAAACTCTGTCTCAAAAAAAAAAGGTTTTACAGTGAGATTTGATGAGCTTTCATGTTAGTGAACATTGTTGAGGTGCTGGGAGGTGGGGAGGACACAAAGGCCCCTCTCTTCAAGCCCCAACTTGCCCTGTGCATCTCTTCCACCTGCCTGTCCCTGAGTCGTATCCTCTATAGTAAACCAGAAAGAATGAGTAAGCTGTTTTCCCGAGTCCTGTGAGATGTTCTCAGAAATTATTAAACCCAAGGAGAGGGGTCATGGAAACCCCCAAGTTATAGCCAATCCATCATAATAAGCATGGGAGGCCTGGACTTGTTACTGGGAAGTGGGGGCAGTCTTGTGGGACTGAATCCTTAACCTGTAGGGTCTGTGCCAAGTCTGAGTAGTTTCAGAATTGACCTGCCCTGCAACATTGGATACCCAGTTGGTATCCAAAGAGCTGGAGAATTGATTATTGGTGTGGGAAAAAAAAACTCTCACATTTGGAGTCAGAAGTATTGTGAGTAGAGGAACAATCTTCTAGTTATAGACATCAGCACAAAACACTCCCAAATAAGGCAGCATGTGACAGGGCTTTAAATTTATCTACCAACATAAACCTTTTGGGTTTGCAACGTCTTTCCTACGAAAACACCATGTATTTTAGTGAAGTTTAGTTTATATTTATTTGATTTGATGGAGTTTAGGGTCTTAATCTCTTGCCTTCGTCCTTTCAAGCATCGTAACACTTAATGCAATAGGAAGACTCTTGGCAGACTTCCTTCCTTGGGGTCCATCCAGGATACTCAAGGATTAGTCACTCAGTGGTGGCCAAGTCAGTTACGTCGTCTCTGGCTGTACGAAGTCCTCCATACTGGTCTCCAAGTCCAGGACACGGCCTCTCCCACCTGCTGGGAGTTTGCTAGGAGAAGCTGTTGTTTCTTCCCACGTGGATTAGGGAACAATGTCGATTTCCAGAGCACAGTGTGTTGCTATGGGAACCTAAAGTTATTTGGAGTTGCAAAATGATAACGAGTAATCAGTGACACAACCCGAACACTTCATAATTGTCCCCAGAGAATAATAGGGTAAAATGTTTTATTCTTAGATAAGGGAACTTACGTGCTTTTGTCCTTGGAGCTTCTTGGGAGCCTGAAGAGCTGTTGAGTGAGAAAGCCGGGGGGTTGGGCAAAGGTGGGTTCTGAAGGCTTAGATAGACTCCTAGTTTTCCTGTTTCTTATTAGGAGTCCCTTAGACAATTCATTTATTCTTTCTGAGATTTTTTTTTTTTTTGGAGACCGGGTCTCTGTAACTCAATCTAGAGTACAGTGGCTTCATCATAGCTCACTGCAACTTCAGACTTTTGGGCTCAAGTGATCCTTCTGCCTTACTACTGAATACCTGGGACTACAGGTGCGCACCACAATGCCTAGCTAATTTTTTCTATTTTGGTGAGGTCTCACTTTACTCAGGCTGCCCTCGAACTCCTGGAATCAAACAGTCCTCCCTCCTTGGCTTCCCAAACTGCTACAATTACAGACATTAGCAACTGTGCCTGGCCTGAGCTGCCTTTTTGTTCTAGAAAATGGGTGTTAGTCTAGAGCTTTAAGGGACCTTGGAGATAATCTAAAGTTGTATTATTCTCTGAAACAGATGATGCCTCCACATTTTGTTGGGGAAAACCCTATGAATGAGAAACAAGCAGTGTGTGTAGGAGGGTATGTAACACACAACCCTGGACTTCTCTGTGTCTTTCTTTCATATGGCCAACACCTTCACATAATATACTTAGTCATTAACATTTTAATCTATATGCTGTAATCCTCAGGAGGGCAGTATTATTGACCAGTGCCATTATGGTATAGTGTATATAACTATTGATCTGTGATCAAAAATGCATGAGCCTTCTGTCTGAGAAGATAATAATGCATTTTTTGAAAGATATTTTGTTCTAAAATATATAGTTAAAACAAAAAAGTTTGTGAACTTAAGGGAGTGGTAGGAGATGAAATCAGGCAGGTAACAAGGTCAGGTCTACCTTAAAATCTGTGGCAAGTCAGCAGCACCCGTAGTTCAGTGGGTAGGGCGCCGGCCACATATACTGAGGCTGGTGGGTTCAAACCCGGTCAGGGCCAGCTAAACAGCAATGACAACTGCAACAAAAAAAAATAGCCGGGCATTGTGGCGGGCACCTGGAGTCCCAGCTACTTGGGAGGCTGAGGCAAGAGATTCACCAAGAGTTTGAGGTTGCTGTGAACTGTGACGCGCTGGCACTCTACCGAGGGTGACATGGTGAGACTTGATCTCAAAAGAGAAAAAAAAAATCTGCAGCAAGTATTTTGGGGATAAACGGGAAGCAGGTAGAGGATTTTGAAAAATAAAATTACCCTATCATTGTACTGCAGCCATAGTGGCTTGTTGAAACTCTTGGGAAAATTCTACCTCAGGCCCTTTGCACTGGCTATTCCTCTGTCTGGGTAGTTCTTTATACAGACACGATATCTGTCTGTAAAGTTCACCCCCTTCAAGTCTGTACTCAAATGCCTTCTCCACAATAAAAGATTTCTAGTCAACTATTTTTGTTATAACTTATTTTCATATAATTTCAAACTTACAGAAAACTTGCAAGACAAGGAACTCTTTGTACCCTCTACCCATATTCACAAATTGTTTTTGCCCCATTTGCTTTACCATTCCTGCAGGACTGTGGTGTGTGAGCATCTTTCTAAAACTCCTGAGAGTAAATTAGAGCCATTGTGTCCTTATACCCATAAATATTTCAAGTGTGTTTTGTATATTTTTTTATTTATTTATTTTGAGACAGAGTCTCACTTTGTCACCCTTGGTAGAGTGCTGTGGCATCATAGCTCACGGTAACCTCAAACTCTTGGGCTCAAGAGATCCTCTTGCCTCAGCCTCCTGAATAGCTGAGACTACAGGCACCCACCACAACACCTGGCTATTTTTAGAGGCAGGGTCTGGCTCTGGCTCTGGCTCAGGCTGGTCTCTT
>NW_003852404.1:2280323-2285476 GCF_000181295.1 Otolemur garnettii
ATGAGTGACTGGAATTCCAAATACCACTGTCTTTGGGCCTAAAGCTGCGGTACTAGGGCCCCTCCTCCTCAGCCTGTGGGTCGCAGGTGGGGGTCCTGCCAATGCTCAGTGTCATGGGCAGACTTGGGACACCGGGGACCCCTCTGCCAATTCAGCGCCACCCAGAATCATACTCAGGGTCTTCAGATGCTCGCAGGGCCTGAGTTGCACCTCATAAAAGAGTCCTCACCCTCCCGGTGAGCATGGGTATTCTCTTACAGTTATCAAAATCAGGAAATTAAAAACTGATGCAATAGCCTTACCTAATCCTTAGCCCATTTTCAAATTTCATCGACTGTCCCAATTATGTCGTCCAAGGCTGAGAATCACTCACTGCATGTACTGTTGTCTCCTTTAATCTGAAATCATCTTTCAGCCTTTGTGTTATTTTTGAAGAGTACAGGCTAGTTGTTTTGTAGATTTTTTCCCTCGGTGTGGGAAGATCTTGAGGTTTCCTTATGATTGGATTCAGGTAATACATGCAAATTTAGCAGAAAGACCACAGACATGATATCGTTTCAGGAAGCACATCTGTTCATTTGCCCCAATACTGCTGATGCCAGCCTTAATTACTTAGTGAAGACGGTGTTTGCTGAATCTCTCCACTGTAAAGTTATTGTTTTTCCCTTTGAAAATGATATTCTTTGAGACTGTTTCTTATCACATTTTCACCCACTACTTTTAGCACCATTCCTTCTATATTCGTGATCAGTCTACTACAAAGCAGAGCTCTCCTTCCTCCCCATTCATTGATGTCAATATTGACTCATGGACTTATTTATTTTATGGTGTATAATCCATCGATGTCATCAATTATTATGATACTCAAATTGTCCCAGATTTCTGGCCAACCCTTTGTTTTGGAAAAAAGTTCACATGAATGATATAGTCTTCAAGTCGGGTTTTCAAAGTAAGGGGTCCAAAGTGAAAAGGTAGAATTTAGGTTACTGGAAGGTAGAAATAATTAGGAAAAAAAAAGAAAAAAATCACTGTGGGCAATTTTCAGTAACAAAAACATCATGTAAACTGAAGTGTGTTAAAATATCAAGAAAAATGGCATAGCCACTCCGCAGTGACCAGGAAAGTTTCAGTCTAAGGAGTAAGGACTACTGTATCCTTATTAGAAGAGAAAAGAAAATTGCTGTTATACTTACTGAATTGTCTCAGCTGTAGAGCTGAGGGAAGGGGCCAGGCGTGATGGTAGCAGGAGAAGTGATGGTTAATCATAAAATCAAAATGTCAGTGCTAGAATCTTCATAGCCGTCAGGCTCAGCTGTCCTTAATCTTTTTGAAGACTGGATCTGTTGAAAGCTCTAAGCCATTTCTCTTCAAAATACACATACAATATTAGGTATACATTTGAAGGATTCAGAAATGTATCCATGGAGCCTAAGTCTACCCAATTAACTTCATTTGTTTTCTGTAACATTGCAATTAAAGAGCGTTATTTTCACCCTTTCAGGACAAGTAGAAGTATGATCTGTGTCACTATGAGGTCATCTACAGATTTTGTTTTGCTCCGATGTTTCTCCAAAGGCTCAACAATCAGCCCAAGAGTTTGTCTTCAACAAAGAACCATCTCAGAGCCTCCCTTCCGTATGCCATGGGAAAGAACTGCACTAGTTACTTCAAATGGAGATGTAAAGAACAGACTCTTAGTTGCAAGCTTCTGGTGTCACTTAGACAACTTTCAGACTGTACCAGTGGGTCAAGCTAGGATTTCCAGAACTCTTTTCTTTTTTTTTTTTTTGTAGAGCCAGAGTCTCACTTTATCGCCCTTGGTAGAGTGCCGTGGCGTCACACAGCTCACAGCAATCTCTAACTCCTGGGCTTAGGTGATTCTCTGGCCTCAGCCTCCCCAGTAGCTGGGAATACAGGCACCTGCCACAACGCCTGGCTATTTTTTGTTGCAGTTTAGCCAGGGCTGGGTTTGAACCCGCCACCCTCAGCATATGGGGCTGGCGCCCTAGTCATTGAGCCATAGGCACTGCCCGATTTCCAGAACTGTTTAGGAAAAAAGTAGATGGCTTCATGAGATTGCTCACCAAAGATGCAAAGGAACACTAATTAACAGAGGAGTGAAAGAACTGATGAGGGATGAATGTTGATTTTTTAAATTTTTATTATTTATTTATTTTGAGACAGAGTCTCACTATGTTACCCTTGGTAGAGTGCCGTGGCATCACAGCTCACAGCAACCTCAAACTCTTAGGCTTAAGCGATTCTCTTGCCTCAGCCTCCCAAGTAGCTGGGACTACAGGCACCTGCCACAACGCCTGGCTATTTTTTGGTTGTAGTTGTCATTGTTTGGCAGGCCTGGGCTGGATTCTAACCTGCCAGCTCCAATGTATGTAGCTGGCACTCTAGCCACTGAGTATGGGTGCTGAGCTGATTGTTGACCTTTTAATGTTCTATTTATTGGATATATATCAAAAGCTGTTCTCTTTTTCTTTTTCTTCTTAAGAGACAAGGTCTCTGTCCCTTAACCTGGAGAATGTATCATCGCAGTTCACTGCAGCCTAGAACTCCTGGGGTCATGCAATCCTCCTACCCCAGCCTCCCGAGTAGCTGGGACTATGGGCACGTGCCATCGTGCTCAGCCCTTTTCCTTTTCTTCATAAACTATGTGTAATTCGTAACAGTTTAGTAGACTCTACTTTCCCAGGCTGAAATGAAACATTGACCCATCTCCTCCTTCCCCTCCTCTGGAAACTCTTTATGGAATGGCAGTCTAGTAACTTGCATAGGTTAGTTTAAAATGTCCTCCTTTTTTCCTAACACTATGGGAGACCGAAGCGGGTAGATTGCTTGAAGTCAGGAGTTTGAGACCAGTCTGAGCAAGACTGAGTACCCCTCTCTACTAAAACAGAAAAACTAGCTGGGCATGTTAGCACACGCCTATAGTGCCAGCTACTGGGAAGGCTGAGGCAAGAAGATTGCTCAAGTCCAAGAGTTTGAATATGCTGTGAGCTATGAAACCACTGAACTCTACCCAAGGCAACAGAGTGAGACTGTCTAAAAATAAATAAAATGTCCTTTTAAATCAGACTATAATTGGAAAATTGGTTTTGCAATCAAAGCCTTGCCTTGTCATGTTTGAGAATGATGCTTATCTATCAGGTATGACTAACCCTTCTAAGAAAATATGTTTGACTTTGATGGAGCTAGTGTTTTCAAAGCCCCTCTATGAAAACTGATCTGGTACCCAGTATAGAGTTTCCAACCTCACAGGGGAGTAAAGAAAATCACTTTTTGGCAGTCTCAAGAATCTTCTTTAGGGGCTGTTCTGCTACTGTAGCAGGAGACTGGAGAAAAATATGTGCTTCAATGGAAAACGGCATTGTCTCCAGCTGGAATTTGCAAACTCGCATTTACAAGGCCAATCTCTAGCAGCTACCTGTTTGTGAATTCATCCTATAAATGGATTTCACATTAAACAGGTAAATTTTAAAAATGGTATTTTGTGACATAAAAATGATATAAAATTCAAATTTGAGTGTCCACAAATAAAGTTTTATTGGAACACAGCTCATTTGTTTGCATATTATATAGAGTTGCCTTCACACAGGGACAGAATGGAGTAATTGAAACAAAGACTGTATGGCCCACAAAGCCTAAAATATTATCTAGCCCTTTACTATAACAGTTTGTTGACTTCTGGTCAAGCACACACCCTTCTAGGTTATCTGATTCTAGCCTTTCATTGCTTTTGAGGTATTTTACAACTCCGTAAATTGTAAAAAAAACTGGTAGCAGAGTAAAAGGGCTCCTGTCTGTCCACACACGCGTTCTCTCTGGCAGAGATTCCATTGATCTTCCTCTCTGACTGTGGAAGAAGCCAATGTAGCTTCCATTTGGCCATTTATGTCAATATTTCTGATCTATACATGTGTCTGTTCTTTGGATTCTCCTTGGAACTGGTTGTAACATCTTACTGGTTCCTCCATGAATAATAAGTTGAATAAAATCTTGGTCCATTGGTTAGCAGCCGCTGTTAACCTGAACGGCCGTTTCATGCAGGGCGCTGCTGGTCAGGCCCTAGCAAGTCTGGATGAGTCTATATGCTGATGGACGGACATGTGGAGATTGTTTATTTACTTCCAAGGCCACTGTCATAGATAAGTTAAGGAACTGGACTCCATGGCACCAGTCAAGGACACAGGGCACTCTGTGCACCCAGCGAAGTGTTGACTAACTATAAATTTAGTCTAGAGTTAAAATTGCTTTGAAGATATAACCACTTTAAGACAGGAAGATATTGTGCCTTCTAACCTCTGAGCAGGAAAGTTTACTATGCTGATGAATAGCGTTGGTGATAGAGACTTTTGCTGGATAAAAGTAACAGAAACAGGAAGACAGAAAACAGCTCATCGAGGAGATATCCTTACTGTTCTCCGGAATTGCTGGTTTTTCTGTAAATAAAAGTCAAACTATTGGTCTCTCATCTGTTTCTCTGTTGATTGGATCGGGTGACAGGTGGACGGACTCCTGGGTCCCGCAGCAGAGCCCATCTCCAAGTAAATCAATAAATAGCTACTGTAATATGTGTTTGTTTTATACCCGCATGAGAGCCATGATTAAGTCTTTTTTGAAAATGATCCCTGGGCTATACACTGAGGCATGGAAGATTAATGAGGCCTGTGTCAGACCCTTGAGAGTCAGGCTCTGCTGGGCATCTGCTTTGGCCCTTGAAGTTACCAAAGTTCCCAGAGATACCACAGAAATTATTCTGCTGTGGGCCTATTATGGTGGCCGTGTAGCCAACACCAGGACCCAAGGATCTGCACGAGGGAGTCACACAGAAGAACGGTTACTGATTGGAATCTGTCCAGCAGTGAATCACAACAGTCTGGGGACCTGAGCGCACAAAATGTGATGCAGCAAAATAATAATAAATTCTTTTTAGAAGATGAGCCAAAGCAGAGGAGTTTTTGAGTCAGACAGGCAGCCTAGTTCTTGTCCTAGTTCCGCCATAATGTCATCTTGGACAAGTGACGTACCTTCTCAGTGGGCCTCACACAAATTACTCACCGACTTGATATGAGGATGACAGGGAAAAAACGTGGTACAAAGCTTCTCACGTGATAAACTTTCTTTTTTTTTTTTTTTTTTTT